>NC_079977.1:16032046-16632046 GCF_029852145.1 Microplitis mediator | reverse complement strand
GGATGCTTAAGGAAAATAGCGTGATTTCTTAATATCTAATGTTAATTATTTCATTCATTGTATTAATATATGAAATATAGTTCTAACTATTTTAATAATTTAATATCGTTAATAACAGTTTTTAGTACATTTACAATTATTAATTTCATTAGAAATAAGTAAACAATTCATCAGCTATAGAATTAATATCATTGTTTAAGTTATTGTTAGAAGCATTAATTACCACGGTACTTATAGTATTGCTTTCATCCAAAGTAGTATCAAGACTGTAATTAACTATTTTTAACTTCCCGCTGAGAAAATCGACGATTTTTGAAAAATTCGGTAAGTTATTGGTTTCACCCCGATTTTCAAAAATCAGGTTTTCATTATACAGTGCAACCTTGATATAACGAAACTAAAGGGAAATAAAAATTATTCGTTATATCGAGTTATTCGTAATAGTAAGGTTTGTTATATAGAGGTTATATTAAACTCAATTCGTTAGAACAAGGTAACCAAATTTCCACTAATAAATAACAACTCATTCATATTAAAACACAGAATTATTTATTTGAAAACATTTAAATCAGTTTCTGGTCAAAATAAAAATCGTTATCAATGTATAAGCATAGAATATAAACATAGAACGTAAGCGTAGGAAATTAACAACATGATTAAAGGAATAATGATAGCTTAATCTTCCTTTTTCGTTTCTTTACTCGAAAAAAAGTCATAAATTGTTGTCTGCTTGCCAATGTTAGTTATTGCAGTGTTTACATTAAATTTCATCAAACAGCAATGACTGTCTTATGAAGAATTAAACGTGTCAGCACTCATTAAGACATTAGCTATTGTGAAATTAAGTGGGGATAATTTGTAAGATACCTTACGTAGAGGTTATAGGCTGGAAAATTCGTTATATAAAGGTCAATAATAGTTTCTATCTATATTCTGCAATGATTGAACTTTCGTTATAGTGAGGTTGTTTAAAAAATATATTCGTAATGTGAAGGTATATTTTGCATAGGTCCTTATGGGCAGTTCTGGGGGATTTTGAAAAATTCGTTAAATCGAGGAATTCGTTATATTGAGGCTCGTTATATTAAGGTTACACTGTATGTCGACGTTTGACGGTGCTAAGATGCTACCCACACGGAAAAATTATATATCCGTATATATTCGGGCAAATCTGAATATATGCGGCATATATTCAGATTTGCCCGAATATATACGGATATATACTTTTTCCGTGTGAGTATTCTGACATTTTCAGAGCGATGTATGTATATATATATGTGTGTGTGTGTGTGTGTGTGTGTGTGTGTGTGTGTGTGTGTGTGTGTGTGTGTGTGTGTATGTGTGTGTGTGTGTGTATGTGTGTGTGGATGTAAACCTCTCATATCTTTTTGATGAATGAACCGATTTAGATGGTTCTTGTGGCATTCGAATGATATCTTCTGAACTAAGATTTTCAGAAAATTTTAGATCATTTACTCAAACAGACTCTGAGATATTTAAGAAATACGAAAAAAAAACAAATTTTTTTTTTCGTTTTTTTTTAATATTGTGAAAACTGATGGATCGATCAATTCCAAAATCTAATCAGCTCTAGAACTCGATAAAAGCTTTTGATTGCCGCCAAGAACGTCTTAATCAGATAATCCGTTCGAAAAATATCGTCGACCAAAAATGGAAAAAATCGTTTTTTTTTTCGTTTTCCGGAAATATTTTGAAAACTGTCGGATCGATTAATTCCAAAATCTAAACAGCTCTAGAACTCGATAATACCATTCGATTGCTGTCAAGAACGTCCCAATCAGATAATCCGTTCGAGAGATATCGTCGACGGAATAATAAATGATAAATCAATATCTGCGTTTTTTATTGAATAACATAATAATTACTGAACAAAATTACTCATAACTAATATGTTCTTCTTTATATGTCATTGGAAGTGATTACCTAAAAATCGTCGTGTTCGCTCGTATCAAGATATACTTACACGATATAGATACAACGTATCACGTAAATACTTATTTTTGAGCTAATTATTGAACATAATTGTGAACAAATATAAAAAATGCTTATTCATTTATTATTTTAGATTCTAAATTTTTAAACTTTAATATAAAACGTAAGCCTGTTGAGCTTTAAAAACTCATAAAAAGGAAACAAAGGTATCTTCGAGCTCGAAAATATATTTATACTAATGTTTTCGAGCTTTAAGAGCTCGTAAACAGCGAGAAGTTTGGGGGCTGGCCTGCAGGGCCAACCGATGCCCAGATTTTTTTACTTCAAATTTCTAAAATGCTTTCCTTCAAAATGTTAATAGCTATTCTATTAGATCATTAGGCTTACTTAATAATGGGAAATTAGTACAAGTAAGAGCACAAGAGATCAAATTTGCCACTGAGTCGAGAGTGCAAGTGATAATCTCCATTCGTTCTCGCTATTCTTTAATTTGTCTTTAAATGTGTCTATAAATTACCGAAATACGGAAACAAGAGAAATAAAAAAATTGTACACTGTAAAAAAATAAGATTCTTAACTGCTAAGATTTGTCTGTTGAAATTGTAGTTTGTAAATTATTAAGATTTCATGAAAATTAATTTTTGATTGCATTGCTTCTTATACTGCAATATTAACTTACTGTCGTATAAACCAGTATGGAAAGCATTCTGCAGGTAGAGCTATAAGGAAAGTAACTTTAGAAATAACATAAAAAACAGTCAAGTAGAAGAAAATCAAAGCGGAAGAAAATCTAGAGTACTATGTATATTTTCGTTATAACTAAATACATATCATATAAAATTCATGACAAATTATATATTTGCTAATCATGGATCACTATAGTAGTATCATACATTTTCAACGTGTATCTTTAGATTTATGATAGAAAAACATAAAGTTCAATAAATAGAAAATCATATATTGAAAAATATACTTAACTTGGCGACATATATTGTCTAATATTCTAAATACATATATTTTTACCTTATGTAGTTATTTCATACGAGTGTTTATGAAAATATATAAATGATTATTCACATCAATAAAAATACATATAGTAGTGTATTATTTTTTTATTATTTCGTAAAATATAAATTAGATTTACGATAATGCAATAAATTGCATTGAACACATGCAAATGTCGTGTGGGCCAAAGAGGATATTTTTGCCTCGAGCCAACTTTATGCGATCTTTTAGATAGGAAATACTGTATAGTAGTGTGTCATGAGAGTGTTCGAATGGGCAATAAAGGGTTCACACAACAACCAAATCTTCCGAAAGTGATTTAAAATTGCTTGTAAAATAAGCGAATGAAAGTAAATAAAAAATAAAGAATAAAGAAGAACAAGAAAAATAAAAATATAAAAGAACAAGAGAAAGAAGAAGAACATATTTGTGTCGCCCCCATAAATGCCACCGAGCGATTCTTACTCGTGCCGGACACAATATGGATCTCTTGTGGCGAACGCGCTTGTACGATACAACATATAACTGGCGGAATATAAGCCATGAAATAAATCGCAGGTGAGATGTCAGATATTAGAATTTTTTTATAGTCTCTGAAGAGAATGTAGAATATGCGATTTTAAATATTTTAACGTGGAAACAAAATTTATCTACATGACAGTTGAATGAACAAAAATATGACAATAAGATACTTAATAATAAATAACAATAAATTTAATAAGTTAATTTGTTTAATGCAGAGTCAAAAACGGATAAATTAGTTTTTCAAAAATTTATAAATATTTTTAATATAATAATTAGAGATTTTGTCTCAAGTTTCTGAATTTTTTAAGTATTTATAATTATAAGCCGATTTCAAAAAAACTTTTGTTATTTTTTTTTAATACATGGAGAGAAAAGAATGAATATTTTCAAGAAAGAAGCTTGGTTTAAGTATTTTATTTACTTAAATAGTTCTAAGCAATTATATTCTTCAATGAAGTGAAATGATCACTCTATTCGATTATTTTTTTTTACTTGCTTAATATTCTAAGAAAAATTGTCGAGAAAATATTATTAGACACGGCTGTTTTTTATCAAATGTTTTTTGAGATTCGTTTTGTACGTTAACAAACATTTTTTTTTTATAAAAAAATATTTTCACCCCACCTAAGATTCGAACCTTTTTTTTTTTTTGTTATAAATGTTCATTAATTCAAAGCTTATTTTTTAATACAATAATTGGATTAAATTGACTGCATATGAAAATTTTAGAAAACAAACTGGTGTCATCAGCATCTTGTTTCCCTTTCTTCGTTGTAATATGTGAATTACTCAAATTTATTGAATTTTGGGATTAATTTAGACTCAAGTTGTCCAAACAGTTTCTATTATTTGAAGTATGTGGAAAAATGTTAGATTAAAAACCACTCTTAAGTTTTTGTTTAACCTAATATTAATTTAGAAACTACCAATTACGTACATGTATACAAAATATACAGGGTTTGGGTTAACATCAGTCTTTCTGGTGTGTGCGTCCAGCTTGTTGAAGCTTTCGTTCATCATCTTTCATCTTTTTTCTTCGTTAAAGTATGGTCATATGCGCAGCATTTCTATCCAGCCACCAGTATTCAGGATTTAGGTGGTGGAAATCTTCTTCATCCCTTGTTGGGATTGCTGTTAATTATTTCAAGTTCTCCTTTTCTGCAGTATAAGCATCGATGGGAATACAATTATTCGCTTTGTGCCTGCCACGGTGATATAGCGTTTGAGTGTTCAGTTCATTTTGTATAATACCTATTTTGTCTAATTGAGTAAATGCTTGAGGTTGGATGTATCTTTTGGCTGCAGATTCAAGTTAGTTAAGATTCGTGTTCTTTAGTTTTTGAATGATGGTGTTCTCTGTATTTGGCAGTTGGCTATAATAGTCTCCGGTGATTTTAAGGATGAAATTGTCTTTTTACGGAATATTAGCAGATGACTTGGCCTCTATTGCTTTTATTGTTATTGTGGAAAAGTTTAAATAATGCTTTATAGCATTTTCTAGCTTTATTTAACTGTGTTTTGACATGTCCTATGCATCTGACTAGGTAGTCTAAATGTACTCCTAAATATTTTACTGATTGTTTGGCAGGGATTATTGCCAGTTCTTTCGTGTCTGGATAAAAAGTAGTGATTTTAAATTCTGCAGCTTGCTTTCTTTTAATTGGTGCTATTTGGTTAGAAGGTTTTCTGAATACTATGGTTTCACATTTTGATGGTTTGATTCTCAAGTTCGAGGTTGTATAAAACCGATTTATTTTGTTGATTATATCTTCTAATTTAGGTTGGAAATCATTTGGAGTTATACTAGCCACGTAAAAGATAGTATCATCTGCATATGCAACTGAGTACGTATTATTGTTTTGATTGAGATAAAACGGGTTTTAAATGCTGCAAGTGTAGATGCTGAATAGGCTAGGAGAGTTTACTAGTCCTTGCATAAGTCCTTCTAAAATGAGGAAGATTATGGATGATGTGTTGGTGCCGTCCCAAGTGATGTATTTTCGGTTCGCGATCATGTGCTAGATAAGCTTTAGGAGATTCTTGTTGAAATTCTTCTGAATAAGTATAAATATTAGCCCAAATATCCACACTAATCAAAAGCCTTTTCGAGGTATAATTGTGTGGCTCTGACTCTTCCGTTATTGGTAAGATGTACATTAATATCTGAGAGCAGCTTGTGTATGGCATGGACTGTAGAGTGTTGGTGCCGAAATCCATATTGCTTGTCCGGTATCGCTTTTTCTTTTTTTACAGTGATCAAGTATTGCGTTACTTATTGCAGCCTCGTACACTTTACTTACATGCGGAGTTAGGCCAATGGGTCTGTAGTTAGAAGGTAAGTTTGCCTGTTTGCCTTTTTTATGTATTGGAATTATCTTGGCCATTCTTCAGGCTTCTGGAAAATACTGCAAATTGAGAGTGTTGTTAAAGACAACGGTATAGTGGTTTATGGTTCTGACGGGGATATGTTTGCGAACGATAGCTGTTACTTTGTCTACTCCAGTTGATAATTTGTTTGGTAGTTTTCGTAATATGAAACTCACTTCAGCCACTGAGCAAAAATATTTAGGTAAGTTATGTTCAATGGTGGATAAGTGAGCTTTATTGTCTGGGCCGAAATTGATGGTTGTCTCATTTGCTTCTCCGTCTGCGTTGTATTGATTAATGAAATTGTTTACAGTATGGTCTATGATTTGTTTAAGATGTGTCTTTGTGTTTAAATAGCATGGTGAGTTAACTGACTCATAATAAGTGTCCAGTATGCTTAGCTTATCTATTTGATCTTCAATAACATAATTGTCAGCCTCTACTGCTGCTTTTGTGGTGTCGCAATTGCTCCTTTGCCGGATGGATATATCTGTATTTTTTTTTATGGTCATATGTGATATATCTTGTTTGGGTTTCGGTCGGAATGTTTTGTTACTCACTGATTAAAATTTGTCAGGGTTTTTGTAACCTATTTTTAACTTCCCGCTAAGAAAATTGGAAATTTTCAAAAATTCGGGAAGTTATTGGTTTCGGTCCGATTTACGAAAATCGAATTTCTAAGAGATCTTGACGTTTTGAGCTTCTAGAAAGCTATTCTGACCAATTTTCAAGATGATGTCCGAGTGTATGTATGTACGTACGTATGTAAATACCTGTATCTTTTGAACGGATCAACCGATTTTGATCTTTAAGGTATTATTCGACGCGGCTTGTCAATATCTTGAAGCTGTAAAAAATTGATCTTGATCGGTAGGGTTCGTTCTTAAATATTCTAAAAATAAAATTTTTTCAAAAATGATTTTTTTTGGATAACTTCTAATGTGCTCGATGCATTGATTTCAAAATCAACTAGGCTCTGAAACTTTATGAGCCGCGTCGAATGCCACATTCAATCATCGAAATCGGTTCATTTGTTCAAGAGAAACCGTTGTCGAAAGAATTAAATAAAAATGTTTTTTAGTTTTTTAAAAATATCTCGAAAACGACTTGATAAATTGAATTCGAAATTTGATCAGCTTTAGAACTTGATAAAACACGTCAATTGCCGCCTCAACCGTCTCAATCGGTCATATCATTTGAGAGATATCGTTGGAGAAAAAATGGTAAAAAACGTTTCTTTTCGAAAACAACGGCATACAAAAGTATCTTCGAGCTTGGAGAGCTCAAAAATGTATTCACAGTAATGTTTTTGAGCTCCTTGAGCTCGAAAACAGCGGGAAGTTTCGGGGCTGGTCCGCAGAGTCAACCGATAGACCGTTTTGGTTTTAGCTGTTTTTGCCCAGTGTTTTTCAACGTTTTTTGACTTCCCGCTGAGAAAATCGACGATTTTAAAAAAATTCGGTAAGTTATTGGTTTCACCTCGATTTTCAACAATCGGGTTTTCATCATATGTTGACCACTGAAGGTACTAAGATGCTATTCTGATATTTTCAGAGCAATGTCTGTATGTATGTATGTATGGATGTATGTATGTGTGTGTGTTTTTTTTTCGTTTTTTTTTCAATATTGTGAAAACTGTTGGATTGATCAATTCTAAAATCTATTCAGCTCTAGAACTCGATAAAAGCATTCGATTGCCACCTCAACCGTCTTAATCGGATAATCCGTTCGAGAGATATCGTCGACTAAAGAATGAAAAGAAATCGTTTTTTTTTTTTTTATCGTGAAAATTTCGGACACTATCGAATCGATCAATTCAAAAATCTAATCAGCTCTATAACTTAATAAAACACGCCCATTGCCATCTCAACCATCAAAATCGATTAATTCGTTCACGAGATATCGTGGGAGAAAAAAATGCTAAAAAACGGTTTTTTGCAAATATCTTCAAAACAACTTAACTAAACAACTCAAAAATCTGATCAGCTTTAGATTTAATAAACCGCGTTGATTGCCGCCTCAACCATTAAAATCGGTTAATTCGTTCGCGAGATATCTTGGGAGAAAAAAATGCTACAAACAGTTTTTTTCAAAAACGATGGAATACAAAAGAATTTTCGAGCTCGAAGAGCAACAATGTTTGCGAGCTCTTCGAGCTCCAAAACAGCGGGAAGTTTTAGGGCTGGCCCGCAGGGTCAACCGATAGACAGAGTTGTTTTTTTTATTTCGCTATTTATTTTATCTTTGGTGCATGTGAGGAGCTCTTTGATGGTTGGTATCAGGGCTCTTGTTGATAGAAGATTGGATTTTTGTGCTCTGTGTAGAGTGGATAGTAGATTTGCTATGAGTTTGTGTAATTTTTAAATTTTGTTGGTGATGTAGTGGTTAGATTTTTGTTTTCTATCTGCGCTTGATACTTTTTTATCTATTACTTTGAGTGTGGTTTCGCTTATTTCTTCAATATATTTAACGACCTTATAACCGTGGACCTTTGGGTGTGCTAAGGTGACCCAAACCTCTAAGTCACGATCACAATGGCAACTGGTAAGGATTACATGTCAGGCGCCACTAAGAGATTTTTTTATTATTAACAGTCAACCCAGCCTCCTGGTACTGAGTCGATTGATTAGGCTAACTTATATACAATGAAACTGTCAGGGTCGGGTATCATTCCGTTTTCAGGTCACTAGGAATAATTAATTGAAGGATAAGAAATTTGATTTACTATACTCAGTGGTTATAATATGAACAATTGATTAACTATCAATTTTTATCGAATTCAAGCATTAAATAGAATCTACCTTCACCCTATGATATTAATAGTTCAATTCCGACAATATTATACGGACTTTACTTCACTCAACATAACATGTGTCCAAAATGGCGTACTCAACTCATGCCCACGTGGCTGACTCACTCTCACACATCTCACAAATATAAATTTACTCGGATTACTAATTACAATAACAATACTTTAATCAACGGTTTGCCTCGCGTACAATACACTTATATAATTTTACTGCACACTTGTGATTCCAAATCCAAGGCAAGGTGTCCAGGCTTTCATCCTTCCTGTTTGAACTGACCCAATCCTCCTTAACGACATGACCTTCCAATGCACTTAATACAATATTGACCATAAGCTAGGTAAATACGGGCTCTTACGCCGACCAAGACTCGTCCAGCTCACGTATCCAAGGTGACACTGATACGGCCGATGTATTCGTGATATTTAGTAAGTTGCACTGCAACCCAAACAGAGCATCTCCAGATGGTGACAGAAATTGAGGCCTACCAGACCTGATGGAATGGAAAATCCTTCTAGGATGGTGTCTGGTTGACGAAAGAGGAAGAGGCCGAGTGTTCCTGATTTTTATTTACTGGTAAAACGCCCTCTGTAGTTTAGACTTTTGCTCTTGTTGCCTTCCTTAGTATCTTGACTTAAGTAGTTGACAAGAACTCGATACAAGCTACTGTGAATCCTGAAGCCGAGTGCGCAGTCGTACTATGGCTCACGACGCAAATTTAAATAATACAATAGAGTAAGTGTAATTTAAATTTCCTGGTTACAACCTCATCAGTTGTCAAATTTCTATCATCCGGGATAGTAACCTTATATTCGTTGTTTATCTCTCTTGTGAATATTTTCTAGTTGGTTGCTTTGTATAAATATCTGGGTGTCACTGCTTTTAGTAGTGATAATGTGGTTTGTACTTGAGTTTATATTAATATTGCCTTATGATCGCTTTCATACTCCGCTGTGCTAAGATTGCCATTTACTAGGCTGTTCAGTTCAATTCTCGAGTCGATTATAGCTAAATCTAAGATTGTTTGGGCTTGTGTGAAAGGCGATTCTGGCGTAGCATAAATTCAGGTTTTAAAACGCTGTGTGTTGTCTCGTTCCTATTTGGTCAGGTATCTTGCTCTTAAGTTGTTTGATGTGTCTCCAAAGTCCGTGTCTGGCGTTGTATTCTCCGGCAATTATGTAATAATTAATATTGTCTTGTAACTTTAGTTTGTTAAATAGGGTGTCGATTTCGTCCAAAAAGTCTTTTTTTATTTCAGACTTATTTGTTGCATATATACTGGCTATATATAGGACTAGGTTCCTATTGGTTCTGATTTTAATTATAGTGTTCTCAATTATCTTGTTCTTTTCGGAGCATGGGTGGTTGACTCTGGTGTATGGCAGGTTATCTTTTATCAGTATTGCAGTTCCTCCACCTTTCATTGCATTGGGTCTATCAGTACGTATAATGTTATAGCCTTCAATTATTAGTTTCTGTCTTATAGTCAATTTAGTTTTGAATACTAAAGAAATCTCTAGGTTGTTTTCTTTTATGAATTGTTCAAGATCTATTTAACGCTGGTATGTAACTATGGAATTGGTGTTGATGGCACCGACTTTTAGTGTGTCTGTTATTTTATATTCCGAGTTATCTGGATTTATCTGCTTGTTAGATTGTTGAGTGCAAAGAGCCATTATTCGTATCTATACTGAGTAGCACCTAATTCAAATAATTGGTCTATTCTGTTTGAGTTATTATATATGAGGTTTTCGAGTGATATGATTCTATTTGTTATTGCCTTAAATCTATTTTTCGGCTCTGCTAGCCATGAGAGTGGAGTATTAGGTGCTTGAGCTCCGCTGCCGTGCGCTGGAGGACTCATCTATGTGTTGTATTGTGATGTTTGTTCTAGATAATGCTGAGTGAGGGTATCTGGTTGTGTATGTAGATGTGCTGTATTCGCGTATGAAGTGTTCGGGCTGACCATTCTGCTGATTTTAATTATTTTTGTCTGTCCTGTCTTCTTATTGCGTTGCTTCTATTAAATAATACTGAGTGCATGCTTATAGTAAATGCAGCCTCGATAGTTGGCAGGCTGACCTACTTGTCCACAATTTGCACATTTTAGAAATTCTTTTGATATGTCGGCTGTAATGGGACAGGCTTTAGGGTCGTGGTCTCCACCATATTTCACGCACCGGAAAGGTAGCTGGCAGTTAGAACCGGCATGTTCTAGACGCTGGAATATTTTACACTGGAATATTTTTTTCCTCCTCAAATATTCCCATTTGACAATCTAGTGCAGAAAGAGATTGTTTTCCATTAGGTCTGAAATTATGCTATCATACAATACCTGGATTAGAAAATGTGCCCTTTTTTTCTGATTATTTTTGCTAAAAATTATTTCGGTTACTTTCTTAATTTTAATATCATCCAGATTTAGTGATTTTAGTTCATCCTCCACCATTTTGGCCATGTAACCTCCATAGACGCCTTTTAAAATTATAGACTTTGGTTTTTTTTATTTTTTGAGTGTACGTATAGTAAAATGTTTTATTTAACAATAAATTCTCAACAATTTTATCAGATGAGCTAATGTTCATTGCGAATATCGTGATCGTGGTGGGTTCTGTGTCCTCCAATCGTTCGAGTTTGAACTCACCTTTATTTACTTTTGACTCAGTGCATATTTTGATCATTTCCTTGATTTATGTGTGGATTATGTGGATCAGCGGTGGTCTTATTTTTTTTATTGCTCTCCGAGTCCTGCTCTTTGTCGTTATCTTCATTGTTGTCAATTTTTGTTGTGTCCTTTTCAGGTATCTGTTCCAGCTCCATATAGTTATCATCACAGTTGCTTACCAGCGGATCAAATGTGTTAGGCAAGTTGTCACTGCTTGTAGGACTTTCTGAGATTTTACGCAATCTTCTAGAATTTTTTTGGGAGCTCCCATCTATCATTGTTATCTGAGTTGGACGTTGCTGGTATGCTTTAGCTGACATTTATTTAGCTCTTTCTCTGCTGGCAGCAAGGTTAGGTTTTACGTTCCCACTGTTGTTTTTATATTTGATTAGTTGATCACCAAAATCTTTTATCATTTGTTTGAAACGTTTTTTTCAATGCCTCTGTGGTGACAGTTATTTTAATGCCAGCCTTTGGTCTTGTTATTTTATTTGTATTCTCATTTGTTGGATGGGAATCTAATTTTCTTTTAGCGTTTGAGACCATGTCGGCCATTACGCTTTTGCGGTGTTTCAGCAGTGATATTTTTATCAATCCACTTTAATAAATTTCACCAAAAAGTTGTACTATTTCTACGGTTGTCATTTTTTATTCCTTGAATTTCATCAGAAATAACTTTTATTTAAAGTTATACGATATTTGAATGTTGAGGTTAGGATTCCGATGCGCATCGAGTCGTGGTCAGACTATCCTAAGATTCGAACCTAGAACAATGACGTGAGACTTATGACCTACGCTTTAGCACGGTCAGCTACGATGGCTTACTGGAAATCATGTTTTTAATGAACTCTTAAATTATTCATCGGTATTTGTCATAGTTAATATCAATTTACACAAGTTAATAATAAAATTTTAATGTTTGATAGTTTATAGAAGTAGCTTTCGAAAAAATGAATATTTATCATGTTTTTATCAACACCAATGAGAAATGTCATTTCGTTATAAAAATAAATTGTTTTCTTTGTACAAGAATATTTTTCTAATTTTCAATTCTGTCTGGATTCGATTCCTTTTTTTATTAAACAGAATAATGGCTTTATTGGAGTTTTTAATTGTAGTATATTTGAGAACTTATTAACTAAATTGAAGAATAATTTGCTTACCTTAAGTAATTCATGCATCTAGAAATTTGTAATACAAGTCAAGCAATAGTTTTCTTAAAATAAAAATAATCAATTTTATTTGAGAGAAAAAATACTTAATTTCAGTATTTATTAAAACAAGAAAAATCATTACTCGAATTTTATTTTTTTTCTCTCAGTGTATATTTATCATATATAAGTTGTACTTGGATCAGAATAAGATCTTGTTTTCAAAATGACTGGCTTTATTTATCAAAAAGTTATAAATTAAATATGACCCTTAAATGAATCATACTTGATAATCTTATCACTCAAGCATCCTTTTGGAAACAAAAATACTCTCAGATTCGTTTTACTTAGCTCTTTTTTTCTTTCTACAGAATTTTTCAACTGATACTTTTATTATATTCATGATTTATAAGTCAATAGCCGTTTGACAAGAGTATAGATGTGGATTAAATTCACTACATCGCAGAGATAGGAAAGATTATATACAATTGATCTGACTTCCTGTTGACATTTTGAATCAAATTCGCGCGACGCTAATGCCATTTTATCATTATAGTGTTTTGTGGCCTTGAATTCGAACGAAGAACCGTAACCCAAGTGGAATATAGAAAATAAAAACAAGAATGATCGCGCTCGTCGTTGGGTGGTTAGTCATTCAAATGGTAAGATTATACATAATAAAATGGAAAGAAAAACATGCAACGAACGTTTAAAAAAAGTCTTTGGCAATCTAAACATCTTGAAAAGATGAATAGGCGACAAATTGTAAGAGCTTGGATTTTTATTAATGTGATCTATATGTTTTATTATTATTTTTTTTTTTTTATAGGATTAAAATCACGAAACAGATGAAATAAATTTTTATTATGTATACATCTGGGTGGTAGATTTATAGTGATTAATACAATGATGATAGCTGTTTATATCCACCATCTTTGAGAGATATTATTTTATATTAAGTCACAACGCGTTTGTTCAGATAATAAAATTATATTTCCTTGACGATTTATTTACGATTCTTTACAATAAATATTATCCCTAAATTAGAAAAAAAAATCAGTTATGATTTTTTTTTTGCACACCTCAATAGTGGAAAAACTTTTATGATCGATCTATTATTTTCAACTCATGCACTCCCTGAGTCGAAATAATAACTCGATTTTGAGTTTTTTGACTTGATTTTAGCTACACTTATAAACTTGATTTTTGGATGAGTCAGCAAGTTCAAATCTTGTAATGCTCGGTTTTTTTTCAGTTTTTACTTAAAAAATCACGCTGAGAGTAAGTCAAAACTAAGTTTCACTTCTTAGAGTACAATAATTATTACTCCTAGATTTATTCCAATTATATTAAAAAAATTCGAATCAATTGTGATTTAAAGGTTTTTTTTTATTAATTCCATTACTTAACTAAAGAATTATCAATTATCAATAATTGTTCCCGAGTCGAAATTCAAGTTCCGTTTTAGTCGTAAAAGTATTCAAATCCTGTGTAGTTCAATTTGTTGCTTCTCTAAACGCCTGTTTTGATCGTATATTACGCAGACTAAACGTACCACCAAACCAGAACTACAAATTGCTGCTTTGATCGTGAACATTACCCATATTTTCATTATTTTTCCAACATTTTTTCCGATGAAACGAGACGTAGAATAAAAATAATAATAATAGTAAGGATAACAATAATGATTATGCAAATAGTCTTTGAAATCTACGGACACAGGTTTGAGTCTTACTTAGAGTCATTTTTTTTCTAAGAATCATAATAATAATAATAATAATCATTAGTTTTTTTATTCAATTTTTTAAAAATATTCTGCGTTTTCGTCTTAGATGCCGCGTGTTTTTTTTAAATCCTACTGTTGCGTTAGTGCTGCAGCTAGCAGTTAGTGAAGAAAAAACATAATAAGTGCATGAATAATAACATCAGTAAGAAAAATTGCGGCTGGAGTTTTCGTGAATGACAAGTTTTTAAGTTCTAATTAATTACAATGAAATCGAAAGAGTTGGATAGCGATTAACGAAAGGGTTCTTGTAGTCACTGAACTAATGCTAATAAAAAAAAAAGTATGTTTATCGGTTGACCCTGCGGGCCAGCCCCAAAACTTCCCGTTGTTTTCGAGCTTCCTGAGCGAAATTTGTTTCCTGTATTTTACGTAATAACAACAACATGTCATACAATAATTTTTTTATTTTTTTGTGTTTGAAATACAATTCGACTTTTGATCCTTCATAAATAAAACTATGTTTTTTTTTTTTGAACGATGGGAAAAATTTAACACTGCTACCAATGTTATTTTAACACCATTTTCAATGTTACATTGTTTTTTTTTGACAAAGTATGATCATTATTGAGACGATTATATATGAGTATCCATGGATCTACTCACAATAAAGTACCCGGAGAAAAAACAATTGATACGTATTTGTCCGATGTTGTCGTAGGAAATTTCACGATGCAAATATAGACGTTTGCTCTTCATAGATCTAATAAAACAAGCCATTTTTTCTCTATCTAGCACAAATAACTTAACTTTAAATTTAAAATGAATAGAAAAAACGAAGATTTGATTGATCCTTCAATGCATCAACAAAAAATATTTAAGTGAGAGCAAAGGATTTCCAGTCGTGTAAAACATAGCAGGGCGTGCAAAAAACATCACTATGGACCGATTTCTCCCCCGTCACTGAATCATTTACATAATTGACTTTTTTAATCATTTTTGTCGCCTTTACTTTGACCAAAAAAAAGATTATCAGACTATGAGGTCGACGACATTAAAAATATATCTGGCGATCGTTCGGCAGTTAGTATATTCGTAGTCACGAATTTTAGTATCGCTCTCTATTCTCGTTGACTTTGGTCCAATCACATGTGGCTCCTTTAATTATGCATCAGCACCGATGGATCGACGGCGCATCGTACCCGCGATCCGCGCTTTAATTTGGGTTCTGTCAAGGAGAGTTTTGCTAGACCACCGCCCGAGGCTGGGTATGTGGGAACACGCGCTGATGGGCACCAAGGATCATGGACCGGTATATGGGTGGCCGTCTACTACATTTCTTCGTGTCCTTGATCTTGGTCAAGATCGACCCAAACTCTCATGTTCCTTCTCTTCCTCTCTTTTTTCAATATAATGTCAAATACTTTAAATCTTTGCTTTAAAATTAATAATATTTTTACTATCGACATACAGAGAAAGAAAAAAAGAAACGAAACAAAACAAAGCAAATAAATAATAGTCTCAGCTGATCAAGTGTAGAAGGTGACTAAGAGATTCGACTACTTCCCACGCAAAAAATTTCAAAGCTTACATGTCTATAGAGTTCACTCGCTACTAAACAAAGATCAGATGCTTCCTACATATGTACTATAGTATTATATATTGAATTTAAAGGGCAATAAGAACGTGAAATGTTTAAACTGGACAATACCAATATGTATGACTGCGAACATTTCACATCTTACAATAACCACTTAATGCTAAGCCGTCATTTTTTTTTTACCTTAATCTACTACTAGTATATGTATTCAAGATTACAAATACAAATTTATTTTTATGACTTTTAGTGTTGTTGGTTAAAAACATCTGAAAAACCATTGACCCTGCGGATCAGTTCTAATATTCGTGAGTAAGATGGAATGTAAAAGGAGTTATAAATAAGATCAGAACGACAGAATATGTTATATTTGGGTAAAACTGAGAAAATAGTCATTTTTAAACATATTTACGTAGAAACTTCGAATTCCTATCTTCTTCAAGGGAAAGAAAGCTGTACTTTTCTTTTAGTGGCTATGTTCTGTTGAGTTTGAAGTGATCCAAGTAGTGTTGAACTAATCCGTTCGTGCTTGCGCAAGCAGAATTCATGCTAAAATAGAGCACGATAATAAATTCTGTTTGCGGAGATGCAAGTGGATCAATTTAACACTACTTGGATTACTTTAAAATAAAAAAAAACATAGCTGTGAGGAACCAATAAACAGAAATCTAAAAAACGGTTGACCCTCTAAAGCAATCTCAAAACTCCCTGCTATTTTTTGAGTTCTGAGAGCTCGAAAATGGTATTATTGGTAAACTTTTGAGCTCTATGAGCTGAAAAATGGTTGGGCCAAAAATATACTTTGCGGTGAAATAAAAAATTTCTGTCCGACGATATCTTTGGAACAAATCAACTGATTTGCACATGCTTTGCAGCAATCGGATGAGCTTCATGAGACGTAGATTTAATTGAACTTAGAAACAAATCAGTCGAGTGATTTATGAGTTATGCAACAAAAACAAAAAAAAAGATTTTTTTTTACGTGTAACTCGTAAACTACTCGACCGATTGACTTCAAAACCAATTAGATTTAAGTCTTGATGAGCCTTTCCGATTGCCGTCAAACATGTTCGAATCGGTTCATTCGTCCCATAGATATTGTACGACAAAAATTAGTTCACACATTTCAATATACATGCGGACGTCCAACCGGAATAAGAGTTTATTCTTAGATCTAATGAGAGCTGAATTTTCAAAAATCGGACCCAAACCAATAACTTTCCTTTTTTTAAAAATTTTCAATTGTCATGGTGGAAAGTTAAAAATCAACATACGCACCATTCTTGTTGTAAACAGAGGCAAAAATACAAACTTTCATTTGCAGATCTAATGAAAAGTGGTATACACATCACAGAGGAACTTAGGACCATCGTCCCGGTTCGGATTTGCGATTACACACGTTTCACGGAATGCCCTACTTTACTCTCTTGGTGTGTAATTAACTATTTTAGAAGAAGTTATCCAATTTCGATAAGTCCACCGCAATCAACGCCTTTCATCAAACTCAAAAGCTGATCAACAATGCATAAAAAATCAATGATTTGACTTTTAGCATGATTTTACTATGCCAAAAAGTAATATGCTGCAAGAAATTTATACAAATATTTGCAAGCTAGAAAATAGGGACAAGTATTTGGGTTTTGCCCGCAGAGTCAAACGACTGTATTCCAGATTTTTCTAACCCTTGTTTCCAAAAACGTTTTATTTAATTGTAATCAATAAAAAAACTAAAAACCGATAAAACCATTAAAATCGAGAATTTTGCTTCGAGTTCATCAATGAGCTCAGTAGCAAGAGTGGTGTAGATGTATTCTGCATTAGACCATCTCTATACTAGTACAAGCGAAGCCAGGACACTGCAGTAAACTCGACTGAAATAGCTCGATATCACCCGGATGTGAAAAATACCGTTCATGTACACTGCAAGCTACTTATGTACTTCGGAGTTGTACACTGGTCAGAATGACTCGATTGTGTGTCAAATTCAAACGTATTCATAGTTACGATTTTTTTGCTTGTCTTAAACAGATCATTTGTACAGTCCATTGCCCATCACTCAGCAATAAATGGAATTTGTTATAGCAAAAAAACTATTTCTTAGTTAATCCCACAAAACAACAAGCAATCGACCCTGATGTCGAGCATCCACTATTAAATGGAACAGATTGAGTAACTTTATTCATAGATATTAAGGGTTTTGTGATTTTGAAACTTTAAAAGTGTGACAAACCGGAAATCTACCCAGTCTCGTAAACGGAAGAAATGTAGTTTAAAATCAGTTAAATTATTGTAGTAATGACTTTAACGTCTTTTTGATTCAAAAGTTTCTGGCGCTATGCTTTTTATACGTTAATCCCATGCCTACCCGTAAAAAATAAATCATAGTAGAGCTCAAATAGCTATTTTGTCTGAATCTTAACGTAAATCTGCAGGCAAAGCTTGACGACATCATTACTGACAGTCATTGCCTCGCAGATAGACGGCAGTTTCCAGGGAAAGTTAAAGCCAATAGTGAAAGAGTCAAATGTTGCCTTAAACTTGACAGCACATTTACTAAAATTGTTTCTCCGTAACTTCATTGCAGAGAAACCTGTGGTTATCTTGGATAGATGCCATCGAGCGTGTATGATAATCGGCTATATATAAGCGTATATGGATCACATATGATGACTCTCACCATGTATGACTCGTTTCCTCTTCGGATATGGATCATATTCATTCCAAATAGGGGTCTTCTATGGCGATATATGGTTCATTTTTCACGGTAATTAAAGTTGAAAAGCTTCTCATGTACACTTTTTGAAAGATCGTGAAAAATTAAAAATGAAATATTTGATAATGTAATTCTTTTACATTCTCTTGAAGAAGTTCATGATTTTTGTAGATTTTATTGATGATCTGTTAATACATAAGTAACCAATATATGTAAATACGAAGCATTGTCGATATTCGATATAACGGTTATATGCAAGTTATATATGTAATGTAAAGAAGATAATTATAAAAATGATAATTTACTAAGTCAGGTAGTTGAATTTTTCAGTGTCATTACATTTTATTCATTTTTTTATTTTATTTTATTAAGATGATCCGTATACATAAAATATAATTTGTGAATAATGTTAAATCTAAAACGATAAATTAAAAAATGATGAGACATAGTATGTACGTAGTGAATTCCAATCAGCTGGTTAGACTAGATATTTGCTGAGGATCTGCATAAAGATCGAGGTAGACCAAGGCATCGCATACCCATATAATACATATGTATATGCTAAGTTTGTTGTATAACAGGGAGGATCGAAAAATTATGCCGAAATCTGATGGATGGAATATCTACGGCCCCGTCGGCACTTTGGTCTTACTTTTCTCATTCTTCAGTATACGGATCGATAACTTTTTTTTTTGCTTTTTAATGGCTCATGGATACACACAAATAGGTTCGCAGGCGCCTTTTTAACAAGAATAAAACACAGAGGACCCTTGTCGACACGAAAATACTTGTGTCTGGTACACAATCAATTATATGGAGATTTCAAATATTCCATTCGAAAATTTTTGAATAAATAATAAAGTTATAAAAATTGTGTATGCTGAGAACTTTCAAGTAAAAAATATCTTAGGGATATAAATTCTAGCAGAAATTTTATAAATATGTAGGAAACCGGAGCACGATGGCGCTCCGAAGCCGCTAATTATTTTTTATGGCTTTTAAGCACTGGTTACCAGTTTTTTTGATCTTTCTCGGATAGATCCATCGTAATTTTGCCATAATTTAGGGAAGAAAAACTTTTCGGGGCACGACGAACTTTCTCCAAAAAATGATAAAAGGAAAAATTTGTAAGACAAATTTTTTTTTTTAAATAATAACTCTGCATCTTTCAATTTTACGTGTATTGAATAAATTATGGATTATCTTTTGACATCAATTGCAAACGAAAATCATGTTGCGGGGCAGATGGCTTTTTTCTGAGATATCATTTTTTTTTTAATTTTTTAGAAAATTTGTTTTTCCTCACATAACGTTACATCCTTTAATGAAATGCGTATTGAACAAACGTCTAATGACTTATCAATTTTAACGAAATAATTTATCTCCAGCGGGATGATCTCTATCATCGCAGTCAAAACCATAATTCTAACAAGACACAACTTTTATTCTTCGTGGAACCATAATAGATTTTATTGTTGCTGAGTTACATGAAACAAATTCTATTTAATAAAACTTTTACAGCATTCCATTTTATTCTGAACACTATGTTGTGTTCATAAATCGTTTATGAACTCTGAATAATAACAAAAATTAATAAAACTTTTTTTTTTTTGCTTTAATTTTTTTTTTTACGAAAGATATTTTGGCTATACTTCCGAATGCAGCACCTCGCCGTTTACTTCAAAAAATACGGCGTAATACCCCTAATAACATAGAAAACCTAGCGCAATTTATCTGAGTTGGTGATGCGGACGAATAGATAGATTAAGTTGGGATACGTGCACACAGATGGCGCAGCTAATTGATTGATTATCAATAACTAAATTACAACGAAATACTTAATAATTTATTTTATTCAATACCGTAACATGGATGGTGAAGTTTTCAATCCATTTATAATATTATGGTCACTTCAGTGTTAGGTATGAGGCAGGATATGATGGAGGTGCCTCACCGACGATTCCACCATCACATCTGGGATGAAACCTAACATTGGTCGGAGTCTAACGAATTTATTCGTTAAAGATTGTTATTAGTGAATTAGCGGTATGGTTAACTCAAAATTTCGCGAATAATTTGCTTATTTATTTACCAATTAATTAATAGGTTTAGTGAATTGTGAGCACGTGTTATGAATGTACGGGGTATAAACATCAAAATGGAGGCTTATTGAGCTCCGTCGCCAACAAATTCGCTCGGGTAACTTTTATACACATAAAAATGAAGGTTGTGTGTTATTTATAAGCAAAAGTAGGGTGCGCTGTGTTCGGAGGAAAAGTCGTTTTTCACTGTTAAAGCTTGCATATAAATGGTCATCTTCATTTTAATACCCATTTAAACCCATTTTACCACCTACATCATATCAAGCGCGAAAGCAACGAAATTAAAATATTGTTAAATTGGCAAGAAATTTTTCGTTTATTTACAATAAAAAATATTTTTAGGTGTTCCTGCTCCAAAATAACCCTCTCTTCCTAACTTAATTTTTTCTAAATACATTGATGAAACTGTGATTATATTTTATCTGCGAAATATGAAGCAAAAAATATTAGAGTGATTACAGTGTGAGTTGAAATTACAGTCGACTACCCGAGAAGGACAAGACAAGTTTCTATTATCGATTCGACAGTTATCAAAACGAAAAAAACGACATGGTCCATAAAATGAAAAAAATTGTACAGCTGGCATTGCCAGTTAGATCTCAAGTTTATTTATCACTGAATGAGACTCATTACCGACAAGGCAAGAAAGAACGAAGCAATGGCATCAAATAGTACTTATACTATTCAAGACCTCCTCAAGTCTTTAAACCTCGTTTAGTTGTTCATTATACAAGATGTGAAGAAGTACGAGCGAAGGTGGTGACGGTAAACTAGGAGAAGAATAAAGAAGTATATAAAAACATCGAACGCCTGCTTTGGGTTCTTAGAAACCACGTAAACTCAGGCATAGTAGATCTTAAGTCACCGCTGCCGACAATGTACCCGTGCTATAAAACGTATTCCTATAAACACGTCTGTATCATTCTTTCTTTCTTATTTATACATCTTTCTCTTGTCATCAGTGATTGTGCAGTCAATCGTATAGCTGTAGCTATATTAACCTCACCATCATTCCCATTGCTGTCATTGTCGTTGTTGTCCAAGGCCTTTGCTTCGCAGATTGTAATTATCCACAGCCCATGTTTCTTCGATTTCTACAGTATATTTCCTTTTTATCCATCTTCTTTTTTACAAATTTTTTTTACCTTTCACGTCTTATAAGACTAGTGTGCAATTGAAAGATCTAGCTATGACACAAAATGTGCATAATCGTTAATTATTATTGATAGACGATAGATATCGTACGACCGAACTATACAAGTGTTTATCTATTGAGTTATTGTTACCTCATACCAGATGAACATATCGATCATCTACCTTCGGTTATGGCAGTTAAAAATTTTTCGAAGAAAGTTAGAAATTTCAGTCTGATTATCAGAGTTCAAGTTCTTGTTAAATGCCGATGTGTCCATTTCAAAAGTTATTGTAGGTGTATTCAGAATAATGTAAGAGTGTATGTATGTATGTGTATAAAGAGAGATGGAAGTATAGAAGAGAGAGCAAGAGTGTAGACGCATGTGTGCAAAGATATGAAACCTCTTATTCGAATCAATCAGGTACAGATGTGGTAATAAATAGTATACACGCAACGGAGCTTGGGTAGGCAATGGTACACATGGGTAAAAATGTCCTACTTTCCTCCCTCAGTGTGTAATATGCTATTTCTCTAAAAATTTTTCAACTTTTTTCCGTCTTTATTTTCAAATATAAGATGGAAGTTGTATGGTAATTCTTCAAATGTCATCAAGGAACGTAGTAATTGCATTTAATATTAGTACCAGACCTTAAAAACTTTAGGGTAAGTTTAGAGTATGGCTATCTCCGCAATAGAGTACACTTGAATTTCAGTGGCTTTTGCGAGCGGTGTAACACTTGTAATTGTCTTGAAAAACCAAGGTACAAAAAGTTTGAAGAGCAAATTATCATATAACGACAGAGTAAGCGCTGCTTGTCTGTTTGTTTAGAATTTAATTGATTGTATTAAAGTAGGGGGGACCCCATTTAAGGATGAAGGTGAAGCCGCGCCTAATCACTTTTCGATGTGGCCTATTAATTATTGTAGGGATCTGGTGCCATGGGTGAACCCACCCCTGCCCCCTTTCCTCAAGCCCATTCTGATCAGAGTCTCTCTATTACCCGAGATATCCAGGGTGATGGTGCACAGAAGTTTTGACTCGTGGTGGTTGTTGGAAGATTCCACACGTGGATGAGGTGTGTTCAATAAAGGCACCTCTGACAAAATATCTACTTCTGATTATTGATTATATTTACAAACCAAGGTTGTCGTCAGGATAGACGGTAGGTATTCTGGAATACGTATATTCACTAGTCGGGCAAGGTACTGGCTCACAAGGAATAAGATTTGTCTCATAAATTTAGACGCACGGCAACTATGCAGACTATTTTATCATATTATAACTATTAAACTATTAGCTTGTCAACTTATTTGAGATTTTATTGAAATAATATAGAGGTAACAGCTCTATTTTTGATGAATTTAAGACAAAGTCACGTGTTATTACGTCTTAGAAAAATCTGTCAAGCATTACAGGAGACTGGTACTGTAAGTGGATCTTCTAATCTCATTCTGTTCAACGTCTGTCTATTTCCTGAGATGACCACAGTGATGGTTCAAGAGATCAGTCTCATTGCGTTTGTGGTTCCATCCTATATACAAGTGGAGTGCGTTCCATTATTGTAGAGAGTATTTCCGGGTTCAAAGAGTTTTAAAACATATAAATAAGAACATTTTAACTTTTTGGAGTTCAGCAAGAGCGGGAAGTCATAGTTCTGGTCGGCAGGATCAACCATTTTCCATACTTTTTTTCGTATGCAGTCCATGGTTACTTGACAATGAGTAGGATTATTGTTATCCAATAGAAGGTTCAAGTTAATCACTAGCTCCTTATGACTAGCTAGTGAAGTTGGCTCATATACTGAACTTATAATTTATACTGAAATATAATTAGCTTATATTTTTAGCTCACTGGTGAGCCGTGCCTGGCTAATATTTGTTAATGTCAGATATTATTGTACAAAAGTAAACGGCTGAATTATCACTGCTTAATATTTATTGGTCAGAGGTGGCACTATTTAAAAGTCAAAAGGCGATTTGCTGCTGCCTCATAACTGGCTAATATTTATTAGTTAGAAATGGCACAATTTAAAAGCCTGCAGGTGAATTATTACTGCCTCATGACCATCTTACATTTATTGTTCATAGACGGCGCCAAGAGTTGAATAGTGAATCACTGCTGTCTAAGAAATGGCTGTCATCCATCATTTTCCGGTAGCATTTCATAATAAATAAAATTTCACGTATCAGCATTTCAGTGGTTACTTAATCATCGCTAGTCATAGACACCAATAGGTAAATAAAAAAGTGTGACTCACCAGTGCTTAATTATTGTTCACTTGTTGCTGAAGTAAGAAATTTGACTAACTAACAAAAGTAACAAATTCTCATCAAGCTGCCCAGGTTAATGGTTTTTATTACAACTTTATCGTCTGATAGTTTAAAATTCGGCAACGCAACTTATATGAAGTATGAAGCAACAACTCATACAGACTGTGGATGACCTATTGCGTTTGGTTATTTATTAAGTTCGCATAAACTACTCATTTTTAGTGTTAACTTCTTGACGTGACCTATCGTGGCATTTTCATTGCATTAGATCCTGCATTCATCTAATCACAAGCAGAAAGTAAATAAAGTAGTTACTCTTGGGTTAATGTCTTCTAACACAAAGTTTATTATTAATATTATTATTATTATTATTTATTAAAAAAAGAAAATTTATAGGTATTATATTTACTCAAATATAGTTCGAAGGATATTCAAAATTTTGCCGTGTAATTTAAAATGCTACTACATTTTTTGATTCTTTATTAATATTATTTGAATGAATTATGATTTAATTAATCACCATTAATTTCATTTGACTGTAAGTGACATTTTTCCCACTCAATTGATGGGTCACTAACTCTGCAAGCTTAAGTAGTTTAATAATTTCAATCAACAATTACTCTGAAAAATCAAATTATAGAATGAACGAACAAATAAAAACTTCAATTATCAAAACGTTAAAAAATGAATAGAATATCCGGATCTATTTACATGCAAGCCTGGTTGAGCTTCCGAGTCAAAAAATTAGATCTGTTACAAAATAAATGATAAATTCGAATATTTTATTTAATTTAAGTTTTTAGATCAAATTTATTTTATACGGAAATTTAATTGGTTTTTGCCCCTACCACTCCCTATTCAGGCCAATATCAGATTTTTTTGTTAAAATTATTAGTCTGTGTTCATTTGTTTAAAAAAAAATAAAAAAATCAGTCTATTGGTTGACCCTGCCAGCCCCAAAATTTCCCACTGTTTTTGAGCTCGAAAATGTTATTGCGAATACATTATCGAGCTCTTCGAGTTCGAAAATACGATTGTATGCCATTGTTTCCAAAAAAACCGTATTTTAGCATTTATTTCTCCCACGATATCTCACGAACATATTATCCGATTTTGATGGTTGAGGCAGCAATCGACGCATTTTATTGAGTTCTAGAGTTGATTCGATTTTGCAATTGTCTGGTTGAGTTGTTTCAAAGATATTCGCAAATAACTGTTTTTTACCATTTCTTTTTCCCGCGATACCTCTCCAACAAATAACCCTATTGAGATAGCTAAGGCGGCAATCGACGCGTTTTATTAAGTTCTAGAGCTAATTAGATTTTGAAGTCGATCGTTTGAGTCATTTCTGAGAAATCAATAAAAAACTAAAAAAAACAATTTTTTTTTCTCAATTCGCCAATATTTTCGAGTCTTCTTAATCAAATGATCTGAAATTCCCCGGAAAGTTGATGGCCATAAGCTCTTTTAATTGCTACCTTAACCATCCAACTCGGTTTATTAGTTAAAAAGTTAATAGTATATTGTACAACTAGTGCGGTAAGTTGTCTCACTTCGTTCGTGCGCTCAACTTTGCTCTCGTGGGCAATCGGCAACACCGCACGAATTGAACATACATTTTTTTATTATTATTGCGATATGAGTACTATTTTAGTGCTCGCTGTTTTGTTCCCCAAGTAGCTTTTTGCTCATTCAACTGTTACCGCGACATTTTTGTGGGTTATACGATAATCTGCATACGGCAAGTAAATTTGAGTGCGACAAGTTTACTTGTCGCACTCAAATTTACTTGTCGCACGCAGATAATCGTATAACGCACACAAATGTCGTGGAAACAGTTGAATGGGCAAACAGCTATTTGGCGAACAAAAGAGCGTGCGCCAAGATAGCACTTATATCGCATGAATGATAAAAAAAGAGTTTACATACACACACACATACACACACACACACACACACACACACACACACACACACACACACACACACACACACACACACACACACACACACACACACACACACACACACACACACACACAGACACTCGGACATCATTTAGAAAATAGTCAGAATAGCTTCCTACACGGAGAAAAAAGAACAGTAACCATTGCTGTGTACAACAGTATGAGCGTGTTTGGGCGAAAGATTAGGTATAATAAAAGCATATTTTACTATACTTATATTTATTCAATTGACTGGATTACTGTTCTGCGCAGTAATGGTTACTGTTCTTTTTTCTTCGTGTAGAACCTCAAAACGTCGGCATCTAATGAAAACTCGATTTTAGAAAATTGGGGTGATTACCATAAGTTCCCGGATTTTTTTGAAAATCATCGATTTTCTAAGCGGGAAGTTAAAAAACCAGACATTTTTTACTATAATATGTTTTTTTTTTTAATTGCCTTCAGATAAAAAACAGTACTTTTTATGAATATTAATAATAATATTGATAATAACCTAGATGTATAAATTTATTTTCATGTATAACAAAATTTTTTTTGATGCCAATTGGTCAAAAGCAATATGCATGAAATTCAACAATATGAATCGAATTAGATACATGTATTTCATCAAGACTATTTTGTCTTTTCACAAAACAGTGTACATCTACTATTCGTTGTAAATAACTTGCTACAGATATTAATAACTGTTCAACTATTTCATTGTAACTGTAGCAGTTTCGTCTCAGTGTACATATTAGACTCATCAGTATAGCTCAATGTACACTTGTTATAGACTGCTTATTGATAGTATGAAACATCACTAAACAGTATCTAATTACTTAACGTGCAACAGTTCATTAGATGTTTGCCAATTGGTTAGTGCGATCATGATTTAATTTTTCGGCAGAAGATAGATTATTTAATAATTTTAACTACCATAACGATAATAAATAAAAAAATTTTTTTTTTTGCCAAGTTGGTGAAAAGCAATATGCATCAAATTTAGCAATACAAATACAATTATAAATACGTGTTTATCAAGACTATTTTTTCTTTTCAACGAATAGTATATATCTACTATTTTGTCTGATATGTACAATCTGACGAAACTATTACATTTAAAATGAAATACTTGAACAGTTACTAATATCTTCAGCAAAAGATAATCAATAAGAACAGTAGACACTTTTGAAAAGATAAAATAGTCTTGATAAAATACCTAATGTAATTCTATTTATATTGTTTAATTTAATATATCTTACTTTGGACCAGCTTGGCATTGAAAAATTTTCTTTATCCATCATAATTATGGTAGTTAAAATTATTAAATTATTTAGATTAATTTTCTTGATATTTAAAACGGTATCAGGCGTTTTGAGCACCTGACAAAATATCCCCATGAAAAGAAAGCAAAAATAGTGAAAGTGGCAACTATTACATAATAATATTATGGGGGATATTTTGTCCCCATAAATATCCCCATGAAAAGAAAGCAAAAATAGTGAAAAAAGCCAAAAACCTGATACAAAACTGGGGATATTTTGTCCAGAGATATTTTGTCGGGGATATTTTGTCAGGTGCTCAAAACGCATGGAACCATTTGAAACATGCTAATGCGCTTTCGTCATAGGGTCCCTAAAATTTTTATGGTTTCTAATACCAAAACATTATTCGCTTTTATCCGGTAAATAAAAAAAATTTCTCGTAATGTTAAAAGTAATTTTATTACTTTTATTCAATACTTTTAATGTTCAATCAAGACAACTAAAAAATAAAGTTGTCAAACTATCATTAACTGCCGACATTTTTAAACGAAAGACGCTAGGGCATGGTAAACAAAACATCTTGATTTTCGAACTTAAAATATTCATTAGAAATATTGTCCATAAATAAAAATACTACAAGTTCATGATTTAATCTAGTTTTGCCTGCCCATAATGCAATTGCTTTTTCAAACAACAGATCAAACACAGCTAAAAATTTTTATAAAATATCAAAAACAGATCAACTAGTATAAATACAAACCAATTAGTCCAAATGAAGTCCTGTAAGAATAAAATCAGATCAAATTTTTCTACCCATATACTCTGAAAATATTAATAAAAAATATCTTTTGAATTACTTTGCCCCATGGATTTTGCTTCTAAAATAATCTTAAGAAATTTCTGTTACTTATCCATATGTGTGTTGCTGTCGATCTAAATTGAGAATTTCGTGCAAATAAAAAAAAATGTAAATGGATGAGTGTTGTCTAGACAAGGCAATGCTTGTCACATGGATCAAATAACAACGTTCTCTTCGTTAAGCGCTATGCCTACAGTAAGGATTGAATGTAGTATAAGTATGTATAGGCGGAAAGTGGTCGCTGAGGAACTACTGACGTCATATTACAATCTTATTGCTATGAACAACAGTCCTGATGCTGCCAGCTAGTCTGGCTTGATTTGATCTGATCACCACTTCTACTCTCAAATAAGAATATGCTTTGCAATTACATACTTTATGATCTATATGCCGATATATATACATATATTTAAATGTTTATGAACATATATGCATATATTTTTATACGCTTGAATATATTTGCGACTGCAATTAATACCAATTACAAACTTTATTTTTATGAATATCAAAAAAAATGTAATATTAAATATCAAAGCTCTTAAGGAATTGATTGCATAATTTTCATTGGGCTTTTATATTATGTTTAAAGGTGTGTCATTTGTTACTGAGATTATAGGCTCAGCTATGAGTTGACGCACTCGGCCAGATACACGAGGAGTTATATAGAAGTAGCTTGTCGCACGTTCGATATATACTACCAGAGTATATTGATTCTCGTCCTCTTATCAGTGATTCATGAGTTGAAATTACGCTGCCATTCATTCATTGTTGTGTATTGTAGATAATTGTGTGTGTGTGTGTGTGTGTGTGTGTGTGTGTGTGTGTGTGTGTGTGTGTGTGTGTGTGTGTGTTTATATGTATTTGCATACAGAGAGAATTCAAACACTTTTTCGATTGCATACTTTAAAGTCGTTTCAATGTACGTATAGATTCATTGAGCGTATTAATATGTTCTAAGACTGAAGTATTTATGACATTATTTTCTACTATGTTGTAAATAGTAAAAATGAATCGTAGCACTCACTGACATTTTAAAGTATTTAAACTACTTGTTGATTCTTGTATTTTCAAAGCGTAATCGAAACGTTTAATTTACAGTCGGAAACACTGTGTGGAATGCAGAGAATAAAATTTGAAATCACGAGCAATTTTCGGTATCATTCTCATTTTTTGATCTCAGATACTACAAAGATTACTCCGATTTTGTAGTTGCAGTAAGCATATAATTTATTAGTTTTTGAGATTAATTGGAACAGTTGTTTGCGTATTACTTAAAAATTAATTAGAAAACATACAAATACTATAAGAGTGTTTTTTCATTTTAGGAGGCACATGGTCTTGACTTATTTATATAAATCAAAATGATGATCTAAAAGACATTAACAGACATTATAATTAAAGAAAGAGAAAAACTTTTCTTGCTCCCCAAGCCGAAAATACTGTCTTCCTGGTCACATATCAATACCGAAAGAGCCAGTTTTGTGGCCAATTCGCAATACAGAAATGAATCACTAGAGTGCGCTTATTTTGTATAGCTCTGTTATATAGCAAGTATACAGAGATTTTACAATTACAAATAAATAATTTATGAATTAGAAAATTTTTAATTTTTAAAATTGCTCATACAGATTTTTGAATTTTTGACGTGTGAGTTTGATTTATTTTTTCTTTATTGACATTTTATTTTACATTTTTGAATTATAAAAATTAATAAATGTCTGACAAATTTACGACAGCGCATGTGTCGAAGTAGTCACAATTGTGCCCGTCGGTTTATTTATTTATAACCATAAATTTTATTGCAATCTGAAAACTCGCGTGGCTGCAACTTTGTCAGTTAAATAAAAAATAGAGTTGCAAGTGAATTTAATAAACTACATGGAGGACTCCTCATCGGAAGGTTCAATGGACGATGAAGAAGTCTTCCGTAATTTTGGTGAAGAAGCAAAAGTTATTGTTGAGAGTGAAACAATTTCCAAGAAATCTGGTGATCGTCTGTTTCGATAAAATTTATTGGATAGTTTTTTTTAAATAAAAAATTTTGTGAATTTTAACCCTTAGAACTTTTGTTCTATTCACTTCTTAATTATAACACCAATGACACTTTTCATTATTTTTCATCCCGAAAATGATGCCGTTGGTCCCATTCAATTATTCAAACTGCAAGTATGCGAAACTTGAAAAACACTCCTTTGAAGATTAAGCTTTGAGGGGTGGTTTCACCTCCTAGATATGTTTTTCCGCCGCTAAAAAAATACGTGTCCATAAATTTCGACGGAGAACAACATATCTCAGTCTTATCGAAATCGGAGAGGTACACTTGGGATGCTTTCCGATGTAAGTGTTACACAATTTTGGAAATTCTGTTAAAAGTTATTTTTTTTGTTCTTGAGTTGAATTTCATAAAATTTCATCAAGAGCTTCAGAATTCTACGAGGATTCTTAACAAATATTAAAGAATTTTAGAGTAATTCATACCCAGTGAACACATGACCTTATTTTGACGTCATACGTAGGTCATAGAAATGTCACGGCATCTTATGTAAATGTGATGTCAATCTGACGCTCTACCTGACTTTAATGTGATGTAAAAACTTGTGACATCATATTGATGTAAGCATAACTCTTCAATGTCGTCACAGTTATAACTTATGTATTATGTACGCTTGACATAAAATCTACATGACATTGTTACATAGTAATAAAGTCATTATCGTATATCATAATGACGTAATTTTAAAATCATACATTTATGTCAGTAGCAGAGTCACGGTTATACGCAACAGGGATGTCACTCTTAAATCATATTTTTAGATCAGTGACTAGTCAGTATTTTACGAAATGCTGACGTAATTTCCGAGTCATAGTTTTTCATCATATATTTATTGGAATAAAACAATCATAAAATGAATTTTCAAAAATGTGTAAATGTGTAAAAATAACAACTAAACGTCGAACATTTTTGGGGGCAAATTAATCGATAAACTCGATAATAGATTATTTAGACGTCTTAGATTAAAACATTATTGTGAGCATACAAAAATTAACTTTATTTTTTTAAATGATATACGGAAAATATCATTTAGGATGACAAAGAAAATATAACGACAGTTTAAATTCTTTTCATATTAAGATTATAAAGTTTAGTATCGCAATTTTTCGATCGATTAAATTTCATACGATTTTGTGGAATTATTTAATGTTTCGCAAAATTTGATATAAAATTTTTTAAATTTCACATCACAACAATAATTAAAAAAATTAGAAGAAACTCAATAAAATTTTATATAATTATCATCGAGGCCGACAAATATTATTTTTGTAAAATTTCATATAAGTTCATAAAGTTTTTTCAAATTTTGTAAAAATCTAGCACGAAAACTAATAAACTCTATCTTTTCCGGTATTTCACTCTAAATACATCAATCAAGCACAATACTTGAACTCTTGTGATGTGGACCAGTGAGCAACGTTCAGGAATACCAGCCAAGAGGAGCCGTGTTCGAACCCAGCAGACGCCCAGGAATATTTTCATCATTTAATGTTATCAAATCTTGTTTCTGAATTAGTAATACTTTCGCATGGTAATAATCAAATCGAAAGTTCGGTATATAGTTTTTTTTTTTCTAAAATAATTTTTGCGGATTGATAATTTTGACATCACCCATATGTCATATTGACATCATAGAATGTCACACAGACATTACATTTACGTCATGTATACGTCATTAATTTTACATCATAATCTTACGTAAAAAGGTGCGAAATAATGGCTCAAACCTGACTCATTCACGACTTATATCTTACGTAAATAATGACATAGCGTAACGTTACTCTGACGTCAAATTTACGTCAATGTGTTTACTGGGTAAGATTCAATAAAATTATCATTCAGTTCCAAAAGAATTGCTTCTAAAAAATGTTATACAATATTGAGTATTTACAAAATTTTATGAAACTTTATAAAATTTCAAATGAGTTCACGGAGTTTCTTAAAATTTTGAAGAAATCCACGACAAAAACTTGTGAACTCTTTCGGCATTTGACTCTAAATACATCAATTACGCCCTAGGCTCGAACTTTTGTGATTTTTTTATACTTTTTCAACCGCCGAGTCCTGAGATCCAGGTCAACGAAGTCAGTTCCTTCCGATCCGTCTTAGTGAACAGTTCTTGTCCTCGAAATCTCTCTGTACTCAAATTTCACATCAGTTATATCATCTGTCTTGTATTTTGTTTCATCACCAATTATGTGCTCAATGCTGCAATCGCAAGTAGCGATCTTTGCGACCGGCGCGCTCCTTATTACAACTTAATTCTGCAAATCAAGATATTTCTCCTTCATCAACTCGCAGCAGTTATCAGATATCACCACACACTTTGATATGCAGCAACACGCTGCCACGAACTCGACAGCGGGCTTTCACTCAGCCCAATCAGTCAAAGGGTTTGCTATCAGTCGTTATAATTAGCAAGTTGGTACGTACCACCCATTAACTATGCCCTCTTTGGGCAAATTCAAAATTATCTCTATCCCTCGGCCAGCGGTTTTCATACTTCTGGTCTTGTTTTCATACTCCGCTCTCTCACTATCCTCATGCGAGATCAGGAAGAACATGCACGTATCTTCCCTCTCTGAATACTCTCAGGCCCATGACTCCCATCGCAGTCATGGATACCTGAGAGCCGTCTACTCCCTCTCAGGCGTATGACTCCCATCGCAGTCAAGGATACCTGAGAGCTGTCTACTCTGTCTCAGGCCCATGACTCCCATCGCAGTCGTGGATCCCTGAGAACTACACTCTGTCTCAGGATCACGACTTCCATCGCAGTCGTGGATCCCTGAGAACTATTGATTCACTCTCAGGATCACGACTTCCATCGCAGTCGTGGATCCCTGAGAGCTACTCGTTCACTCTCAGATCAGTGACTCAAATCGCAGTCTATCCTCACGCCTAATGTATGACAATCTCACTAAGACCTAACGTGGTTTACAGATATAAGTTTGAGAGTTCGAGCATACGAGAGTACGAGTGGACGAGGCAAGCAGACGTCGAAGCAGAGTTGGTAACGTGCACGCCCGTCAGCCAGAAACGCTGCGCTGCTTCGGGTTCTTTTCTCTGCAATTCCTACTTTCACCAGCACCAGATAATTCACCGCATTTGTATTAATTTTTGTTAAATAAATAACACACAGACAAACTAAAGACAATTCGTTCATGCGGTAATAATCAAATCAAAAATTCACTGTTTCATTATTTTTTTTTTTTTTTTTTTTTACGCGTCATAATTTTATGAAAAACAATCAATCATCTTTCGACTAAAAAAAAAATTTTCTACAAATTTTTTGTTTTAAAAATTGGAGCTAAATACTGTTTGGTCAACGGTAAAGAGAAACGGTAGGCTCACGTGATGACACTTCACACGTATGCATGTGTTTGAACGTGTACTTGGCGCGAGACACTACAGTGTCTCCTGATATTATAAGAATTCAAAAATGGATACTTGGTTCTGAGGAGAATTTCCATGGTATTTTTGGCTGTTTGATTCTTGTCAAAATTGAAACAGACTTTAATGTCAATTCACATTCAACGATGAAAAATTATTCATCATTAGTAGGGCTCGAACCTGGATCCTTCTGCACATTAGTTGAAGTTTGTATCACTCTCCCAAACATGGACTCAATAATTACGATCATTTTGAAGATCTAGATATTTATCATAGTCATCTTAATAATCTTAGCAATGCAAATGTCATTAATCGTGATGATTGAGCAATTCAAACATTTTTAATGCATTTATATGAAGATTTCATATAAAATTTTGAAGTTACAATTTTTAGTATTTGACACATGATCGATACTGATATCACTTTTAATAGTGTTCAGGCTCACTAATAGAACTACTAATGACCATAACTAAAACATTATGCAACACTAGTCATTTCCAATAGTGTTGCAAGATTCAATAGTCAGAATACTAATGATCAGTAATCAAGATTTATTAACACCAATGAATTTTTGATAGTGTTCATTATTTTTTTTCCGTCAGGGCAATATTGATAATTCATACAAAATTCATTTGAGTTCGTCGTAATATAATTAAACCATTCAGGAAAATTTATCCCTACTCAAATAGATCTTAGCACTGCTGCGTTAAGTCACATAAGTGGTAACTTGTGTAGGCATACCATATTAAATTACCACTTCTGTGCTTTGCACGGCAAAATAAATTCTTATCCGTAATTTGGTTCATCCATGTAGTGTGCGTTTTACCCCATTGTAGGTATTATCTATAAAACCGGAGTTTCTTGCAGAAAAGCATGAAAAACTTACAGTAGTATATATTTGATATCATAATGTGTCTATGTATTTCTCTGGGATCCTATGGATTCCCATGGGTTTGAATGGATTCATCGTCATCAATAATTCTTATGGATTTCACCTGGATTCTTGCAAGGATTTTTATCGAAATATAGGTTGGTTTGAATAGGAATTTAGGCAAAAAGATGAATACGAATCCATTCAAGCTTCCTGGGTAGAAATATTTGGCCGAAAATTTACCCAAAATGGCTGAATTTTACCGAGGTCATACCGAAACCGTAAAGTTTTATTGATAAATGCTGAAAGTTTACCAAGAACACGCCGAAAATTTTTGTTCTTATAAAATAGGCCGACAATTGAATCGGCCTTTTTCGGCTAAAACTTTTCTTTTTTTTTTAAATAAAATTAAGGGACTTGAAAAAAATTATGGAACTTATAAAATTTTCAGGTTGTGGATCTTTCTTATTCTATGACTCAGGTTGTTAAGTAATCTAGTAGAACATAATTATGCGAAGATAACATTCCAATAAAAGAGTTTGATGCAATTGAAGGTCAATTAACTTGAATGTTCTGTTTGCACAGAAAATTTTATTTTAAATTTTGGTTCTGTCAATCAGTCTGTACCAGCGCTTTTATTGAAGTAAGCATCTATCTTACAACAGGAACAATGAACTGCCTTAATGCACTTTTGATTCCTTCTGCATTCTTTATGAATTAGAGTAGAATCAACTTATATACAACATTATGATTGAATTTTTTTTCCGGTGTATTATCCTACGCCGCTCAATTATCATTCAAAGTAAAATTACCTAAAAACTATAAGGAAAAAAAACTTAAGGGCATGACCGAAAAGTAAGAAGGGTTTAAATTTCTTATCAGTTTTTTTTTCTGTTATTTAAATTTTTTCATTCATCCATGAAAGCGTTAATAGATGGGCGTAAAAAAATTTCGCGACGACAATGAAACTCTGCGCAAAGACATCGTGGGCGTACAGAGATATGGGCCACTCATGATGCTGGTACGCCCAACAAGAAAGTGTCTCCCAACATCAGACGTGCGAAAACTTCCGCTACACACAACGGTGTCGTTAAGGAAAAAAATAATATTTATGTATACATAAGTAAAAAAAAATGAAAAAATTGTTAAGCACATGAAAAAGCCAACAAAAAACGTTTACATATTTAATGTCAATAATTAAACACGTGAGTTTATGCGAAAGCTCAAAGTAAATAATGAGGTTGTTACGTACACATATGAACTGTCTCTTTGAGCAGAGTCTTCATACATGTATATGTGTATTTGGTGTTGGGTAGTGCAGTCCTTTCACCCGGATATACATTGACATTGTGAATTCAGAGCGTTAAAAAACCGGATCAAATAACTTGCAGGGGGTTTTTCAAACGTCCTTCTTATTTGACTTTTATTGTATATATATATGTATATACCTATGCATATTTATTAGATCTTTGTCATATCACTCTTACTTTTGTTTCTTTTTTTTTATAACCACTCGCCAATTCGTGAACTTGAAAACGTCAGTGATGTGGAGTTGATGATATTTTTATTCGTCGTCAATACTTCATGGTCAAGATACCTGTAGTGTATATTATTTATTTATTTCAAGGGTTCTATAAAGAAGATGTATAAGATCGAGTATTTTTCAGCCCATGATTCATAAAAGTTTGAAATTGTCTCTACAAACATTTAACTGATTTATAAAAAATCCGACACAAAAATAAAAAAATTTCTAAGATGGACCAGAATCTTTAAATTATTGAAAAATAATTATCAAAATTGATTCTTATTGTCATTTGTTTTCAAAGACATGAAACCTTCTTTCTCTTTATTGAATGACGACAATGGGCGCCGAAGAAATAGTTCATGATAAACCAAATCTAAGAATATTTTTAACAAATATCGCAATCGAAATAACTACATAAAAAATGTAATTAACAAATATATTTATGATAAATCTCCAGTAGAATTAGATATAACTAATTTTTTTGAAATTGATTAAAATTGGAGATTGTTATGTTTTCAACTTGACTTAGGTGAATTTTGTAATATCTTAATTTACAAAATTGTAATTATAAAGTACAGCTTGTCCTCATTATGACTTCTCGTTATAAGACTTTTTTTCTTAATTTGTTAAAAATTCACTGGAATTTTCCCTCCACCAATTAATTTATATACATTTTCCTTTCGTACTTAAAAAAAAAAATATCGATAGTCTGATCGCGAAGTTCGGGCACAAAACGCTGTCTAGCATGATAGTGGAGGAATCTGAATTCTAAGAACTGTTTCCCCTACCGTCTCGACATAGTCATACAACGAGGTTAGACTGTTGTAGAAATTTAGAGATTGTAAAGAAAGAAAAAATTAGGCTGAAAAAAATGGACATAGAAATACACGATGTAAACGTCCTGAGAGCTCAAAGAAGATTGATTTTCTTTTATATTTTTATCAGGAAACTTACACGGTAAGAAATATTTTGCGGATATCACTATGCCAGTATGGGCGCGAATGCCATACTGTATGGTATCGAAGATTTTTATAGGTTATAAAATTGTATGCATAGATGATTCAACCATTGCTGGAATAGTAACATTGGCAATAGTTGTCACGGACGCCGCAATGTCAGTATAGCCGTCAGGCCCATACTGCATTGCCGTATCCACATTGCTTCTCACCGATAAACGTAGTCTAACGACATCTATATAGTTTTGGTGGTAATACGATAATATACATTGATTGACACGCCAGAAATTATGGCGGGAAAAACTAGAAGCATTGAACCCTCGGCAGTGTAGTATAGGTCTCAGGATCATGCTGTTTCGCCGTGTTTGCCATGCATACGTGTGAGCAATACAATAGCTCCAGTACTATACAGTATAGTAAATAACGCCATACTTCCGGGACTTGTTACAATACTATCTTGAAATATTTCACATACTATTTTAGTATCTGTCTTGAGACCATACCAGCATGGTGTTGAACGCCATGCATTTCTTACCGTTTACTTCCAGAATTTTGTCAAGGTTTAAAGATTTCATATTCAAAATTATGTTTAAAAAAAGTCTAAATTTCATGTAGCCGCACATGTGGCCAACCTCTTTCAAAGAAAAGAAAACGTTTACTGAGTTAAAAATTGTAACAGTTTATTCTCAAAAATGAAACTGAAATTTTCTTTTAAGTCCTAAATTTAAACTCATTTTGCCTTCAAATTAAGCTAAAATTATTTTCAAGTCCCCAGTTTGAACGGATTTTGTCCTCATATAATGATATTCGCGTTTAGGGCAAAATGAGACTTAACCAATTAGTTGAACTGTTGAAACTAAATTGAACCGAATCCGACAAAAACCGCTGAATAAGGTCTAATTAAGTCTGAATTCCACTGTTGAACCTACTGGAGTTTATAAAAATAAGGTGCATAAAATATTTGAAAGTTCTATAATTTCCCATCATTTCTTTTGGAATTGATCATCGGTCTTCGTAAGTATCGTATAGAAACTTCATTAATTTTTATTATTTATCCAATGTTCACGAAGTTAATAAGTCACTACAGTTAAATCGAGACACGAATGAATCGACTCGTAAAATACTTTAACAAAAATGAAAAAAATGTCATATATTCAAGTGTCAACTCTATTGTATTTTGGACCATATTCAGCTAAATGTATATCTTTCACTGGAATATCATCGAACAGTTTGATTTTTGAATTCGAATAAATAGTATATTACACACTACGAGAGAAGAGTAGGACATTTCAACCCGCTTGTATAACTGCCGAGCAGAGCCGAAGTGTATATACGATTTTTACCAGATCTGTACCTGAAAGTTTGAATTTCTGTCTCTGTTTAGAGGAAAAACAGCGCATGTGCTGTTTTTTATGGTTTGTTTTCCCATAAAAAAAAAGTGCGACGTTCTTCTCTCTAAAGAAAGCAGAAATTAAAACTTTCGGTGCAGGTATGATGAAAAATAAAATATGTACCGGGCTCAAATAACTGAGCCAAAATAAACAACGCCATAATAACCACGATAATACTAATGATTTATTCTAGTTTTTTCAAGTATCATTGTTTGCTAGGTAATAACCTAGGTATTTTGTCGTCGGTTACTTTATTACGGGGCTAACAGAATAATGTATTTAGCTTATAGCACAAATAGTTTGATGAGACAACATTTTGAATCAAGAACAAATATCTATTTAAAGTCTCGTAAAACTGAAGAAAATGAGGAGTAACTTGATCATTATTCTGCAATAGAGATAAAATTAATGAGATACTCCATAGACTGAGAACAATCATTTATGACTCTCTTAAAGACATTCGATTAGCTTAGTCTTCCAACATTTATTCGGATTTTTCTAGATGTCTGTAACTACAAATTGATGAAATTAAAGTCATCAAATGACAAATTATACTTTTGACTTAAGATATATTACAATTCATTATGATTATGGGATGTGCATAACATATTGCTGAGATATTATATATATAGTAACCATGAAGTGCAAGTACGATATCACAGCAACCCACACGATTTCAACAACGATCTATACGATTATAACAGCAATATAAGCGTAATCGATGTTCGAGCACTACGGATAAAACTGATGATAATAAATTGAACAATTTCGTGGATGTCCAGAGAACTATTGCTCACGGAACAACAACTTTTATATATCTCAAGCACGAATATGGTTAGTGTGCTCTATTCTCGCTTTAACGCGAGTTGTTATTTGTGAGTGCTTCACCTACATTACATCGTATCTATATTTCAAGATAAATATTCAAATGTCGTAATGAAGACATTAAAGATAGTACTAAGAAACAAGCCTGATGGTATTGTCAGCCGATTAATTACAATTGTCACATCAAAAAATTCATTTTTTGTACCTTTATGCTACGATATCTGAATAAGAGACCAAACATGTAGACAATTGTTTTTTTTTTCTAAATCCCGAATTTTCGAAAAACATGCCCTATTTCATTCTGCTATTCTCATCTTTTTAGATCACTGACAAAAAATTCACAAAGTTCGAGCCATCAATGTGATATAAATAGGGGAAGGGTGGGCTGAACGGGATTGAGTGGACAAAACCGACCGCTCTACAAATTTTGTAAAATTTTTTTTTAAATAGTTTTTATCTGTCATTAATGACTCTTATCATCATTACTGAACAATTTTAAATGTCCCAAAATTTTTTATATTTAAATTTTAAATAAGTTGTTCAACTTCAGTAACTTCTTTTCGGTACAGTAGACTCGAGATTTACTTCCGGTTCTCAAGGATATTCGGAAGGAAATCGAAAGAAGGTCAAAAGAAGTGGTAATTGGTGGTGGGTATACGTCTGTGTGAATGTTTCGTGTATTTGTGCAATAATGAAGGATCTTAAAAGAACACAGTGTAATATCCTTATGTCTAATATTTATTATTTGATTCATCTTATCAATATATGATATATAGTTATAACTATTTCAATAATTCAATATTGTTAACAACAGCTTTTAGTATATGTATTATTATTAATTTCATTATCAACAAGCAAACATTGTATCCGTTATAGAATTACTAACATTATTTAAATTATCGTTATAAATATTAGTTGGCAAAGTCCTTAAATTATTACTTTTATCCAAAGTACTATCAAAACCGTTATTAACCAATTTTTCACTACAAATTTCTGAAAAACTTTCCTTCAAAATGTTAATAGCTATTTTATTAGATCTTTAGGTTTACTAAGTAATGGGAAAATAATAAGAGCATAAGAGGTTAAAATTGCCGCTGAGTCAAGAGTGTAAGTGAGAAGCTTCATTCATTTTCGCTACTTGTAACATTTTTCACTGCAAATATTAGTCTGTTAAGATCATAGTTTTCAATTATTGCTATTTTTATGAAAATTAATTTTTGAGTACATTGTTTTCTATACACTAACACTAACGTAGTGTCAGGCAAACCAGTATGAAAAAATATTGAAGTTGGATCTGACGATAACTGGACATGTCTCGTAGAACTAATTATATGAGAGGATATTTTTTTTTTAATTGTTAAATAATTATACTATGTGAGTTTTTTTTTTTTTAAGTGTAATACATTTACATTTATCGACACTGCAATATTAAGCATTCAAATAAAACAATATGACATTCACACACGTCTGCATTTAGCTACTGACTCGTAAATTTTTATCTTTCTGATTTATTTATTCCTTGAATAGCAAAAAATGAATTTATATTTATTGTAACCATTAAATAACAATAAATATCAAACTTATAGTTTTTATTTATTTCAAGAATAATATGTATACAGAGTTGGCTTACGTCGTGACTGAGACGACGGTATGCATTGAGAAATTCTAACAGCGTGGGCGTCCAGACACACACCACGTACGAGGGAAAAAAGAGATGCACAAATCGCATATATAGTAAAACATGAAGATGCGATGTCCCGGGACACTCTCAGTCTCTGCATGAGCGTGACAACGAGTTCGCCCAGTCTTCCAACTCTATACAGCTTTCTCATAAGTGGCTAGACGTTGCAGATGGTCGTTCAACAAGACAGCGTCAAGAAAGAGAATCAGAACACCTGAAAGCCTGAGAGTAAAGAGAGAGTGTCGTGCACCCCTTTGCTTCCCACCGACGCACTTCGACTTTCTGCAGTGATTTCACACACCAACCGAGTCAAGCCACGCGGTGAACGGATGCCTTTTTATACGAACCTACCCACGTGGGACGTACATTTCCGAACTCTCTCGTCATCGACCCTTTTAGCATTCAAGTCAGCCCCTTCCACTATTATAAATATAAATATGTAAGAACGTTACAAATGTATTTAGTGTACGATTATTCGATTCCATTTCTTTTGTTTTCAATCATTATTAGTAATGTGAAATTGATAGAGCTTTATAGATTCTAGTATTCTACTCCATTAATATCTACTAAACTATCATTCGATTCGAAATATGATTCAATGATGATGATCAAATATCAAGGCTAAATAATCATAAATGAAAAGAAACAAGTGACCGTTATTATTATCTCACTTCTTATATTTATTATTATTTATATACTTTCAGTCATTAACTTCCATAAAGTACATAGTTCTGTCTTATATAAGCTCAGAAAATCTATTTCATTTTAAGAGAATAAAAACTTCAAGTCCTATTTTCTCACTTTGGCATTAAGCTACTATGACGTTCAAAAGAAACGAAAATATCCAGGTGCCGCGACTAGATAACTGCAGACAAAACTTCCGCGCGACAGAACATCCGGAAAACCTCAGTCCCGGTTATTGTTGACACGGATATTTTGTTGTAGATTCTAATCCAAACAAAAAATTTGATTCTGTACGTGTTTGTGGTGATGGTAACACGTAAGACGCTATTTTGAAGTTTAACTAACACATGTACATCCTAATATCTTTTCAATGACTGGTCGATGAATTAACAGATACTCATGTAATGGAAGAATTTGTAGTTTCCCACAGCACAATTCACCAAGTTATAATCTTTATCGAATTGAAGATTCACTAGACACATACCATATTAAGTTTTATCCGAGATGTATTGGTAGAATCGTCAGTTAGGCACTTTCAAGATATCCTGCCTCATACCTAATACTAAAGTGACCAAAAAATTACAAATGGGTTTTACCTATAACGCCATCGCCCATCTTATGGTCTTAAATGAAATTAATGATTCAGTATATAACTTAATTTAATCTCTTGAGAGTTGTTAATTTATCTGCTTCACGAATGTAAATTAACGCCATCTATGTATGCACTTAATGACTTATCACTACCAATATGCCACATCACTACACAACCGCATTTTTTAAAAAAATTAGTTAATAATCCAATACTCGCATCTTGCCGTTGTGGATATTTTGTCCGTGGATATTCTGTTCGGAAAATTTCTCCCGCGGTTATTGTGTTACAGAACCGATATCCATAAATCAATTGAGTCGATCAGTGTAGTTAGACGGTAGATTAATAAAGAAGATCAGGTTGGTCGTAGTAAAATCACAATTAGTGTTGGATCTTTCCTTGTAAAAAACAGTAGTAACAACACATCTTAACGATTGCTATAACTAACTTGGAGTTAAGAATGCACGAACATGTTACCGGAATGGAGATGAGCATTTGTTTGCGTGCAGTAGAAGGAGAGCCATGGTCACGTTATAAATTTAGTGTATACGAGTGGCTGCATTTCATCATGTTTGTTTAGAGAATCTTCATTTTCCTTTGTTTCACATCCTCATTAATAAATCTATTCTTGATTTCACAACTTTTTTTTTTCTTTAAAGATCCATTTTTTTAATCATAAAATACGATGTGTTAATATTTCGGAGGTAGTAGATAAAATTAATGTATCAGATTTCAACTTTAAAAGTCAATATTTTATTGAATACTTCGTTAATCCTCGTTAAGAAGAAATTTAACAATACTATTTCAGGTGAGTACGAGGTTGACTGCCCAAGCTGAGACTGGGGACCGTCATCACATGGTCTGAACTCGTATTTATCTCGTACCACACGATATATTTTTTATAATTACTTGCATTGAAATTCAGAATTTAAATTCTGGAGCCCGTCGAATCAAGACATTTTAAGACCAATAGGGCACTTACTAGTTCAATTTTGAACTAGATTGATTAGAATGATATATAATTTTGATGAGACTTAGAATCAACAAATACAATTTTGGAAGGATTGGAATAAGGTTAAAAAACAATTTTGCTCATTTTCGATCTTAATTGAAGTATCGGTCTGTAAAACCGTTAAAATAAAATGTAATTCCACTGATCGCATAATTTTGAAGCTAAAAAACTCAGGATTGGAATTTTATTGTTTACCATCTCTGAGTTCGTTGACTGTGAGTTCTGACACTGGTACCCAAGGCTTAGTCGATGGTCGTGATTCATCAAATGTTGGATGGCTCATTTTTCCTCTCCTCTCATTTCATGAAATAAACGTTAACAACGCGTAGGCATATCTATATGATTCGAATATTAATTCATATATCCATTCCTGGTTGTAGAAATGACAAAAATAATCATGGAATTATAAGAGCAAGCGACACCACTTAATTATGATATCATGATGAAAATTACAGTGGTACATTGTATGTTTGACATGTTTATGATTTATATAACGATAGTTGTATATGTATAATTATATCTCACTAATTCATCGACGACTTCGCTATGGGCGGGTGCTAATAATCATCAAATCATACCTTCTTGGCTGTTTAACCTGCCTATACACGTATAAAAACCACCACACAAGTTTTAGCTTAAATTAATTCATTATTTGATTGCATAACCAGCTAACCAGTGCTAAATATTAATAAATAGCTGTATAATATGCCATAAAAAATAATAATCAATGTTTGTATAATAAAATTAGTGTCTATGTGTGCTCGAGAGATAAACCAGTCCTATCTCCAATCCTGTCTGTTTCACTTCCGGTTTAGGTCGGAGTAGAGAACAGGTATCTGACAAATAAACGAAAAAAGTCAAGGATTCTGACAATTTTTTTTTTACAAAAAATAAAAAAATTAATCGTTTTATACTCTAATTTTATTTGTGTATCATATATTGAACATTGTTTGCAGACCATAAGTATGAGCAATTATCAGATTTTGCTGATATCATTATATATACGATTGCAATTATTTATAGCTGAGAGATTCGTAATACTAGACGAACAAAATTTTGACATCTGGTGCTAAAGAGTCGTGGGTAAGCACGATGATCTTATTCTTTATTGTGCTGCTGCAGGTTGACGTGCAGCACACGTTCGTTAATGTAAATAGATCAATGATTAGAGTTAAAATTAAGAACCGTTTATAATAGTTTTAAATATTGCAAATGAAAGAGGTCATACTTGATCTTGGATGATTAGAAATATAGTAAAATAAACTGCTGTTGCATTGCTCTGTCTTGAAATTCCGTGTAGCAATCCGTATTTATTTTCATGGGTTCCGATGATAGATTCGACCGAATTTCCATGGATTACTATCGGGTCCCGCAGATTTCCATCCGGACTTCTGTCTGGAGTTATTGGCATAGGAAATTTTGTCCCATTTATTTCTATGGTATTTTACAGAATCGATGAATTTCTATAGATTTCTGTAGATCCTACTAATTTTAGCGGATCTAAGTAGATTCTAGTCTGGGTTGTTAAAATGAAGTACTTAACAAATTTTCAGTGATTCCTTGGTGGATTCTGAAATAATTACTGCCAGATTCCAATAAGACTCCATGTAACCTGTATTAGATAAATCTTCTATGTTTGCAGATACAAGCATATTAGTCCGTACAGAATAAGACTAGGTTGGTTGAAACTATGCAGTAGGCGTGAGTTCTTTTAGCATGCATTACATATAAAATCTTACGATTGAATTGTGATAAAATATTGCGGAAGAATTTCAATATTTTGAGTACCGTGCGTGCGCATGCACATCGTCAAATTGATGTCCTGTATCAACTAACCTGTCGTACATATACATATGAACATTCATTTTTACTGTCTGCTATCCGAGTATAGAATGATCTGCCCTCATCTATTGTGTCAATTGCAACTTATGAAGAATTCAAATCAGAGTGTTATAATTATTTTCTGCAGTAAGGCGTGAATTAGGTCCACTTTATGAGTATATACGATTATTGATTATTATTGTATTATCGATGAAATATGTATTTGTATACTATTATTGTGTAATTGAAGTCTACTTATCTACCTATTTAACTACTTTAATTGATTCAATTCACTTAATTTACTAAATTATCTTACCTATTGTATGTTTACATTTAAATATTATTATTATTATACTATACTTTGCAAAATTTTTGTATATTGCGGCCCTTAGGGAATCTCGATTCGAGGGTCAAAAAATTATTAATAAATGAATAAAAATAAAAATAAGTTCCTGTATGAACCCATATAAGTTCCTCGCAGATTCCCATAGGTAACTATATAAATTCCGAAAAAACAATTTCATGTCATCATTGCTATAGTTGTTGATTTTGAACATCTCTTTTAATACTCATAAAACTTTGATCGCTGATAATTATATGTAATTTAAAATCTGGAAAATACTCGACTCCACCGGTCAGCTTTGAAACATCTCACTGCTCGAGAGTTCCAACACTTATGTCTCGATATTGTATGAAGAAATTGATTGTCAAAAAGTGACATCACTAACTAATATTTTTTTTTCGTCTTTAATTATCTTAACGGTAAATTACAAACAATAATTTAATGGCGAATAATATAATATTACAATATCAATCGTTGACAGAACGTCAATTTTACTCTATCGCAATATCATTTGGTTACTTTCTGTCCAACTTACTCCTAGAAAATATCAATTGTTATCAAACTGGCCCGCGTGGGCTGCAATTGTCACACAGTGCAGGGGCAATTGTAACACGGAACGAAATAGATATTTCTATTTTAAAGAAAAAGTATTTGAATTTATCATTTATTTTAAAACAGATCTAGTATTTTGACTCAGGTAGTTATTAATAATTCCTCAAGATTTAACCAGGATCTCTAGAAAGAATCTTGTGGGTATCCGTGATATTTGCATTGGTTGATAACCCATGCCAAAGAATCAAAAAGAACCAATTGAGTCTTTTTTTATTCCGGGAAAATACCGGGCTATCACATTGGTGATTGCCTTATTGTTTTGGTTCTGATCGTATCAGTCGAAGATAGTATGATGACAGATACGTCAATATCAACCTTATTGACGACTCTATTGGTGTACTTGAACCAACCATATGACTATTACAATGTAACTGTCGCTTAGCGCAGAAAAGACGAATTATTGGCCAGCGATTAGAAGGGTCATTGACATTAACAGCTGACCGTGTTACTCAGTGGTATTCCAAAGTTACTTTATGAACAATTTATCACAAATATTGAGATCAGATATATTTAGATTACGGTATTTTTGATAACGTTGTTTTGACTTCACTCGATAGAATCATATTGCAAGACTGAGCTCTATTATGATCACTTTCATAACTGTGCTGGACCACTTAAAGTATATGACTTCTATTCAAATCAGCAGCTATGTTGGAATTTTACTATTTTCAACAGAGCTTTATTTCAGTGCGATTACAGCTATTTCATCTTTATTTGTTTTTCCTTCAATTTTATTTAGAAAAATTAGTCCTTGGACTATTTCATTCCACGCTAATCTCTATATTATAGTGTATGCTATCCATGTTTGTATTTAATCTGACCTGTAGATGCCATCAGTGATTAATGAGTCAACAGTGAACATGAGTAGTGGACATAAGAGTATTTCTTTCGTTCCAGTAGGGTGAGCGCACTAATAATGTTTGCCAATCCAATCTACTGTAAATATAATACCGATATATTATCTATTCTAGCATTTAACTCCTGGCATAAGTATAAATATATGTGTCGAATATAATTTTATATTCAAAATAGGAACACACAAAGTTCCAATGGACTATAATTATTATGGCGACAGACTTTACTATATGATTTACTAAGTCGTTGTTTGACATCACTATCAATCATTTATGTATTTTTATTTATTAGACATTTTAAAATTCTTCTGATCACAATTGTTGCACTGAGTATACAGATACAAATTAAGCAGCAGCATTACAGCAATAAAACATCCAGAGTAGACTAAAATGCTAAAGGGTATTATGCACTGTATTTCATCCGTTACAGAGCACTCAACTTGCTTATTATATCTAACGTATTAATTTACATATTTCTGATTATAATTTTTTGATTTATCTGGAATTTCGTATAGTGAATAATTTGAATGACTAAGTGAGCTTTATTTATACAAGGCACTATTTTTTTAATCCATGGGAACAATACTATCATGATTGAGATCAGATGGTAGTACTATACACGCTGTGTGCTATAAATTGCAGTATGTAAATTTAATAAGCACACGCCCATCAGGTACTCAATGGTCTTCATCTTATGGCAATATAACACAATAACCAAGATCCATCATACGATGATTTCACATACTAGTTTCTAACGATAATTGTAAAACAGTATTTTATTACCTGAAGCTATTGCAAGTGTCTTCATATCGTAACTTTATATAAATTTCACGAAATTCCATGTACCCCCTAGACGATACCTTTGCTTAATATATATTATCAAGTGACGACCAAGGGTGAGACGTTAACCGGGTGTGAGTTTAAAGAACTCACATCATTGACCTAGGGTATCTAACTAAACCACCACTAGTCCATACCTCTGAGGGTCTAATACTTCTTCCGTCTCAGAAAATGAAGAGACTCTGAATGAAATAGGCTTGAGAAGCCCGCCAGTGACACCAGTTCTCTGTACTGGTTAACAGACCGCCGAGATAAGATCATACGATGCAGCCTCACTTCATTACTCTAAAAAAAAGTCCTCCATTCAAATCGCTTTCAAGTTATGGACTAATTATTATCCACTTGTCCGGTCCCTGAGCAACAAACTTTTTTTTTTAAGCTTGCGGTCACTTCGATTTTTGAACCGAAAAAAATATGGCACCTACTTATAGGAAAGGTGTTACAGAGAACCGATAAAAATTTGAGTTTCGTATATTAAGCATTGAACCTTATAATGAATGACAAGTTTCATCGTATTTCACTAGTTCTCTGTAACTCTTCGAAAATTTGGATAAAACAAAAAATTCTCTCCAAATTTTCAGTTCCATCAATTTTCAATTAACTCATTTTCTGTGAATATTTGATAAAAATTTGGTATTACTATCGTACTAACTACTTGATACTATTTAAATATCGATAGAAGTATTGTTTGAATACCACCATGTTTTTCCTATGAATTCATTATTTATAATAATCTCAAATGTATATGACATATATGACGTATTTACTGAAATCGAAATGTATATGACAGCATGATGTAGATACACTACTAACAGAAATTAAGAAATATGAAAAAATTGTAAATTTTTTAGCGATTTTCAACATGCTGTAACTCAGAGGAAAATGGTCGTACAGCAAAGGAAAAAAATCAAACGGTAGCTTCAAGTTTTTAGTTTTCAGATCTGGCCTTCGAAATTTTTTATCATGCACGGTTCCAGAGTAATCCTAAGAAAATCACCGCAGAAAACTTTGTCTAAATTTCTGCTCGTCTCAAAAAAGGTCTATGGGCTTTAATGAATGTTTCTTGATAATCTAACCTTATGTCTCTTTTAGGAAATTTTATGCCCTTTAATTTGCCGCCCTCAAAAAGTCTCTACGGTAATTTGGTGCGGAGTTATCATTGATCAAATCAAAAAAGTCCATTTTGACTTTGACAATCAATAACTCAGGACATCTTTATCATATACGGAAAGATTAGAACCCGAATAGTTACTGATCTGCACCCAATTCAGTACGGTTTAAAAAAAAAATGAAAGAAAATTGAGTTAGTACCGGACTGAGTGATGTTCGCACACGACCCAGTCAGGTTCTGAACAGTAACTAGAGCACTGGTTACTGTTCAGAGCTCTTTGAGCTCTTTGAGCTTGAAAACATAGTTGTGAGTACATTTTCGAGCTCCTCGAGCTCGGAAATACTCTTGGATGCCAATGGTTTTTTACGAGCTTTTCGAACTCAAACATATTACAGTACATTATACCATGATTTATCCGGGGAAAATGACATAAAATGTTACTTTTCAACTCTTTGTCGTCGATATATTTTAAACTAATTGGCAGATTTTGATGTTCACTGTAGCAGTCAGCGCCTTTTACTGAGTTTCCAAGCAGATTAGATTTTGAAAATGTTTGATTCAGTATTTCAGAGATATTCGAGAAAAACCTTTTTTTACCATTTCTTTCTCCGACGATATTTCTCGAATAAATTAATCGATTGGGATGATTGAGGCAGCAGCCGATGCGTCATTTCAAGTTCTAGAGCTGATTAGATTTTGAAAATGTTTGATTCAGCCGTTTCAAAGGTATTCGCGAAAAACCGTTCTTTACCATTTCTTTCTCCGACGATATCTTACGAATAAATGAACCGATTTTTAACGTTGAGGTGGCAATCGACGCGTCTTATTAAGTTTTAGAACTGATTAGATTCTGAAATCGATCGATTAAATCGTTTTTGAGAAATTTAAAAAAAACAAAAAAAAAATTTTTCTCTTTCGTAATTCTCAATTATCTTTAAGTCTACTTGATCAAATGATCTGAAATTTTCAGGAAAGTTGAGGGCCAACAACCTCTTTAGATTGCCGCAAGAACGATTTGAATTGGTTGATTAGTTTAAAAGTTATTAAAGGTTTACACACACACACACACACACACACACACACACACACACACGCGCGCGCGCGCGCACACACACATACATACAGCCAATCGGACATCATTCTGAAAATAGTCAGAATAGCTTCCGAGGACCTCGAAACGTCGACATCTGATGAAAATTCAATTTTCGAAAATTGAGGTGAAAACAATAACTTCCCGAGTTCTCGAAAATTTACAATTTTCTTAGCGGGAAGTTAAAAACTGAAAAGTTAGGAATAGATTGACATATAAAGTACATAAAGGAGACTAAATAAATTAAATTATGTTTTGATTAAAATAGTTATATGGGAGTACTTTTCCACTGTCAGAAAAATTTCCGTCAACCACCGTACTCTTCAGGTCGTAAAATCCCTTCCCCGGCATTCAAGAGGCTCATGACGTCACGGGATCCCAAGAACAACTCTAAGTCTCAGCAAAAGCTAACACTCTCGAGAGTCAAGGGGCATGAGGCAGATTTTCTTCAGCCTTCGAAAGACAAGCACTACCAGCTTGGGACACTGGTCCCGTTTTCTCTTTTGTCTATCGTATTATTGTAATCGCGGAGTACTGTTTTGACCTTTATACTTATATACAAATTTAATAGATTGTATCACCTTATTGATAACTAATACTTTACGGGCTTTATTAATTATTGTGGGGATTAATTAAAATTATTCGAATATTGTGAAGAGTGTAGTTATAAACTTAAATGAATCACTAAACTAAAGAATTAGACTACTACAGAGTCGAAAGTGGGATACACTATCGTGGTCACATAGTGAATAGTGCAGTGAAGAGTGATTTTTAATAAATCTACAATTATGAGTCGTGACCGGATATCAAGGCGGGACCGTGATCATGAGAGTGATCATCACCGGAAGGATCGTCATAGATCTCGTTCACCGCACCGCCACTGTGAATCACCATCTCGGGAGAGATGCTACCAATACTCGATTGAATCCACCTGTACCAAGCCATCGACAAACTGACAGCGAGGCCAGCAGTAGCAGAAGTAGTGAGCTTCTGATGATTGAGAAACTCACAGAGGTCCTCTCAGGTTTTGCACAAACAGCCTGTAAACCAAGACCTAGTGGTGATTGCTTCACCAACGAGAAGGCGATTCCAGAGTTCGATCCCAGGGAAACCAACCTATCTGCTGCTGAGTGGATTGCCAAGGTTAGTGCACACGCTGGGCTTAATGGATGGGACGAGTGGACGACTCTTTACATGGTGACATGCAAACTTAAAGGTAATGCAAAACTTTGGTATACAGAATTGCATGATTCGCAGTTAATGTGGGGGGTATCCTCTTCATTAATTGCCGAGCAGTTTCCGGGTGAGTCGAATTATAGTAAATTATTTGAAGAAGCCGCAAACTTCGAATTCACCGCTGGTCATGATCTTGTTTCGTACTCTTTCCTTAAAATAGGGAAAAATCCGTACATAAAGCACCCTCAGCGCTTTCGCGCTTGAGGTGAGCAATTAGAGAAATGAAAACTCGAAATACCGGAGAACAAATTAGTTTCATGTGTAGTTGGGGGGATTCAAGACGATGCGATCCGCACTACTTTAATGACTCATAAATTCCCAACTATTACGGAGTTGAATGAGCGTCTCGCGAATTATGAAACCACCCACAAATTAAAAGATAAGAGCAAAGACGCTAAAAAGTCACACGCGCGAGATTCCAGTAAATTCAAAACCCGGAAAGAAACATCGAGAAATGTTTGTTACGGTTGTGGTAAACCTGGTCACCAACGTCACAACTGTCCAGAAGTAGATAATACTACGAAGTCAAGTAATCCGAAATCCACGATTCAAACATTGGATGAGGACCTGTGTGGTTATTGTAAAAAACCGAACCATTCGGAAAGAGATTGCTACACCAAGCGACAGGACGAAGTGGAGTTTCATATTATATAACACTCGATTTAAAATCTGTATTTCATCAAATTTCTATGGACAAAAACTCTATCAAAGTAACTGCATTTGTAACTCCAAACGGTTATTATGAATTTCTACGTATGCCGTTTGGCTTAAAGAATGCACCCGCTGTTTTTCAAAGAGCCATAAACACTGCTCTTGGAGAATTGAGATTTACAATAGTTCTTGTGTATGTCGACGACATTCTGGTTATAGGCTCAAGCATAAAAGAAGCTTTTAAAAATCTAAGAGTTGTTTTGAAAGCGCTTAGAAAGTATAACTTCACGCTTAATTTCGATAAATGTAAGTTCTTTTAAACAAAGATCGACTATTTGGCGCTCATAAAATTGAAGCCGTTAAAACCACAGAAATCCCCAAAGACGTAAAAGGAGTGCGTTCATTCCTTGGCCTTGCGAGATACTTCCGGAAGTTTATTAAACACTTCGCCTAAAAAGTCTCGCCACTAACCGACTTGTTGAAGAAAATCAGTCCTTGAGTTTGGACTGAAAAACATACTGGAGTAATAAATGAAGTAAAAGAAAGATTAACGACAAGACCGGTCCTTGCTATTTATGACCCGACTCTCGAACTTGAGGTCCACACAGACGCTAGTTCAATAGGTTTTGGAGCCATGCTCATGCAAAAGCATGGAAACGAAGAGAAAGTTGTTTCCTACTATAGTCGTAAAACAACACCAATAAAACAAAAATATCATTCATACGACTTGGAAACTTTTGCGATCGTTGCAGTCCTTAAAACCTTTCGAGTATACCTGATAGGGATAAACTTCACTGCAGTTACTGACTGCAGTGCCGTGCGGGCCACTACTGTGAAAAAGGATATACAACCACGTGTTGCCAGATGGTGGGTATATTATCAAGACTACAATTTTGACATTGTGTATCGACCCGGTGCTCAAGGAGCGCATGTTGATTACTTAAGTCGGTATCCCATCGAATGTTTAGCTATTGATGTCACTCCCAGCGAGTGGATCAAAGTTGCTCAAATGCAAGACCCCGACATTGAGACAATCATGAAGATCCTGAAGTCGGGAGATAATCGAGCGAGTACAAAACACTATTTTGAAATTTATGACCTTAGGAATGAAGTAGTTTTCCGAAGAACCGAGAATAGCAATAGACGGTTAGTATCACGAGCTTCTCGTTTCCACGTTGTGAAAATGTGTCATGACAACCAGGAACACCTCGAAATTGATAAGACTCTTGAAAAACTGCGCGAACATTATTGGTTCAAATGCATAAAGAGATTTGTTTCAAAATACGTTACTGCATGCTTACAATGTCTGTATTATAAGTCTACCTCTGGCCGCAAGCCTGGCATGTTGCACCCCATAGAAAAGGTCGCCCTTCCCTTTTACACGATACACATCGACCATGTGGGTCCGTTCGTTAAAAGTAAACGAGGCAATACCCAGATACTAACTTTAGTTGATAGGTTTACTAAATTTTGTATTCTTTAGCCAGTGAAGGACGTTAAAGCCAAGTGGGTCATTCGAGCACTGACCCAACTGTTTTTACTTTTTGGAGTTCCTACTAGGATTATCAGTGACAGGGGCACGTGTTTTACGTCACAACTGTTTGCTGCTTTCTGTAAAGAATACAACATCAAGCATGGCCTCAATGCAGTCGCAACACCAAGGGCGAACGGACAGTGCGAGCGTATGAATCGCACGCTGCTAAATTCATTAGCAACTTTCAGTGCAGGGGCAGACGAAGACAAACGGGATAAATTTGTAAAGACAGTACAGAGTGGTATTAACAGTGCCACTAATCGGACTACACAAAAAAAAACCCCCAGCTCAACTTTCACTTGGTTACAGGCCCCACAACATGGTTGATTCTGTTCTTTTAGGTTCAATTCAAAGTTCTTTGGACGCCCTGGATCTCAGAGAGATGCAGGAACAGGCGAAAGCAGCTACGGGAGTTGAACAAGAAAAGCAGAAGGCCAGGTTTGATGCCAAGCGGTCCAAACCACCACAGTATACTGTCGGCGACATCGTTGTGGTTGCTACCAATCCAGTCGCGACTGGACAGAGCAACAAATTGGTCGCCAAGTTTAAGGGTCCATTCAAGGTTACTGCAGTGCTGCTCAATGACCGAAATGAGGTCCAAGACTTGCGGGAGCTGCAGAAATTCAGGGGACAAAAGACTGTCGTACCGGTTGACAGGATAAAAAGATGGGTATCCTTCAATGCACTGGAATAAATTAAGGTGAGATTATGATTTTCATCAATGATTGTAGTTTGCAGATCTCAGAAATGTGTCTTTCGGTTATTTAGTGGGCCAAGAAGGGTGACCGGAGCAACAGCGAGTACTCTGGCGTTGAGAATCTATGACGGGTCTCCAAGATGCTCGACGGCGAGCTGACCTCCAGGGACAAGCAACGAGTTGCGTCGTCCGGGTTCAGTCACCGTGCTGGTCTTTCTGAGAACTCCGAGCCACTGGATCAATTGGACAAGGCAGTGGATGCTCGATATCACCTACTGCCAAGTCAGGAAATTCTAGAGCCCATCAGCTTATCACTGATGGGAGGAACCATGGAAGTTCTTGGCCAGTCAGGCACGACTATTTTCCGCCAAGTCTGAAACTTTTGAGAGCCCGTCAGCTTGTCACTGGCGGTAGAGACTATGGAGGTTCCAGGCCAGTCAGGCGTGGACTGTTTTACTGAGTCAGTTGTTCTCTTGGTCCCTGGCCACTGGTCACGGCAGGTTCGGAGGACGCTGGCCTGAGGTTAGACCAGTTGGCCATTAGTTAGGGAATGTCATGCTGGGCTTCAGTCAATAGCCTTCAGGGACGGACACTCTAGCGCAAGGCCCAGACAACTGAGTATGTGTATACCTAACTGAGGTCTCGTCCTGAACAGGCATCCGTGAAACGGACCATTGGTTAAACACGGAGGGTTTCACAGGGTAAGGTGCTGGAATAGTTGAGAATTCTATGTTTCCCTGTCCCCAGGCGCCAACCGGTCTCTATCGCGGGTCGATTCATACTCTTGGGAAGAACTGATCACTCTGACTAGAAGAGTGTGGATTGAGCGGTGATAGTCACCTTCTTGTAGTTTTATGACCCTGATCGAGTCATTAATGAGAAATTGTTTGTATGAATTTTTCAGATTCAGGCAGTCAAAGCCAAGGACGGTTTGGGTGGTCAGGAAAGGCCGATTGTGGGAGTACTTTTCCACTCTCAGATAAATTTCCGTCAACCACCGTACTCTTCGGGTCGTAAAATCCCTGACCCGGCATTCAAGAGGCTCATGACGTCACGGGATCCCAAGAACAACTCTAAGTCTCAGCAAAAGCTAACACCCTCGAGAGTCAAGAAATATGAGGCAGATTTTCTTCAGCCTTCGAGGCACGCACCACCAGCTTGGGACACTGGTCTCGTTTTCTCTTTTGTCTAACTCTTCCTCGTAATAGTCTCTTTCGATCATCATATAATGTCATCTAACTTGTTCTATAAATTAAATCATATTATCAACAAAAAGTTGAAAAAACACAGTTTTTAATTTTTTTCTCAGATATTTCATATATTGTTGCTCTGACCTAAGCCAAAACTCATTCAAATCTTGATTTTGATCCCTGACACCGATTTCTGCCTAAATACATTTGTTTCATTTAACATAATCGGGATTGAAAATATGAAAACCTTTAAAAAGCTTCTTCATTAACGATTTTTGATTCTTAAATTTTCAAACTTTAGCATAAAACTTAACTTGTTAGAGCTTGGAAAGCTTATAAAAAAATAATTGCATGTTAAAGTATTTTCGAGCCCAAAAAGCTCGAAAATATATTGACAGTGATGTTTTCAAGCTCCTTGAGCTCGAAAACAGCAGGAAGTTTTGGGGCTGACCCGCGTGGCCAACCGACGCTTAGATTTGTTTTTGTTAATTTTGAAGTAAAGAGAAAATATATAGATGAAAAAAGAACCAAAGTAAAATAAACAGTTGATTGACGATCTTTCAACGTTAACTTACATTTTTTTTTAACATAAATGAGTGTGACGTATGATAAAGTTCTTGTTAGTGAAATGTTTACAGCGGCGAAACTTTGTTACAGCACGTAGAGTTTATTGTAAAGCCGTATAACACGGTTTAGGGCCTCGAGCTCTGCTGACCTGCGTCTATGTATACCGTCGGCGGTTTTATTTAAATACGCACATTAATATTTAGTACATACTCGACGATGAGTGTTTATAAGTGGGAGTTACTGCGCCGGCCCGCGAGCCCTATGTAATTACTGCACAACCCACACTCTTGTTCACTCGCTCATTCACTCTACGTCAGACCATAGTATGGACCCAAACCAGACGTCTTAGCTGTCTGTATAATTCTCGTGGTCTACTCCCAAAATAAACAAAAAAAATTGCCAAAAATATAAAAACAGCCGGTACTATATAGTAATAACATTTACTCTCATAAACACAATCTAAAAAAAAAAAGAACAAAAATTATTGAAAACAGAAAGTTAATTATAAAATAAATTATTGGAAATAATATCAGATTTTTTTGGCAAAAAAAATCTGGAAACCGCCTGACCCTGCTGGCCAGACCCAAAGCTTCCCAAAACATTATGACTTGTAAATTTTTGAGTTCTCCGAGCTCAAAAAACTGGTAGACCGACAAAACAAACATTTCACTGAAAAAAAATAATTTCTGTCCGACGATATCTTCAGAACGAATAAACTGATTCAACGTTGTTTGTGGCAATCGGAAAAGCTCACGAAGAGTTAGAACTGATCATATTTTGAGGTGAATCGGGCAAGTGATTTATGAGTTAAACGCAATAAACCAAAAAAAAAATTTTATTTTTAGTTTTCGTAAAACTTGTAAACTACATTACGGATCGACTCCAAAATCTAATCAATTTTAGGTCTTGGTGAGCCCTTCCGATTGCCAACAAGAACGTTCAAATCGGTTGATTCGTTCTAAAATTCAGAATAGCTTCCTAGAACCTCAAAACGTCGACATCTGATGAAAACTCGATTTTCGAAAATCGGGGTGAAACCATAACTTCCTAAATTTTTTGAAAATCGTCGATTTTCTTAGCGAGAAGTTACAAAGTTCTAAGACCTATCGGTATCCACTTGTCGTTCCCCATAGGAAACCTAACGTTGATATGTAACGCAGCCCAAGATGATCCCAATTGAGTAATCCCTATTGGGTCCCAATTGAGTAAACCGAACTGTTTCCCAATTAGGCATACGCTGTGGGGTTCTAATTGGGCACACCTTGCAGAAAAAAATTGCTTTATTAACTTTCCGTTAAGAAAATCGAGGATTTTCAAAAAATTCGGAAAGTTATTGTTTTCGACCCGATTTTCGAAAATCGAGTTTTCATCAGATGTTATCGTTTTGATGTCCTAGGAAGCTATTCTGACTATTTTCTAAATGATGATCAAGCGTCTTGCATCGCAAGATATGTATGTATAAAACTTTTTATATGGATTAATTGGAAAATCTACCTTCTATTTCGACTGCCGAATGACCTTTTGTTTTTCTATTATTAGTGTAATAGTTATTTCATTGATATTATATGTATGTAATCTGTGGCATTATCTGGCACTTTTATCAAATCGTGCATGAGAACGGTCTCTTAAAATTTGAATATAAATAATAACGAATAATTTTTTCCAAACACATACAGAACTAAACTAATAAAAATTTTATCGGTATCATTATTGGTATTATTACTGCTGCTATAATACAAGTTCAATATCGTATTTAAAGAGAGAATATCTCACGAAATCCACTAAGTGTAACTTATTCACCACCAGTAGCACGTCGTGAGAGAGTAAAACGGCAAAACGCATGTATATATATATACATATATATGCAGTTGAAATCGCGTTTTTAGCGATTCTCTCACGATGATTATTTTGCCAGAGTTAAACATAAAAAAGAGTCCTGACGTTGGTGGCTTGGGTTTGTGAATATCTCGTGTGGCTCTTGACTTTATACTATATATATTTATATAGTCTGTATATACAAATGAGCACGAGGGACAGAAATTGTTTTGCCGTGCCGTATAATTTTGTGGAGAGCCGCGGTCATCATGTATCATTTGCAACAAATTATAAATTCATTATTTCACAATTATCATAATGCATTTGCGAAAATGCCGATGACCTGAAGCCCCAAAACCGGCTACACGCTATATATAAGTATTTTTATAGTAGAATAAGTATATATATATATATATATATATATATATATATATATATATATTTATATAGAATTGCTATATGTACACTTGTAATAATATCTATGTATCATCGCTTTTCGCGTGCCCAGCGCAACTTAAAATCAAAGAAACTGAAAACACCTCGAGTATCAGGTTACCATTAATGTCAAGACCTCACTAGAAGTGGATACAATAACGTGATTTTTATATATGAAAACTTTCTACAGCACTCGATATTGGGCAATAAATACGGGGGAAAAAGGGGTAAAATAAATACTTTAAATTTGTATCTATCTGGCATAATGGACTCATTATAATTTTTCATGAATACCCAGCATTAATAATCGATACTGATAGATTTAATTTAAGGTTTACGTACAAGAAAAAATTTTGAAAAAAATTTTTACAGTATAGAATTAAACATAATTTTATGCCATTCAGATGACAAGGATCGATAATGATTTTTAGCATTACGCAATACAAGCCACACCTAAAAAAAAATTTGAAGCCTGTTTAATCGTTATTTCAACATAGTATACATAATGTTTGTGGACACAAACAATTATGACAATTTCTACGATAATCATATTAGTCGTGATAGTCTAAATGGGAATTAAAATTACCATGTGTAACAAATCTGTACAATAAGTAAGAAAAAATAGAAAAAAAATACAGATCAAGTTATATGGTGGCTTACGGATATTGACCGATGGTGAGTGTTGCTATATGATGATCAAAAACTATAGGGCCTACCCTGATAGCCAAGTTGACCGCAAAAGTTGGCATTTCCATTAGTTGACGGGAACTTTCCAAGAAAGTTGTCAACAACTTTAAGCTCGGGTAACTGTTGCCGACAAGTTGACTACAAGTTGTTCAGAAACTTGGTGACAAGTTGCGGCAGTAGATTGTCGCCAAATTTCTGAGCAACTTGTAGCCAGCTTGTAGTCAATAGTTACACAAGCTGAAAGTTGTCGACAACTTGTCGTCAAGTTGGTCGCGACTCATGTACACCAACTTTCTGATCAGAAACTCTGGCTATTAGGGTAAGAGGCAAAAGTTTCCTCACAGATTTCAAGTAGATTCTCTTCTAAATACGCATATTAATATGTGAAGAAAACCTGCAGAAGCTTGAAAGTTCATACTATAATTGCAAATATCACAGTCAAAATTACGAATTTAATTGAGGTAGTTTGCAAAGGTGATTATAATTAATGAGGCAATTCATGACTATATATCTTATCCAAAATTCCTGAGGAAAAAACTGATCATTTTCTACCCGGTATATCAACAATGATCTAAAATTGACTTATTTTGACTGGTCAAACAGGCATTGAAGATGCAAGTTCCAGTGCGTCCTGATCACTAAGCTGACAGAAAGAGCGAGACCCTATTACTGCAACTTGTTGCCGAAAGTTGGCATTTTCATAAGTTGACGAGAACGGGACGTCAACTTTCTGAGAAAGTTGATGGCAAAAGTTGGCATTCTATTAGTTGACGGAAAGTTGCCTTTGACGTTGACGAAGGCTGAAGTTGTCGTCAACTTAATCGCAACTAATTGACATCCACGTTCTAACCAGAAAATCTTTCATCAGGGCAGGTGATATGAAAACATTTTTCCATGGTTGCTAACACAATATAAAGTCACTGAAGTTAAGCTCACTTATAAATACCTCTAATCAATTGGTTTGATAATGGTATAAGTACGACAAATGGTATTTAATTGCTTATAAATATTTACGTTGATACTGTCACGTATAACCACAGAAAAATAAGCGTCAAAAAGAAAGAAAATCAACAGTAGGTAAAGAATAAGTTGACACGAAAGAACACGGCAATTTTTGTTTTATCTAGAATTGTACAAAACTGTAACAATCTTCATCACAACAACATAAAAGTGAGACTGTCTAGGTACTGCACACATTACAAAGTGTATATTGATGATAAAAAGTTTTCATCATGATGTATATTTTAAATGTAATATCGTAGGTTAAAAAAATGGCATTTATGCTCTTCCGGTTGACGTTTTATTAATCTGCAATAAAATTTTACTTTACAATCTTTTGCAAAAATGATTTTTTATCTAAATTATCTACTATCAACGATACATGCAACAAGCAGCTGTATCTCGTCATTCGGGATTCCCACCACGCTGTCATGATGTAAATCATTTTAATTAAGTACGTTTACTACTGAAGTATATTTATAGATGCATCACCATTCACGAGATAACGTAATACGATCAAGTGTCTTTAGTAAATTAAAATATTTATGATTTAGATAAGCATGCGTCATCCATAATATTCGACGTCATCTATTAGAAATGTAAACATTTGATAAGATAACCCACTAATATTCGATCATTGAACTTTTATAAATTAAATGTTAGTAGGCTGTCTTATATATTATAATGTGTTATCGAACTTATCGTAAGAATGACGTCAAGTCGCCATTGGATATTTTAACCAGCGGCAATATCAATACGTGACAATCGAAGCATACGATTCGTCATACAGGCTATGGATGCAACTCATTTCGGAAGTATATATTTATTTATTTTGGAAAGAGACAGTCGTATAATATAATTGATGAAAGCATGTACACGTAAGAAAGCCGAATAATTTACTAATTGAGAAAATGAGAAGACTACTAAAGGAGTGTTGCGCCCCCTCATTTTTGCATATGTGCATATTACGTATACAAATGTTTGTATGTGTAGAAGTTGGTTCCGACCAAGGAAAAGAGAAAGTACTTCCTGATGTGATGACATAATTTGTACGAATGTGCAGGAGATAGACTTCACACATAATTTCTCACTTGGAAGGATGATGGTTAACGACTTTGTTGGATTTCCGTGTTGGTCGATTGCATCCAACGCGAACTACAAGAAATTTTTTTTTATCTACCCTATACAGCATGATAGTACTAATGTTACTCGTTGACTTGACAATCATTCCAACACTATTTTTATTTTCTTAGACACTATCCTATTTATTATATTGTATACATATTTGTGAGAACAATGAGAGTGACGTCATGAGTTTAACAACTAGGCCCCTCACCTTTTATGGATTTGACAACTATTTTTCACTAGATTTATAAACACGCAATACACATGCGTTAGTATATTTCTCTATCTTAAGTAATTAATATCCATCGCAGAAAAAATTTGATGAGCCGTCGACTCTGTGGGCCAACTGAACAGCGGAAAGAGTTCAAAAACGTTGTTATTTGTAAATTTTTAGCTTTTCGAGCAAAAAAAACGGTCGGGCCAAGGAAAAATACATTTCGCAGATGAAAAGTAATGTCTGTCCGATAATATCTTTGGAATTGTTCGACCGATTTGCGCATGGTTTGCAACAGTCATAAGAACATTCCATGGCTTAGATATTACATGATTATAAAACAGCTTGGAAACTAGTCAACCAACTGACTAAAAATCGAATCCACTTTAAGTCGTGATGAGTCCTTTCTATTCGCAAAAAAAGTTCAAATTGTTTGATTCGTTCGAAAAATATGGTAGAACAAAAATTAGCTTTCACATAAACACACACGTGGGCGTACACACACGCCTACCCAAAAATAGTCAGAGTAGCTTCCTAGGATTTCAACACATTAATGTCTAATGAATACTCGATTTCCGAAAATCGAACCAAAACTGCAGTTACTTGGCTTTTTTGGAAAATCAAATTTTATAGCGAGAAGTTGAAAGAAGAAAATAAGAGACACTGTCAATAATTATTCTTAAAAAATCCCTTAGGAAACTCATGAAGATTAGCCGAAAACATCATGAAGATCCCTAGATTTTTATAAATCCGTGTGGAAATATATTAATTTTACAGAAATTCATAAAAATCAATTGAAAAATTTTCTGTACTGATGAGTCATGCTGAAAATCTATCATCTCAGACTCCATAGAATTCCTTACAGAAATTCTGACAAAAATCCATAGATTCTCATTAGAATTCATATGAAATCGAGATCGACTTTTTCCATTTATTCACTTCTCTGAGATCCTATAGATTTCTTTCCTCATCAATTATTTCTGTGAATTTTACCTAAAATCCAGGGATTCATGATGATTACATTGAATAAGAATTCTTGTGAAAAAAACTATAGGAATTCATGGAGATGTAATCAATTCTAAGATATATCTCGATATATTTCTGTATATTCCCGTGGTTTCCTATATATGACTACCCGACTAGAAATTTTAGTCAGGCGGTGATTAGACCCGAATAAGGCATGCTAAATTCCAGACTTGCGCCGAATAAGGCAACCAAACTAGGTCAAGATCCCGAAAGTAACGCAGTTGCGAGGCCCTACTTAATTTGGCTTCCTTCTTAGGCAGCGGTTTGGAAACCATACTTGCTGGTGGTAGCTTAAACCGAGTTCGCACCGAATAATGCAACCACATAAGGCTCGCATCGAATATAAGCCCTATGCTTGTACATAGAAATTGGCAATATATGGTCATGTATGACAGTAATGATCATATAATTTTGCTTAACTAAATTAAAAAAAAAGAAAATCAGTCTATCGGTTGACCCTGCGGACCAGCCCTAAAATTTCCCGCTATTTTCCAGCTCCTTGAGCTTGCATACATTGTTGTGAATACGTTTTTGAGCTCGAAAATACTCTTGAATGCCGTTGTTTAAAAAAAAAAAAAACGTTTTTTACTATTTTTTCTCTAACGATATCTCTCAAACGAATTGACTGATTGGGACGGTTAAGGTGGCAATCGACGCGTTTTATTAAGTTCTAGAGCCGATTAGATTGTGAAGTGGATCGTTTGAGTCGTTTCTGAGAAATCAATAAAAAATTTTTTTTTCGGTATTCACCAATATTTTCGAGTCTACTTAATCAAATTACCTAAAATTCCTTGGAAAGTCGATAGCCGACAAGCTCTTTTAATTGTCACCTTAACCATCCAAATCGGTTTATTAGTTAAAAAGTTACAAAGAGTTTACACACACACACACACACACACACACACACACACACACACACACACACACACACGCACATATACAGACACTAGGACATCATTCTGAAAATAGTCAGAATAGCTTCCTAGGACCTCAAAACGTCGGCATCTGATGAAAACTCGATTTTCGAAAATCGGGGTGAAAACAATAACTTCCTGAATTTTTCAAAAATCATCGATTTTTTTAGTGGGAAGTCAAAAAAATGAAATAGAATTTAAAGAACTTATTTAGGAGTTGGCGATTGATTATATGTAGGATACAGGTTTAAATTTGGAAGGTTTGAATTTATCCTACTAAATGAGAATTAATAGTTTTCTTAGGTTTTAAAAAGATGTTAAACTTTGAGTTTTTAGAATCCATAGGAGCTAATAAAAGTATGAAGTATGAAAAATACTTATTTAGGTCCACTTGAGAATCTCAAGTACTGAAATTCGCTCCGTGCGTGACAGCAGCACCAAGTAATGGATGAACTAAAAGAGGATATTGAAGTACATTGAACATACAATTTGATAGGAGTTAACATTATAAATTATAATTTTTTATCTTAAAAAAAATTTTATGAATATAAAAAGCCAGTGAAAAATTGAATAGATTCTTATTATGTATTGTTATCAATTCAGCTAACAAAAAAAAAGTATGATCGATAAAAAAATACCAAATAAAATACTTGAAATTAAGTTTAAATTTGGTTACAACTGTCAAAGTTTAGGAAAACGATCATACAAGATAAAAATTTCTTAAAAAACGAATATTGATATTTTTTTAACTTAATTATTTTACATTTATAAAATCAATTTTCATTTTCTTTATATTTAGTTTCAAATAAAACATGGAATTAATTATAAAAACTGTCACAGACATCTGACGATTTTAGTAAGTATTAAATAAATAAATAGATAAATAAATGAATAAAATGGTTGCTTATACATCAATCTTGTATTATGAATTGGAACCAAAAATTTTTCTGGGGTGAGGAAAAATTTTCTTGAGCCATGAAAAATTTTTTTTGAGCGAAAAAAATGTCTTACGCCAAGAAATTTTTTCTAGTCCTAAGAAAATCTTTGTTTTCATTTCACAATGCAAAATTTTTCTTTCGCAAAAAAATTCCTTTTTTTCTGTTCAGTACTTACTTTTCTTTTCTCACCCTGATTAAAAAAAATGATTAAAAATGATTTTACACGTTAAATGTCCATAAGAGACAGGATTAGAAATGATTTGAAGGATTAAAAAGTATTTAAAATGATTAAAAAATAAATCATTTTAAATACTTTTCAATCATTTTTTTTAATCAGGGCACTGCAGCTATCCATTTTTTTCTTTGATTCAATTTTCATTAAGCAACCGGAAATTTATAAAGTTTGCAATCTTTTTTTTTTGCTCAGATGTTTGCAGTTTACAACACAACAACTTAGATGGCTCTTTTGATTTTTTTTAATTAAAAAAAAATTAGTAAATCAAAATTGACAAGTGTATGTAATACGTCAGAAGAATAAAATATCCTCCCTTAGTACTGGAATTATCTGCAGCTCACGCTGGCGTCGATTTGGTTTTTCCTACCACGACCTATTTCCGCTAACAAAATTGAAAATTAAAAAAAAAACGGGAAGTTATTGGTTTGGGTCCTATTTTCGAAAACGGAATTTCTAGAAAGATCTTGACGTTTCAACATTCTGGGGAGTTATTATGACTAATTTCAAGATGATGTCCGAGTGCATGTATGTGTGTACGTACGTACGTATGTATGTAAATATTCTATAACTTTTGAACGGATAAACCGATTTTGATCTCCAAGGTGGCATTCCACGCGGCTTGTTAATTTCTACAAGCTGAAAGAAATTGAGCTTGATCAGTAGGGTGTGTTTGGAGATATTCCAAAAAAAAAAAATTCTTCAAAAATGCTTTTTTTTTTTATAACTTGTAATGTGCTCAATGAATTGATTCCAAAATCTAATCAGCTCTAAATCTTAATAAGTTGCGTCAACTTCCACCTCAACCATCAAAATCGGTTGATTCGGTCAAGAGAAACCGTTTTCGAAAGAATTAAAAAAATTTTTTTTTTTAAATATATCAAAAACGACTGGATAATCCAAAATCTGACCAGCTTTAAAACTCAATAAAACGCGTCGATTGCCACCTTAACCGTCTCAATTGGTCATCTCGTTCGAGAGATATCGTTGGAGAAACAAATGGTAAAAAACGTTTTTATCGAAAAAAACGGTACTCTCTAAATCTGAAACAGTGACTATTCACTGTTTTACAGCTATAAGTATATCTAGTGGTATATGCACTATTTTTCAGTGGCTTTCACTGTTTCAAATTTAGAGAGTATACAAAATTATTTTCGAGCTCGAAGAGCTGAATCTGAATCTGAGGTCTATTTGACCCGTACACCGTCAAATTTTCGAAAAAACTTTGAAAAACCGAGAAAAATGACGAAAATCAGCAGTTTAGGTGATTTAAAAAATTTTTTAGACCTTAACCAAGCATGATTTTTATGTATATCGATTCGCTAAATACTTATCTGAAGTTTATTTAGACCATAAGCCCTTAAAAGTTTAAGTAAATTCCAAAAAACCCTGAAAAATTGCAAAAAAAGCAAAAAATTCCAGATATTGTGTTAAAAAAAATTTTATAAAATAAGATCAATCATGATTCTCATGTATTTTGATCCGCCGAATATAAATCTCGAACTTCTATGACCCAGAAATCTCTAAAAATCTAAATAAATGGCAAAAAAACCACTGAAAATTTAAAAAAATTAAGTCTTTTATGATAAAAACTAATTTTTCAAAAAAAATAAAAAAATTTTTAACATGTTATTCAATCTGTGGAATATAAATTAAAAATTTTTTTATCTAAAACCTCAAAAAATTTTAGTCAATTCTACTTATTTTGATATTGGTTTCATTACACTAGTGTCTTGGTGGAATTTTAAATTTATATTCCACAGATCGGATAACATGTTAAAAATTTTTTATTTTTATTTAAAAATTGATTTGTATCATAACAGACTTAATGTTTTTAAATTTTCCGTGGTTTTTTTGCCATTTATTCAGATTTTTAGAGATTTCTGGGCCATAGAAGTTCGAGATTTATATTCGGCGGATCAAAATACATAAGAATCATGATTGATCTTATTTTATAACATTTTTTTCAACACAATATCTGGAATTTTTGCTTTTCTTGCAATTTTTCAGGGTTTTTTGGAATTCAATTGAACTTTTAACGGCTTATAGTCTAAATCAACTTCAAATAAGTATTCAGTGGGTCGAAAAACTTGGAAATGATGCTAGGTTTCGGTCAAAAAAATTTTTTTAATCACTAAAACTGCTGATTTTTGTCATTTTTTTCGGTTTTTCAAAGTTTTCTTGAAAATTTGACGGTGTACGGGTCAAATGGACCTCAGATTCGTATTCAGTGGGTCGAAATACATATAGATATACCGGTCCCGTCAAAAGTACAGATAACTTTTTTTTTTCGTGTGTCGGTATATTTAATCAGTTGTAAAGAAAAATATTTTTCACTCAATTGGAGGCACATTTAGCTCAATAATTATAGTTTTTGTTGCCATATCAATAATACAATGTTACTCAATACTAAAAAAAAAGTAGTTACATAGTCTAAAAAAATCATACTACACCTTCATTATGGGTGGAGCTATTTTTCCCTCTTTTCCTTATTGAATTGAAATGGAATAAATCATGACATGCATCTGATTAACATCTGAAGTTTTATTTAAAACTCATTATAGTTTTAATGATTTATATTTACTATCGATACAAAAAATATACAACATTAAGTATAGTAGTAGGAATAAAATTCTTATGAGACGTATTCCCCTCATTACGGAACTGGACGTAGTAAAAGGTAATTGATGCTTTCATAACTTGCCAACATTCCTACCTGTGAAGCGAACAGTCGAGTGTTTTTTGCCGTAGCCTCGTTAGAGGTGACAATAAGTAGCTGGCCGTTTCTAGGTAAACCTTCGTCTCTTAACCCGCTTGATTTCCTTAACACAGTCACCCTGATGATGTTGAGTATATAAAAACCACATAGAAAAGAAATTTATCTTTTTGAAAATATTAAAATATCAAATTTTTTTTTCTGTTGATTGATAATTTTATATCATTGGATAAATAATTGAATAAAAATCAAGTTACAAGAAAATAGCTGTGTGTTGATTGAAAAGCGGGAAAATAATTTTAGTATATAAGTGTAGGTTAATTATATTTAGAATGACGGTCGTCTTATATAATTTACGTGTATACACGTGTGAACGTTCACAAATTAGCGGTGGCTGGTGCTGTTATTGCTGCTGTTACTCCTGCTTCTGCTGCTGTTGCGATGGTGGTGTGGCGTGTATCGTTGAGTGTGCCAGCGAGCACTAATCACTGTGATTGCAGGGAGTGCAACCGTCCGACAGATAATATCTGCGTAATTGGTTCAGCTCCTGTCAATCTGTCTCGTTCTTGCACGACATCTTAACCAATACATATTCTTATATATATTTTTACAATATTATATTGAGAGTATACTATTTACAGTGATGGCGGCAAGGATGGCGTCACACGAATAAACCTGGTAATTTTCGAAAAATTCATTGGTCCTTCTGCGAAATCCTTAGTTTTTATGACCATTACATGTCTATAAGTACAATCCATTATATATGTATATATTTTTTTTTCGTTACAAAATAATTATTTTTAAAAAAATATTCAATATTACTAATTGAGGTAAAATGAATACTTTATAAAGAAAATGCGTTTGTAGTTACTTACATCGTATAGTTACGTAATTTTTCTGTAAAAAATCCATAAGATCATTTCAATATCTGTAACTCATATTTTCATCAATGAAAAATTGGAATTATTAAAACTGACGACTTATTACACTGTAAAAAAATCGCGGAGTGAATGCGGAGTGAATGAATTTTTAATTATTCACTCCCCTCGGAGTGAAATTCACTCCGCGGGGGAGTTTTCGCGGAGTGGATAATTTTTTATTAATTTAATCCCTCCGGAGTGAAATTCACTCTGGAGGAGAGTTTTATAAATATTATTGATAAAATATAACTCCATTAAGTAAAATCGAAATAAAAACTCATGTATTACAGTACTGATCAACTGATACGCACACACACACACACGCACACACATATTTGGACACACACACGCACACGCAATCGCACACTCGCACACACGAACGTACACTTACCCACACACTCGAACACACGCATGCACACATTCGCACACACATCCGAAACACACACGCGAACACATTCGCACACACCCGAACACACACACGCACACATTTGCCCACTCGCACGTGCACTCATGCACGCACACACAGTCGCACACGCATCCACAGACATGCGCACACAGACACTCGCACTCGACACACACGCTGTTTAACAGTTTAATATAAATTCATTTAAATGTTAAAACTCCGGACTGGAGTGAATAGGGGGTGAAATAAAATCCGCGTCACTTCGAGATCACTCCGCTGAAAAAAAACTCCCAATTCACTCCGCATGCGGAGTGATTTTTTCTAAAACTCCGGAACTCCGAGTGGCGGAGTGAATTCGGATTTAATTTCAATCCGGATTTACTCCTGAGGGGAGAAACGCGCATGTGTCTGCCCGGTGTCATTTATATTTAATGTTCATTTGCAGCGTCATTACTCTCATTTGCTTACTTGTCACTTCACTTTACTCGTATCATTTTTTTAGTGACAGTTTTAAACAATCAAATAAAATTACTAAAAATTATAGTTGAATCGGTCTGTTTTCGGCCATAGAATTTTTTTTTTTAATAAAATAATAGTACTTAAAAAATTTCATGCAACTCAAAATAGAACATTAAAAACTTTCAAGTTCTGGAATTGAAAATTATATTTCAAAATTTTGAGAAAAATTATGTTTTTAATTCATAAAATGTTTTAGTAACTCACTAAGTTATAATTTTATATAAGACATCCCGACTAGAAATTTCGGTGAGGCTTGTCGAAAAATCAGTTTGGCCCGAACTAGGCTTGCCTAATTTAGGCAAGCCTGATTCGTATCTTATCAGATTCTCATGAGGCAAAATGAACATTGGCATGCCGAAAAAATTCCAGATTCGATTGTGATCACGAAAGTCTGTGGCATTCCCGAAGTATACGGCATACTATCGAAATCCCTGACTGGTTAGTAGCAATGGTAACCTAAGAATTGCCAAAGTTTGGTATGCCAAAGTTAGACGAAACTAGGAAAGTCTGTGGCAAGGCCGCACTCAAGCCTAACATTGGAATTCCTAACTGGTAGGTAACAATGGTAACTATACTATAAATATCTCGACTGGAATTCCAGTGCGGCATGCCAAAATACCGATTTGGGACGAATGAGGCTTTCCGAACTACGGCAAGCCTAATTTGAACCTTGTCCGCTCCTTATGAGGAAAGTCGAAACTCGATATACCAAGACTTTTCCAAACTTGGTTGTTAGTAGGGGTTTTCGGTTGGGCGTAAGTTCAGTGTATCTTTGGAATTCCTGACTAAAACGCAATGAGGATGACTAAAGGCTTGCCAAAGCTAGGTATATCAAATTTGACTGTTATTTGGAAAATCTTCGTCATTGCCTGATAAGTAAGGTATATCTTTGGAATTCCTGGCTGGTACCGAATAATACTTAAATAGCATAAATAAACTTAGGAGCCACAATCGGTAGCGTAGCGTAGTAGTTAAAGCATCGGTCTTTCGTGCGTAGGGTCCCGGGTTCGAATCCCACGATATCGGTCCTTGATGTTTTGCGTTTTCCCTTGAATTAAAAATTTCTAATTTGATTAGACATTAAAATAACATTAAATTAGCACCTCTGACCATATATTGCCAATTTCTATGTATAAGCATAGGGGTTGTATCCGATGCGAGCCTTATGCGGTTGCCTCATTCGGCGTGAATACGGTTTAAGCTACCCCCAGCAAGTATGGTTTCCAAACCGCTGCCCAAGAAGGAAGCCAAATGAGACAGGGCCTGGCAACTGCGTTACTTTTGGGATCTCGACTTAGTTTGGTTGCCTCATTTGGCGCAAGTCTGGAATTTGGCATACCTTATTCGGGCTTAACCACTGCCTAACTAAAATTTCTAGTCGGGATAGTGAAAATATTTAATTATTTAATAGTTAGAGTGTTATTTTTATGGGAATAGTTTATATTTTGATACCATATAAAATTTTCTTTCGTGGTACCATTGATTTAAGTTATATGACAGTTCGTGGCTGAATGAAAATATATTAATGAGCGAAACTGAAAAATCGATTTCTTTGGCTTTATACAGTGTAAAAAATTCGCGGAGTGAATGCGGATTAAATCCGGCGTGAATGCGGAGTGAATGCGGAGTGAATGAATTTTTAATTATTCACTCCTCTCGGAGTGAAATTCACTCCGAAGGAGAGTTTTCGCGAAGTAGTTAATTTTTTATTAACTTAATTCCTCTGGAGTGAAATTCACTCCTGACGGAATTTTGAAAATATTATTAATAAACAATAAATCCACTAAATAAAATCTCTCACACACACACGCACGCACCCGAACATACACGCGCACACATTCGCACAAACACGCTCTCGCACACACGCACGCACCCTCAGGCACATACTCGCACACACATACACACACATTGTTTAATGGTTTAATATAAATTAATTTACGTGTTAAGACTCCGGACCGGAGTGAATTTGGAGTGAAATAAAATCCGGATTCACTCCGGATTCACTTCCGATTTTTCATAGTGTACGAGCTAAATTTGCCATTATTAACAGATTATAATTTTAAACAATTATTTCTTATGAATATATGTAAAGGGAGCTCGTAATCATTTCGTACTTAATATAAATGTCTAAATATAAAAAACCTATCTTCACTATGTATTAATTATTTTTTTCATAATTAATATGTTCTAAAGCTTCCCTTCGGAATGAAATTCACTCCGGGAGATTAAAGAAATAGACAATCATTCATTCCACGTTCACTCCGTATTCAGTCCGCGTTTACTCCGGAATGCAAAATTTTTACAGTGTAGGCATAGTAATTAATCATCTAGGAAAAACGAGTTACATATGACCATACATGGTAATGTATAGAGCCCTATACTTTTTAAACGATTTTATACATAACTACATAACCAAAATTACACATATCACAATTACTTACATACAGTATTTCATAACGCATGAAAAAAAAAATAAGAAATTTTTTCGTTATTACTCCTTCGAAATTCTGTATTTCCAAATTCCTCTCAAATTTATAAATTTTAGTTTTAAAATAGATATATTTAATATTTTTGAAGTTATAATGACAAAACAGAGACTCCCTTTTTGTCTCTTGGTTTTTTGTTTATAATAAATGAAATTTTTAATGGCAGATAAATTAAAAAATACCCATCTCTCAGAATTAAATTCTGAATTCAATGCACCAATCGCCATATTTTTAAGAGTGTTTTAACGATTTTTCGTAGAAAACTCACTTCTCGACTAGTCTATAGTATAGTGTTGAGTTCAAGCCCGCAACACGGTTTTAGCTCGGTCCGTTGTAGTATGGGAAAGAGGGGAAAAATGGGTCCCCCAAAATGTTTATTCAATTTAAATGATTCAAGAACCTTTATTTTATTTAATCTAATTTATTTTCGAAACATTAATTATGGTAACCCATAATATTTTACACAAATTTACCAATCAATTCAAATAAAGAATAAGACACAAATCATTTCCAAATGCGTTCATAAATTGAAACCGGGTAGTTAATCGCATAATTAGCTCCTTATATGCGGCTATTTTGAATCATGTCCACAGCCTTAGATTAGAAACATATTTCCTATTGAATGTATAATAAATCACATATAAGCAACCAATTGATAATTTTTAAAAGTGAACTATTTATCGATATCTTACCTTTCTAGTTACTCTTATTGTTTCAAGTTGTCTCCAAACCGTATCTGGATCGCCAGCCGTGAATGTGGATACATATGACTTTTCTAATGATCTATGGCGATTTGCTGATTTTTCATCATTTTGTACCAATTCACAGCTTAGTAATGATTGCACTAAACTCTCCCTTAATTCAGTTTCATTAGGTTGAGATGGATGAGACTTGGATAAAGACTGACAATTGACCTAAATTTTAAATATTTTATTGTTAGAACGATATTTTATATTAATATTTTTACAAGCATAATTAATCATAAAAAATAATTTACAATGTGAATAGTCGATATTTCATTTTTTTAAATTTAATTCTTACCGAGACAACGTAGGTGATGAGAATGCAGTAAACTGTTAGACGAATCATGATGAATTATTATGATTTCAATAATCAAATATTACAACAGCGAAGTAGAAGTTTAAAGAGCGGAGTCAAAATTTAAAGTAGCTTCAAAGTAATTCGGCTTTTATACTTAACTAGACGACATGTTTTGCGCGTGATTGCATTCGTGTCATTTTTCAAATCCTGTTGTATATTATTGTGTATATTTTTTAAATTTTTAGCCGATCAGGTTCGAACACGAGGCTTCACATATATGAGAAACATATCCAAATACTGATAATAACTTAATCATTAAAAAAATATATTTTTTTTACGACATGAATGAGTGTACAGAAATAGGTAGAATAGAATAAGGAATAAGCGTGCGGTACGATAACGTGCCACACAGTAAGCTATTTCGAACACAGGTTTTTTTCTGTATCTTTCGACACTACGTAAAATTTATTATTCATTTTTTCTAATTTCATTTTAGTTTTTATTAATTTAATTTTACATTATTAGATATTTTTTAGTTATCAAGTAAGGGAACGGTGGGTAGAACAGACCATTCCAAAATTTCATAAATAATGTTTTTTTTAAATTATTTCTAATTTTCATTTACAATTCTTATAATAATTTTTGTTCCATTTCGAGTTTTCCAAGATTGAAGAAAAACATTTTTTTTAGGAATTTTTCAGCTGACTTGATATATTGTTGACTATAAAAAATAAATGCAATGTCTTCTCCTCTATATCTTAATTTTATATAAGTTATTTATCTTTAATGATTTCATTTTTTTTTATCTTTATTAACTGACAATATTGCAAATTTCTTCTTTCATGGCTACCTACGTGCAGAGAAAAGAATAGTTCTAAATCCTATGTACAATGGTAATCATTACTATGTTACATAGTGACGAGGATTTTTTAGCGTCAAGAATCATGGGGCAGAGTATACTCTTATAATTCCTCTTATAATAGGATTATAATCCCCCACATTCTACATGGTAACGTTGGCTATGCTAGCATAGGAATGATTACCATTCTAAATTGACGAGAGAACTATGCAAATGGACATGACTACAATGATACCTAGTAACATTTACGATCGTTTATTTATTTTATATTTAGTTAAAAGGGTTATGACAAAATAAATAACTCAAGTTACTTTAAATATATGTAGAAATTGAATTAATCTGTTGAAATAATTAAAATGTTGTTCATAATGAATTATCATTTTTTGATAAAAGATAAAGAATAATTTTAGAAATTAGAATATTTAGTAATCAACAATTTATTTACTTGGTTTGTTTAATTCGTTGTCTTATATACACGCAAAAAAAATAAATGATAAATTTTATTTGGATTTTCAATGCATTTTTATTATTTGAACAATAACCCCGCATCAAAGAAGGTAATTATACCCGAATGAACAAGCTATATATGTGAAAAAATATATGAATATTATAATGTGATATATTGCACAATATATAAAATAATATCGATATTTTTGCCGTATTAATATATGATAATATATTGAAAAAAAATATATTGCTACAATATATTAATTATATATTTATCAATATAACTTTTTTAATGTATGTTTAGCATATATATCTTGGTATGTTTTATTATATATTGATATATTGTATTGGAAGTAGCATATTTATTAATATACAGTACGATGTATATTTTTTATATTTTTTCTAGTATATTGCAAAATATATGGTACTATACATATTTTTCGTACTATGGTATGTTACACAATAAAAACCATGCATTTTAGTTTGTAATTTTCATTTCTATGCTATCGGGCAGCTTCTTAAAAAACATAGGTATATAAAGACTATAATTTTCAATATATCGAGAAAAATATAATTTTTAATATATTGGAAAAACATAACTTCAATATACCGCAAACCATAGATTTAAACATATAAGTTCTTCTATGTATGATCAATTATATACAGACAATATATCACTAATTATATGCGTCAACGGACGCCCAGATTATTTTTACCACAGATATTTCTGAGTATAAGCTAATATGGTAGCCAGTATCATCTTGTTCTTTCCGTGTATGCAGGACGCTAGCATTGCAAAACAAGCATGGGGAGCGTTGAAGAATTGTCATCAGAAAGCAAAATCATCCAGCAAAATACTCATGTTCATGAAATTATGTCAGGTGGAACTATCAGAATGTGGACGTCAAAAGACATAACCGAAATGTTAAACACATTGGGCCAACTAACCGCGTTAGGTAAAGGTCTAGGTGATGCTATAACAATAATGGTGCTTTGCAGTATACGAGAATCATACAATCCTTTGAAAACGATCATTGACACCAGGCGTCTTCTTAGGGATGCAGGGAGAGAAACCACGTCCCCTCCTGGCCAAATGCTATATCGATCAGTAGACAGGAGTGTGCCTCATGTACATGGAAGTGGTGTCCCACACGCTAAAGAATCTTTGATCTCATCACTGATCCTAGGGAATGCCAATAATGAACTTATGCTTAATATTTTGCTACAATTATATTATGGTAGAAAAGACGAGACACTCGCAGCACGTGTATACCTAAAATAGTTAAGGAAACTAACTGCTGTTAAACGGAGTTGGACTTCGGTCTCGTTACATTAATTAATTAATGAGTATAGAAGAAAGGGTGAGGAAACGGCCTCCCGTAAAAAAAAGGCTTCGACTCCATTACATTAATTTAACCAGCATTGAAAGTTGAACAATCAGAACTTACGATGGAATTCGTCAATAAAAGTTCGCTAATAAACGTAAAAAGTGAATAAGTTTAGAGTTAATATTAGATTATAATAGAACAGTGATCAAAGAAAGCAATGAGTGTAAAAATTTTCTTTTGCGAAATTCCTGGACATATGAAAAAAAACAGTCATAAATACATTTCATGGAAATCAAACAAAAATAAACTAAAAGAGTGTACAGCTAAAAAGGATGAACAACTAGCTTTTGTCGGTACCTACCACCGGACTTTAGCGAAAATTTCCAAGGATCTTTATCTTAAAGTAGACAATAAAATTAGAGAGCATCCAGATTTGTAGACTATTAACTCTGGAGCTATGAGCCATATGACAGCAAATAGAAATTCTCTTCAACAGTTTTAATCCTTATCAAAAAGGTTTGGTACGTTAAGCATATGAAGACGAAGCAGTGAAGTAAAAGGCAAAAGGTCTGGCATTATAAAATACCCATAAAGTACCGGTAAAGTAATAAACATCCAAGTTGACAATATGATGTACATCCCTAGACTAAGTTCAAACACTCTCAGTAAAGAAATGACCTCAATTTAAGGTTAAAAGTGTCCACTACTCTTTAGTCGGAGTATTCACTAAACTGTCTATGTATTTTATTTAGAGCTTATACCTGCTTACACCGCCACTACATATATTCTGTTTACTATGTTTGCTTATAAGGTAGACTCGCGATTTTCTTCCGGTTCTTGGGGATATTTAGAAGAAAATCCAGAGAAGGTTAAAAGGTGTGGTAATTGGTGGCGAGGAAACATCTGTGTGAATGTTTCGTGTATTTGAACCAGAATAGAGGATCTTCAAGAAACATAGTGTAATATATGTAACGTATTGTTTTGCTTGACTTTTCCCTGCTGGTTTAGCTCGCCGGAGTCTAAGGATCGTTTGGGAAAAGCGCGGTTAAATTTTAATAGTGAGAACTAATAAATAGTAAATAATTGAACTAATATTCAAACGAAAATTAAAATATAAATTTGCCTTCCTTTATTTAACAATGTTTATAAGTGGTAAACAAGATTACGAAATATTAATGACAATATAGTTTATAATTAAACAATAATATCAATTATAAATATTAATTTATACAGTAGAAAGTGAAAAGAAAAGGGTAACTAGTACCGAATCTATTCGTTCACGGCGTTAATTTCACGGTTCCCGATCGCGGGGTATCAACTGGCTACGGCGCCGGGCCTGTTGGCTACGCGGGTTATTCCCCTCCCAGCAAATCGCGGACTACTCCCAGCAAGACTAGTTTCCCCTCACACGGGTGACTCGACGTCTTCCGGTGGCCCTAAAAGCGACACCCAGGAACAAGCGGATCAAATCCTGCGAGCCCCACCTACTCGGTCTGTGATCACCTACAGCTATTTGACAGAGGGCCAAAGTACTAGGATGTCTGGTCAGCTTATCTCAATTTCCAAAAAGAAGTATTGCGGTAGGATGAAGATAAATATTCAGTTATATCAAAATTCTACTGATTATTTATCGTCCAGACTGGTTGATCTGATACGGGTTTTACATTGGTACTTAAAGGTTCAAGCAAACTTTGTACCAGTGGAAACAAAGTAATTTATTTGTCCCTCTATCGGCGGCTCGGGTACTAGTAAGAATGTAGAAAAAAAGTATAAGTATTTTATGGTCAACACAAAGTGTTTTTAATTTTGCTTTTTTCGATCCAAAAGCTTACGAATGAATGTGTTGAAAAATACAGAATTATTCATTTTCATGAAAAGAATTGAATGATACAAATTAACTTAGAAAAAATAAGCCTACGAATGGTTATATCATAAGGAAAGTGATAATCCTTTTGCGCGAGAAAGAAATAACAGAAAAATAAGCTTACGGATGGATAGGCATAAGGAAATGAATAACCTCTTTCCTTTAAAATCAAATGATACATAATAATAAAATGATGCGAAAAAAATATAAACGATACGAAAAACAGAGTCACAATTAATTTCAGCGCAGTATAAATCATAAAATAATACAATAATTATTTCTCAAACAAAAAATATAGAAGGATTGCTCTGAGAGCTTAACAAAATTATATTTGACATAGTTTTTTTTTTTTTAACTTCCCGCTAAGAAAATTGAAAATTTTAAAAAATTCGGGAAGTTATTGGTTTTGGTCCGATTTACGAAAATCGAATTTTCATCAGATGTCGACGTTTTGAGGTCCTAGGAAGCTATTCTGACTAATTTCAAGATGATGTCCGAGTGTATGTATGTATGTATGTACGTACGTACGTATGTAAATACCTGTATCTTTTGAACGGATGAACCGATTTTAAACTTTAAGATGTCATTCGACGCGGCTTGTAAATATCTTGAAGCTGTGGAAAATTGAGCTTGATCGGTAGCGCTCGTTCAGAGATATTCCAAAAATAAAATTTTTTCAAAAATGTTTTTTTTGGATAACTTTTATTGTGCTCGATGGATTGATTCCAAAATTGACTGGGCTCTAAAGCTTTATAAGCCGCGTCAAATGCCACCTCAACCATCAAAATCAGTTCATTCGTTCAAGAGAAACCGTTGTCGAAAGAATTAAAAAAAAATTTTTTTTATTTTTTTTGAAATATCTAGTCTTCTGATTCTTAAAATGGATACTGATAATTTTAAGTGCTGTTGAGTAAAGCAATCTAGTCTTCTGTCTTTAAAAAAGTATTATTGCTAAATTTAAGTGATGGTTCATCTCTAATACCAATTTTATTAAGTATAATTAAACTATTCCAGTATCTTTAACCCGTAGGCCGTGTTACCCTACCATAGTGAAATAAGGCCTATTCGTATGGTTTTTGTAAAAGTTTAATTTTTTGTTTATTTGTGGTATAAATTACCATTACTTCATTATATTTTATGGCTAATGTATTGAAATAAAGATTAATGATACATTTCGATAATTAAATGCAATGTTTTTGATTCTATTCACAATCTCCCTTAGCTAGGCCTTAAAGGAGATATTAGCCTTAATTACCTTAATACCCGCCGGTACCTTATACAAAATTCGAAAATTGTAGATCTAAAAAGATCTACAACTTTCGAAATTTTTTTTTCTTCATAAGCCTTTAAGTCTCCGTATAATCGAGATTCGGTGTGTTTTTTCAGTTTAGTGATTTCTCGTTTTTCGTCTTGATCTTTGTAGATCGAAGTAATAGAAATACCAGATCTCCATAGATCTTGACTGCATGCAGGATTTAGATCGTCGTAGATTCAAATGATTTTTTCTTTGGTGGTCACTTATTTATGAAGACAATCGACAATAATTAAGAATCAGTGAATACACAGGAAAAAGTTATACTTAGAAAAACAGCATTCTTGATTTTCCGTCGCTTACTTTGCCTTGATTTAAACTACATTCTTCTTTTTCATTGAAGAAAATTCTTGGAAGAAAATCCTCGAATAAGATGTCAAAATTTTCTCTTAACGAGTCTCATATACATCCACTGATTCATTGACGGAAAAAAAAAAGAGAAAAACAAACTTATATACTCGTAGATATATTCTTTCATGTATATTCTTAGTCCCAGTCGTAACTGCGCGACACTCAAATAAATACATCTTCCATCGAAGAATAGATCCTTTCTCTCGTCTTTAAAGGATCGGCCGCAAAGATCGGGTCCTCTTTTGTTATTATACTACACGAGGTCTCCTCCTTTCCTCTATAATACTGCAGCCATATTCCAGGGTCACTCGATTATGGTTCCCACGGGAGAGCGTGCGCGGAAATGAAGATGGCCTTCGGGGGTTTGGATTTGGCGTTTTACGCGTCTCTACAATATTTTTTTCTCTCATTTCTAAATCTGTACATTTATTTTTTTCTTCAATATCTTATATGCATATTACCCCCTCCCCCCCTTTCCATCACACTCACACACACAATATTTCAGCAAAGTAGGTGACGTTCCTTCGTAAAAAAAAAATATTAATAAGTTATAGCAAAGCGGATAGAGGACCAATAGTTTCTCGGGAATGTATAGAGTGTGCTGTAGTTTGCTTCTTACAATAGCGGGGGTCTCGTCGGCGCCGCGGGATACCCAACCTGGGATTTACTCAGGATAGAGTTTGACAACGCGATCGCGCCGACGGCGTCTTACACACCAACATCAACACATATGTCCTCTCCTATCCAACTTTTCTACTCTCACTCCTCTTTATTCAGTTTCTTTTCTTTACTCATTTTTATTTAGCATTTCATATTTTTTTTTTTTTTTTTTTTTTTTTATATACTATATTCTTTCATGCCTCTTTTGACCGCCATCAGATAAGGGACACGTTTGAGAATAAACCGACACCCTGGATGCGACGCCAGCCACAACAAATTTCGCACGCATTTTCTCTTTATCAACAGTAAAATTTTATAATATATAATAAATTTTTTTTATTAAAACCTTTGATAAACTAAAATAACACAATATTATTAAACTACATCAGCGTTAAAATATTAATTTTGCGTTGACCGGAATTTTTTTTTTTTTTTTTCAAAGGAAATCGAGCGATAGGTTTACCCACCACAGGAGGTAAGTCTATTCAATGAAGTAGATGAGGGTGAACAATTGAATACTTAGTTTGCTTAACCCAAGGCGCCAATGTGACATAAATGATTACACACAAAGTGTGCTCATATAAAAACGTTTAGAAAGAGTATATAAAAAGTAAGGCCCGAGGTATAGAATTAAGCAGTCAATTGAGCCGAATTTTTTTTTTTTTTTGGTAGATAGAATTATAAATAAATTGAAAACTTTGATACTAATGAAATTGTAGTTTGCTAATCTCTTCATGTCTTCTAAGAAGTAAATTGATCGCTAAATAAATCTCGTTTAACAAACAAACATTACTCAGCTGCATCAAGTGATTCAACTGACCCGAATAAAGATGCCATTAAACACTAGTGGGGGTCCGTTGAATCAAAACAATTGAACTAAAACAGTAATGGAAATAAAAATACACATTTTCAATAAATGATTTATTATCCCGTAATTATATTAAAACGATTATCGAATCTTTTTAACTTCCCGCTAAAAAAATTGCAAATTTTCAAAAAAGGGAAGTTATTGGTTTCGGTCCGATTTTCGAAAATCGAGTTTTCATCAGATGTCGACGTTTTGAGGTCCTAGGAAACTATTCTGACTATTCCTGGGTGGACGTCCGTGCGTGTGTGTGTGTGTGTGTGTGTGTGTAAACTTTTTTTTGTCCGACGATATCTTTGGAACGGATGAACCGATTTGAACGTACTTGGTGGCGATCGAAAGAGCTCACCAAAACTTAGTCTTGATTAGATTTTGGGGTAAATCGGTCATGTAAATTACAAGTTATACAAAGAATAAGAATTAAAAATTTTTTTTTATTTTAGTTTTTTATTGATTTCTCAGAAACGACTTATACGATCAACTTCAAAATCTAATCAGCTCTAGAACTCAATAAAACACGTCGATTGCCGCCTCAATCATCAAAATCAGATAATTCGTTCGAGAGTTATCGCGGGAGAAAGAAATGGTAAAAAACAGTTTTTTGCGAATATCTTCGAAACAACTGAACCAAACAATTTCAAAATTTTATCAGCTCTAGAACTCAATAAAATACGCCGATTGCCGCCGCAACCATCAATATCGGTCAATTCATTGCTGAGATATCGTGGGAGAAAGAAATGCTAAAATCGGTTTTTTTTTTAAACAATGGCACACTAAAGTATTTTCGAGCTCTTCGAGCGGGAAGTTTTGGGGCTGGCCCGCAGGGTCAACCGATAGACAGATTTTTTATCTACAACAGTTGTACAATAATTAGGACCATATCGTTAAATACAATAATTAATTAAAAATATCACAACTAATAGAACTTTGTTTGGATGGATTGCTCCGTTTATTTATAAGTCGATATGTAATAAATATAGATATACAAAGTCATGAGTAAACGAATACTAGTTTTCCTCATCGGCTATTGGATTTCTTACCTCAAGTATTGAAATACATTATTTTTTTATATAATACTGTTAATTAATAATTGCAAATTCAGGTCTTGATTAGTATTATATATAAGTATGTAAATCAAAGTTTATAGAGCGAGATTGTGTGTTATTAATTCATTTATTCAGAATACGACGTTTCGTTAGTATTATTCTAAGATTATCAGGTTTCCATTGGAAAAATACGTAAGCTTTAATTAAATGTCTACCTTAGGTAACAAATCCTTGGATAGTAAGTCAACACATAATCATTCGATCCATCCTTGTTGACAATCACATTGATAGTGTACTACACACCTAGGGAGAAAAGTATGACGTTTTAACCCGCGTATATAATTGCCTACCCGAGTCGAAGGTGAGGGTGGTAATCACGCGGATTGGGACGTCCTACCTTCCTCCGTGGTGTGCATACCATTTTTTACCAGATCTGTATCTGAAAATTCAGATTTCAGATTTTCACTTTTTCAATTACTATGATTTGACTTTGTTACTCAGGCACGCAAAATTTAAATACATTTATTTTTTTCAATTATTAAAATCGTTCTTTTTAACTTTTAATTAGTATTAATAGAAGAATATAGTTATTATTAAAACGAATAATTGTTTATTATATCTAATACTAACAAATCAACAACCATTAAAATTGAATCTCACTTATTATTTATTAAGAATTGACAAGGAAACGAAAAATTGTGAATTTTAATGCTACGTAATAATTTTATTAACTTGTAATTCAAAATAGTTTATCGAAGATTTTTTCATTTTCAGTTTTTACGTTTTTGATCTGAGGTCCAATAATTAAAAAACAAATCGTTCAATATGCCCAATCAGGAGCAATGCAATCTTCATCATATTAAGATTTCAAGTTCTCAAATATGCTGCATAACCCAGGGAGGAAAGTCTGACGGGCCCAGGCTTGACTTAGGCTTGGTTCAACTATGTAGAACTCTGGACCAAGCTTGTAAGCCAGCCTTGGCCCAGCCTTGGTAGAAGTCTGAAATGATAACACCAGATAACACCGTGCCAAGCCTGGTTGCCAGCCCTGACCCACACTTGCTTACCAGACCTGGCCCATACATCGAAAAAACAAACAAATTTAATTCAAAATAAATTTTATTATCATTAACCTAATAGAGTTTGTGATCATTAACGTTTATGCTATTTAAGTGAGGTAAATGACGTGAAAAAAACCTGGTGAAAATTATGCTGGGCTCTGGGCGCGAACTGCCGTCTTTCTGACTGCTGGGTTTGAATAGTAGCAACTGGACGAACCTAGAAATATTGAACCGAAACTTTCATCTGATCTACTTTAAACCATGGGTATAGCGCTGTTTCAATTACAATTTGTGCTTGCTTAATTTTATTTTTAATCATAATAAGTACATTCCTGCGCCTTTTGTTACTATCACGACCTTTTCTGTAAACTTTATACTCGTTTATAAAACACGCATCTTTAGGAATGAATTTAGTTTCACTTATAAGAAGGATATCAACTTTGTTACAAGGAAGGTATCCCAAGTGTCCCTCTCCGATTTCGATGAAACTGAGATATGTTATTCTCCGTCGAAATCTAAGAAACACGTATTTTTTTAGCTGGGAAAAAACATATCTAGAGGGTGAAACCATCCCTCAAAGTTCAGACTCGAAAGGGGTGTTTTTCAAGTTTCGTATACTTGCAGTTTGAATAATCGAATGAGACCAACGGCATCATTGAGGTGGTATTCGAAGCGGCGTATTAATTCCTACAATCTGCAAAGAATTCAGCTAAATTAGTACAGTATGTTCGGAGTTATTTGAAATATAAAATTTTTGAAAAAATGCTTTTTTCAAATAACTTCTAACTATCTCGATGGATTGATTCCAAAATATAATCAGCTCTGAAACTTTATAAGTCGCGCCGAATGTTACCTCAAGCATCAAAATTGGATGATTTATTCAAGAGACATCGTTAACCAAAAAATTTAAGAAAAATATTTTTTTCGAATAAAATCAAAAACGATTTATTGATTACTTTAAAAAAATTATTAACGTACAGACTAAAAAGCTGCATCAAACGCCATCTCAAATATCAAAATCAGTCTGTTAGTTCTAAAGATATCGGTAATGAAATATGTATTAAAAAAATAACAGTTGTCTTCATTTTTCCTGGATAACTCACTATATTGATTTTCAAATGTACCTAAAATTAAACCGAGTCTATCTTTTATAGTCTCTTTCGACCACTACAGGTTTTTTTGAATTCATACAGCTTAAGAAAATAAATGTACTGATCATTATTTTCGCGTTCGAAGAGCTTGAAAACGTATTCACAATGATATTTTCGAGTTCAAGGAGCTCGAAAACAACGGGAAGTTGTGGGGCAGGTCCACAGGGTCAATCAGTCTTCAGATTTTATTTATTTTCAGTACATTAAATATTCTTTTGAGAATTAGAACATTCTCATCCACGTTTATGTGAGGACTTAAATTTTTCAGTGACAAATAATCATAATGAATCTCATTGTAAGCTTTTAACGAGTCATGGGTTTACATGTTGAAGTGTAAATTTAATTCGATCATATTTTTTTTCGACTCGTTCATTTGCCTCAAGGTTTAATTGATCCACCCCACCTACTTCATATAAGAAAGATAGAGTGAGGTAAACATAACAAAGCCCAGAGGAGGCGTCAGTAACCAAATTAATTAATTAACTTTCTAATTAATCCTGATGTGCGTGATATGAGATACATATCGACACGGCTAATCTATCAGATGCTTTGATGAATATTATGATGTTAAATTAAATTTTTGTTTTTTTTTTACTTATTCGAGTTTAAATTTCTTTTTGGGAATATAAAATAAAATAAAACCATAGGGGCCGCAACATTTAAAAAAAAATATTGTTATTGAGGAAAAAATAGATTGTCTTGAACAAAGTTGCAAAAAAAATTTATTTTATTTCAAAATTTCAAGATATTTAAAATAAAGAATAACAAAAAATTGAGCACTTTTAATCTCATATGCGAAATTCAAGAAAATTAACCTACTATGTAAGTACTAAAGTTTTAAATATTATTGCCTACTACTTTCAAGTGGATGTCAATTCGTGCAAGTGTGTGGGCGTTTAATAAAATTTTAGTTTATGATAGTATCTTAATGAATCATTCGAACAGTAATCAAAAAGGCTTGAGGAAATTAAAAATATGTGCCGAGTGTTTTCTCAAGAAATTTTTGAGACTTCTCAAAATTTTGATATCTTAACCATAATCGAGTTCGCAGGTAAGTAAAATCGGCAAAAATGGTGGCTATTTAAAATTGGGATAGTAAAAAAATTGATGCTCATGATTTTAAGGTAGCTCACTCGCAAAACGAATTTTCTTAGGAATACGATGAAATTAAATCATGAGATTAACAAAAATGTCTAATATTTCATGAAAATAAAAAAAAATAAATAAATAAAACGAAATTTTTTCACCGATTGTAAAACGAGATATTAACAATCCAAAAGTGCATAATTAACATGCTGAAGGTCTACCAAGAATTTAAAAAACGCATAGTTTTCTACATATCTCAAAAACGGTTTTTACCATTTTTTTTTTAATTTATGTACTGCTGAATAAAAAAAATTAAAAATTTTTCGAAAAAAACTATAATTTTCTTGACGGGTTTGTTTGAAAAATATTGATTCTTAAAATATAAATAATTTAAAAATACTTAACGTAAGGTGGGGTGCAGAAATCAAAACTTAATTAATTGAGTTGTTAAAATCCTGAAAACTACAAGTCGATAAATTTACAGGATAAAATCTCAGATTACCAAAAAAAAAATGTTATTACTGTAGTATTGTATACTGTCTGTTAATTATAATTAGTTATTGAATTGTTCTACTACTTTCATTACAGCGAATATTATTCTATGATTTATTGGCCATAGGCTGAGTTCAATATTTTGATAAAGCTTAAATGAGCCTTGAGAAACTCGTCTCAAGCTTGATGACTTGGCCTGATGACAAACTTTCAAGGCTTGATTAAAAATAATACATGTGACATGTAATTGCACCATTAGTGTAAGCATCGGCTCAGGCTTCGCCCAGTGGTAAGTTCCCAAGGTTTGGTTTAAAGATATCACACTATTGGACCAAGCCTCGGCTCAGGCTTGGCCCAGTGGTCACTATTCAAGGCTCGGCCAATTGTCATCATTGGCAATTCCCACCTGCACGGAAAAAAATAAACGTTAAAAATTAGTGTTTGAAATTATAACCCGAAACCCGGATGTCAATAACGGGAATTTTAACATTTTAAATAATAAATTTTATAATACGTTTCGTCAATTTTCTAAGTATCAGTTACGATTTTTAAAGTTCAAATAGTAATTTTTTTTGCATCGACAATAAATTTTCATACTTATCCTGTAATTATTCACATTTTAATCATAAACAAAAAAATTATTGTTTAGAATGATAATTTTTACTGATCACTTTATCATTATATTACTTGTCGTTCTCAATTTCTATAGTTCATTTTTTTCCGTGTGGGTAAGAAAGCCCCAGATCACATGTTTGTTGACCTCGGCTTCGCCTCAGCCAACAATTACATGTGATCCGAGACATTTATAACTTTACTGCCTTAGGTGTGTAATTACTATACTCGCCCCAAGAAACTTTTGCATCATAAATCGAAAACGAAAATTTTCTTGGCGCGAGAAAAAAATTCTTTCACCAAGAAATTTTTTCTAGTCCTAAGAAAATTTTTGTCTTCAATTAATGGCGCAAAAATTTCTTCTGCCGAAAAATCCTTTTTTTCTGTGGACGACTAAGTATGAATTTCAATGACTTGATTCTTGATTAAATTTTTAACAAAAAGATTAATTGTATTTCTTTTAATGTATGCCAAAGTTGGGTGACAATCTTATAAATTATCTTTTAACTATTTCTCACAACTGTTTCATTAAATTTTTTTATGATTCTTAAAATTAAACTAAATTTTTGTTACACTGTAAAAAATTCGCGGAGTAAATGCGGATTAAATCCGGAGTGATTGCGGAGTGAATGCGGAGTGAATGAATTTTTAATTATTCACTTCGCACACATTTGCACACACGCACACATTTGCACACACGCACAAATTCGCACACACGCACACATTTGCACACACGCACAAATTTGCACACACGCACACATTTGCACAACACACGAATTTCCACACATGCACACATTTGCACACACAAACACAAACACCTGCACACACCCAAACTCACACATGCACGCAAAAACACACTCGCACACACACACACACACACACACACACACACACACACACACACACACAAATTGTTTAGCAGTTTAATATAAATTAGTATAAATTTATTTAAGTATTAACACTCCGGTCCGGAGTGAATTGGGAGTGAAATAAAATTCGCGGCATTCCACAATCACTCCGCTAAAAAAAAACTCCCAAATCACTCCGCATGCGGAGTGATTTTTTTCAAAACTCCGGAACTCCGAGTCGCGGAGTGAATGCGGAGTGAATTCGGATTCAATTTCACTCCGAATTCACTCCAGATTCACTCCGGATTTTTTACAGTGTATGACTTAATTATTTCAAACAACGTTAATATTGTAAATATTTAATTAATTTTGGTAAAATTACTTTTTTGTTTATTTGCCAAATAACATTTTTTAATATGTATTTTTCTTCATTTTAATATCAAGTGGAAATAATTTGTTGACAATATAATTGTTTGTTATCCAGCGGAAGTTTATATATACATCATCATTTTTAAATAGATTGCCTGATTTATATCTCGAGTAGTATGATATAACCCGCATTAAATAATGTTATATATATATATATATATATAAGATTAACTGAAAGTGAGTGAATAATATTATATCAACACCATCAGATTGAAGCAGGTTAGTTGGCGCCAAGGACCACCTCATCACTTCTTATCGTTTTTTTATTCCTACATTAATAACACAATTGTACGAAATGAATAACAAAAAACAAAAAAATGTCAATGCAACCTCGTTTATTATCTTGATAAAATTCACGTCATATTATCAATTTATATATGATAGTACATATATGAGTATAAACTCAATTAACAATTGATTATATGCCGAAGATAAATAGTAATTAAATAAGTCTAATTTAATATATAAGTTAAACGATATATACGACGAGTGTGAGTTGTACGCGATGCCTGCATGTGTTACCTCAGCGGCATTTAAATGATTGGCTGACGTACGTGGCGTACGCCCACGTGCCATACAGTTTTTATTTAAATAAGTACACTACTCTCTGTATTGTATAGTTGTATATACTATACCAAGTTCATTCATAGTTCTACGGCTTAGTCATTATGTTAATCCAACGCGGTTTCACTTGTGATTGAAATTTGTTTTCTTATTTTTTTTTTTTTTTATTTTTTTTTTTTTTTTTGTATATATATTTTATTTATGTAAATTACAATTCTTCATTTTTCATCCTATAACCTACATATCTTGTGAGATATTTTATAATATTGCAATGAATGTTCGATAATTTTATATGTTATCGCGTTAATTTAAATATGGGAACTAGTTAATATTTGCATTTAAAGAAAATGCAAACAGTTAAGAGATATTATATATTTTTATGTACGTCTAATATAACTGTCAATAATATTAATAAATCTCTTATTACTGTATATATTGACATTCTCCACCTTTTGCAGGCGTTGATAAATATGAAAAAAATAAACTATAAATAATAGAAAGAAAATAAAAAATTTAATTTATTAATTATTTTTTTCATTTTTCCTAATGTATTTTCTATTTTTTTAAGAAAGAAAGATTAGTTATATGCATATTAACATGTTAATATGATTTTAATAAATGTACGGATTATTAAAATAATGTTTTTATTATTTTCTGATTCGAAATTTATGAATACAGTTTATTTAGTAACAATACCTACACTGTAAAAAATCACCGGGGTGTCCAAGCGGTGTAGGTGTTAAATTTCAACACCGAAAGCGGTGTGAAAATAACGCCACCGCCGGTGTAAATATTCTAGACGTGTCAAAATAACACCGCCGCCGGTGTAGATATTCTTTACCGGTGTTAAAATATTTTACTCTGTGAATATTTTTTCATACTCGTTCACTATACTTGTTACACTGATAAAAAATTTGACTTGATTCAAGAGCGAAAATCTTGAACCAAGAATATCATTTTGAAGAAAATGATATTCTTGAGTCAAGAGAAAAAATTCTTGAGCCAAGAGAAATTTACTTGAACCAAGAATAATTTCTTGGCTCAAGAATTTTTTCTCTTGACTCAAGAATATCATTTTCTTCTAAATGATATTCTTGGTTCAAGATTTTTGATCTTGAATGAAGTCAATTTTTTTATCAGTGTAATAAATGATATTTTAGATTAATTTTCATAAAGAACTGACATTTTTTGTGTTTTATAATCTTTAAAGTTAATACTCCAAGCGGACGCAGTTTACTCCGCTTTTACACCGGTTTAACACCGCCGAATTACGACTCCTACACCGTTGTAATTTCATTTTAATACCGGGCGGAGTTAAAATTAGTCCACCGCTCTTTTTACAGTGCAATAGAAGTGAAAAACGAAATTTTTCGTAATAGTGTTAATTATCTTATAAGATTATAAAAAATCCATTTTCATTACTTGATTCGAATGATGTCAACCCTCCCCTTCCCGTCAGATAGTCAAGTCCAGCCTCATCAGAAAACAATTCGTGAAGCCATTTTTGAATAAGAGAATTGGGGATAAAATAAAGCACTATATTTTAAATAGTCATCTGGGCGAAATGGGATATCATTTCTGAAATAAAATAAAAATGTGTTTCATATAAAATGTTCAGTTACCGTTTTTAGAATTCTTATCTACAAAAAGAACCCAGAGAGGAAAGTACGACGGGCCCAGGCTTGGCCCAAGTATGTAAAACCTTGGCCCAAGCTTGTACGCCAGCCTTGGTAGGACTCTGGAATGATAACATTGGGCCAGACCTGGTTGCTAGACCTGGCCCTGACTTTTTTGCCAGACCTTGCCCATGCCTCGAGAAAACGAATAAATTTAATTAAAAAAAAATTTTATTATTATTAACTGTGTAGAATTCATGATCATTAACGTTTAAACTATCTAAAGGAGGTAAATGATGTGAAAAAAACTCGGTGAAAATTCTGCTTGGCTCCGGGCGCGAACTGCCATCCTTCTGATTGCTGGGCCCGAACGGTAGCTACTGGACGAACCTACTAACGATGAACTGAAACATTTATATGATCTACTTATTAAACCATAGGTATAGCCAAACTTGGGTAATTCTACCTTGGCCCAAGTCTGGGTTGCCATTGGACGGCCAAGGCAGGGGCACCCAGTCTTGGTCCAAGCCTGGGTTGCCATCGAATTGCCAAGGCAAGGTTAGTCAGTCTTGGCCCAAGTCTGGCTTGCAATTAGATGGCCAAGGCTAGGTTACCCAGTGCTGGGCCCCGTCGTTCAACTCTGGCAGTTCCTGCATAGGATTTTCGAAAATTGAGTTTTCATCAAATCTCGACGATTTGGGTTACTACGATTTAAATCGATTTGAACGTACTTGGCAGTAATCGAAAGGGCTCACTAAGATTTGGAACTGATTAGATTATGGAGTCGGTCGGTCGAGTAGCTTACAAGTTATACGAAAAATAAAAATTGTAAGTTTTTGTTGCATAGCTCGTAAATTGCTGGACTGATTTGTTTTTAAGTTTGATCGATTCTTAGTCTCAACAAGTTCTTGATTGCCGCAAAGCACGTTCAAATTGGTCGATTTAATTCAATGATAGCATCTGACAAAAAGTACTTTTTTTCAGCGAAATGTATATATTTTTGCTCCAGCCGTTTCTCGAGCTCCAAGACCACAAAAGTTTATCAATCATAACGTTTTCGAGCTCGAAAACATCGGAGTTCGCCCACAGGAACCGTTTTTCAGATTTTATTTTATCGAAAATTTTTATTTGTTCATAAGAAAAACGTGAAAAAAGTTTTTATTACTGGGCAAGTGCAACCAGGGTGGTACTGTTCGATCACTCGAGAGTAATAGAGACAAAAAGGAGAGACTTCGTTTATGTTAAATAATTTATTTTTTTATCCTAAATTACTTGAGAATCAACCCTAGTAAAAACAAATGAGGACCACCTCGTTTGTCATCTACCGTTAGCATTGATTCTAGCGATGCTAGCGAGATGCGACCCAGTGCCTTATTTGATTTTTACTAGGGAAATGATTAGATCATTTTCAATTATAGTCAACTCTGAAGCTTTGTAAGTTATTTGGAGTTCAATGTTTGAATGATTCATAATCTACTAATCTAATCAGTTTCAAAATCTTATCAGCTTGTTATCTTGGCAGGTTTTATTTATTAATACTTCAATTATATGATAATCAATTAATACGGAATATCATTGTCAGTACTTTTATTAGTTTCCTGCCAATAATTTTATTAAGAAACATATTTTGTTCATTTCATTACTTTCCGGCATTAAAAGAAGGCCATTATTAAAGTGGTCGGTAATTTAGTGGAAAGATGTTATGCATCAGGTCTTATTAGTCTCTTTGCTGCGTAATTTCGGTTTCTGTTCTACGTTACATATTTTTTTCCATATTACCGGCATCTTTGCTCAGAGTTTCAATGTCTGCAGCCAGTCCAAATGAAACAATTTCACTCCAAAACTACATGTGTTTAAAGTAATGATGCAAGGCAGAGAAATCGTCTGGACAACTGTCAGACAATCGACGTCATTTGATCAGTGAAAAATTGACCAACGATCAATCTTTTAATTTAATGACGGTTCCCACACCACTTTGATTTTGCCCAGAAAATTATTTTATAAAAAATTTTTTACCGTCATTTTGCATCTAAACATATACACGGAAAAAATAGGCGCTGCAACTGGACGAAATCCTGTTGTAGTAACAGGATTTTCATGTTACAGCAACAGGACAAATCCTGTGAGAGCAACAGGACAAAATCCTGTTGCAGCAACTGGATTTTGCGTGAAATCAATAAAATAAGGAACAAGTTTTATGTACCAATTTTTTTTGTCGATATAGTGAAAATTCAAAATTTGAGAAAAATTAAGTTCGGGAAAAATTCCACTTTTAAAATTAGTATTTTTTTTAAACTGAATTTTTTTTTAAATTTTTAAATTTTACTATACTGACAAAAAAAATTGGTACGTGAAACTTGTTCCTTATTTTCTCTATTCCACAGGAACAATCTTGTTGCTGCAACAGGATTTTGTCCTGTTGCTGTAACATGAAAATCCTGTTGCAGCGCCTAATTTTTTTTTTCCGTGTAAGGTTCTCAATAATCCTCGGCAATTTTTATGAACCGTTCGTGCTAACATTATATAAAAAATTTGTAGTAGGATGAAATAAATTCTGTAAACAATATCATCACCTGGTATTAAATCTCCCATAATCATACCAAAATGACGAACAAATGTTAACATTTCACCAGCTGACAATTTTAGTGATCCATTTTTTAAATAATTGGGCAAGATTTCAGGTGGCTTATTCTTATCATCAAATTCACAAAATCGTGTCACTTTGCCCGAGTAGACAGTTCAATTAGAGAAAAGAGCTTCGCTATGTTAATGTAGTAATCTAAGATATTAAACCTATCTCGGTGCATAATACCTTCAATAAAATCATGCATAATATCAACTACGACATTATCTAGAACATGAAAATCAGGTGAACCATTAAAAATAAATTTTTCCTTAATACCCGTAGACTTTGGATCTTTTAAATTTACATCAGTTTCATTCGAATTTTTATCACGTGATAATCTATTATCTTCTAACGTTGCCAGCGAACGTAGAACAACGTCCATTTTACAAAATCGGCACGAGTAAAATGAATTCAAATTTTCCACAAAACCAAGAATAGAATGTAAACCCAGATTATCACCTAAAATTAAGCCGAGTTTGAAATATATTTTCTTTTTTTCTCTACCTGATAAATTAATTTCCAGGCCGGTATTCTCTAATGCCTCTAGTTCTTGAATCGAGGTTCTGAATACTGCAAAGTTACCATATTCTTGTCGATCTTTCGAATAGTAAATAAGTGCATGAAATATTGAAGTTAAGGATTGTAGGTACGGTGGAAAACAAGGCATCGAGAACAACAATCGAGAACAACAAGGAATGAAATGAGATGATTTCAGACAAGGGTGAAGTCGACTATCCGAACTACTGAGGGCCGATTTTTCTTAGAGGGAAGTTAAAAACGTACTGATATTTTTACAAATATCCAAATCAAAATAATATCTTGATTTTGACTTGCTAAGAAAGTACACGCAGAGAATTTTATGGTATTTTTTACATAAAGACCTGGGTCAAAAATAAAACTTGATTCAGGCTCGCTTCGCCTTATTTTCTTTTGAAGTTACCGATTTGCCGACGATTTTTTGATAAGATCTCGACTTTGTCGACTTAAATTTAAATTTTTTCAACTTTTTGATCTTTTTTCATCTTAATTTCAACTTATTCGTCTTTACGTTGAGCACGATAGTCATTCACATTACTTTTGACTTGCTAAACCAAGTCGAAAAAAAGTCATTTATTTGCCTTACTTTCGCCTTAATATATAAAAATTATTTCACCTTAGTTCTGACTTTTTCGACTTATAATTTTAGTCGAATAAGTCTACATCAAGTCAGTTTCGACTTGATTTAGACTTTTTCGCCTTAAATTTTAAGTCGAATAAGTCTAAACCAAGTCAATTTCGACTTGATTTCAACTTTTTCGTCTTAAATCGTGACTAAGTAAGCCAGTTAAGTCTAAACCAAGGCGAAAACTTAATATATTTCATACCTCCGTAAAAAAAGTCGAGTTTGTCTTGTGAAAAACGGCTCCAAATTTCGACTTAGTAAACCATGTCTAAATCAAGTTTTATTTTGACCCGGGCGAATTTATAGAAAAATTACTTTAGTCATAGGGCAAATATACCAGTGGTTAACCGGTTAAGGGTTTTTAGCCTTTCAGCTTATCGTATATCAATTACTATGGGGTGAAAGAGGGTAATCCAAAGTTTATATCATCTTTAAATAGTTAAATTTTAGAAATGTGATGTTGTTTATTCAAATTATTATCGAAATCACGTCAAAATCACATTTTCCGTGTGGTTAAATATTGCCGCCTCAACCATCTTAATCGGATAATTCGTTCGAAAGATATAGTCGGAGAAAAAAATGACGAAAAACAGTTTTTCGCGTATATCTTTGAAAACGATGGAATCAATCATAATTAAAATTTTATCAGCTTTAAAACTCAATGAAACACCGATTGCCATATCGAACATCAAGATCTGTTGATTGGTTCAAAAGATATTGATGACAAAAAATTATAAAAATAACAATTTATGTCATTTTTCCCGGATACATCACAATGTAATGTACTAAAATGTGTTCAAAATCATACTAACTTTTCGTCGTCAGGGTCTTTCTCGATCATCACATAATGCAATGCAATTCGTTCTGTAGTTTAAATAATATTAACCACAAAAAAATCGAAAACACACCTTTTCATACATTTTTCTCGGATCCTATATCTATTAATGCTCTGATCTTTTTCGAAAGTCATTGAAATTATTTTTATCATTGACATTGATTTCTGTCTGAAAACATTGATTTTTTCAACATAATCGTAAATAAAAATTTTAAGAACTCTTGTTTATCAAGTATTTCGATGTCTTCAATTTTTCAAGCTCAATATAAAACGTACAGTTTTCGAGTTTAAAAACACCAATGTTATTAAAGATCTTGAAAACAACGAGAAGTTTTAACGCTGGCCCGCAGCTCAACGGATTTATCGATTTTTTTATTCATAAATAATAGATCATCTTCAACGATTCATATTCCTAATTTTTTCAGTGCAATAAATAAATATTTGAGTGCTAATTTAATTAGATTATGTCAGTTTCTTAATCAGAAAACAAAAAAAATTATCAATTTTATTAATTTTCTCTATTTAAATTAAATTCAATAAATTTTAACATGTTAATTTTACTCAACAGTCCTCAATGTTAAATAATTTAAAAATATAAAAAAATATATAGGACAACGCGTTTTTGAAAAAAATATAGATGCAGCAATACATTTAATGATACGTGTAATGAAATTGCTGGGCCCAGGGCTCGAGACAGTATCCCCCACACGCGTGAGGGTGGTCGGTATTGGCAATGGAGAGGGGAAAAAGGTAACTGGTTGATGTGTAGTGTGGTGTAGTATAGTCACTATTGTGCTGGTATATAGTGAGCCGAGGTAAGATGGAGAAAAAGAGGAGGTGGGACTCAGGCATCAGTGAGTGAGTGAGTAGTGAGTCCGCAAACTGAGTAACTGGGAGTTGGATCACGGGACTACTCAGTCACTATAAGATCGCCAAGTCGCACAGACTCCTAGGTGCTGACAGTTTTTTTTTTTTTTTCAAGTAAAAAAATTTTTTTTTACTTTCAAAATTCCAGGGTGATTTTTTTTAAGTTTTTTTTTTTTTCGATGACTAGTTTACCGAAAAATCGTGAATTATATTTATTTACAATAAATGAAATACTTTTTAAATGTAAACGGAAGTGAGTAAGTGGATGATAAGAAGAAATTGTATTGGGAGAAGACGGATATCCTCCAATAGGAGAAAGAGGAAGCGATGATCTACGGGGTCCTAGTGGCCGGTGCTATCACCCTTGCCACACTAAGTCGGTGTGTGTACATTGCTTATTTATATTATCATTACATTTACTCAAACTAATATTCGTGTAAAAAAGATATTTTTTTTTAATGAATTTAGATCGATACTCAGATCGTAACACAAATATGACGTTTATCTTAAATTTGTTCTGACAACTTTTCATCTCGTAAATCCGTGATTCTAAAAGTATTTTATTACGAATTTGAAAAAGATTTCGACTGACATTTAGAGGAATTTGACCGAATTTTTACTATACTTAGCATATAGTCAATTTTTTAAATTCAAAAACTTTAGAAACTTCTTTTAGTCTAACAAGTCAGTATCGACTGGAAAGAGAATTTATCACGTATTTAAAATAAGCATCATGTCATTTTGATAAAAATTTGATTAATTCGTAATTTTGACGTAACTACAGTTGTTGGGGCGAATTCATCATACGACATATTTGTGTCACGATCTGAGTTTGGTAATGAAATTTAGATCTAAATTCATTATGAATACAATTTTTTTTACACGGGTATTTAAATTTATCATCTGGGATGCATGCCACTTTCTATTTATATATTAATTATATAAATATTTGCTTACTAATCTCTTATCGATGTTTATTATTATCATATATACACTTTTTTTTTTGTTTATTTTAATTATCGATTGTTTCACACGTCGTGCGCCACCACCGCCGATGAGATATCATTGTTTAATCTTCATATATTAAATACTAAATAAATATAAAGAACAAAGCTAACTTTATAATCAGACAGCTATTTGATATTTTAAGTAAATTTATTTTTTAAATTTAGGCGGATAAATTTTTTTGTGTATAAATGAATTGTTGTGGAGTCGTGAAGAATAGGGTATTTTTTTTTTTTTTTTTTTTTAATGGGTTGAAGTTGATGTTGGTGTGACACTAGTTGTTGGTTTTAGATACACAAGATTATTTGCACGAGGGAGTAGACACTGTCACATCAAGGGTCCTTCGTATTTTATATTATCCTGTGTATATATTATGGTTGTCAAGTAGAGATTACTAGTAAAGTTACAAAGTCAAGATATATATAAGAATGTTGGGTAAAATGAACAGTTGAAAAATTTATTGAATTAAAAGTTAATGAATTTTTTTTTTTTTTATGGATTTGGAGTGAAAAAATTTTTAGTGGAGAAAAAAATGGACAGTATAAATCTTTAGGTAAAATTATTGGAGTATGACATGCAAGGAATTGAGAGATGAAAACATTTTTTTGCTGTTTTTAGTGATTTCGAAAATTCTGAAAATTATTATGATTTCTAATCTAGACTGAGGATATTTCTGTTTGATTTTAATAAAATTCTGTGAAATTGACTTTTTGATGTTTCATAAGTTTGCCGGCTCAGTGCAATTGTTTTTTTAAGAAGTAATTAGATATGCGAAAAAATAATTTAGGACTATAAAGATTTTAGATCGATGCAGATATAATTCTTTCATACATTAGATCTTTTAATTTATATCAATATATTGTCGATGTGCGAATAGTGTTCTAGACAAATGTTACGATTTGATTCGAAATTCAAATCGGATAATTTATGAGTTTAAGAATTATTTGACGAATTTGACTATTTTAAAATTATTTGTAAGATTTTGAATCATTCACAAAGATCGAAGTATTCGTAAGCTTTCAAATTATTCGATTGGACTTTGAATACGCGGATCAAACTTCGAACATAAAATTATTACTCACATTTTGAAGGAGAATAAAAAATTAAGTATAATAATTTACTAATACTGCAGATTTTTTGAATAATTCAAAAATTCACGAACCATTCAGTTTTTTTTAAATAATTCAAAAACTTACATGACGTCTTACACCAGAAAATATATACTCGGGAATATATGTGCCGGAAATATAACATATCTACGACATTACTAAAGATATGTCGCATATATACTATTTCTTCGGAATATATATTTTTTCTGACCTTATCAAAAATAATTATCGGAGCACTTGTTTTATTATATTTATTTTTTTTTTTCAGTTCAAAATTTTTAAATCAACTATCCAACTTCTAATAGCTCTAATATATTTTACTTTGACATCATTATTACGTAATTGTGTATATTTATATATTCGATTTATTTCAAATGTATTTGTCGCACTCGTTTTCGTACATTGCGAGTATTTCTGATGCTATCGTCTGCTTCTCTATTTGAGACATACTTATTTATCTTGCGAGAGTTAAGATACATATAGACAAGTTGGTCTTGTGATAAAATAAGTTGTCAAATAGGAGATTTAAATTAAGTTACAAGTCTGTTGTCGTTGAACGATTAATAGTAATCTTATTTCCATGCAATTTTTCGATCATGTATTTAAACGCATAAACTTATGACAGGAATGAAAAATTGGGTTGTGATAAATTGTGTCTCTAGGAACGTTTGATAAATTATTTGCTCATAAATCTTTATGCTACGACTTGGGCAAACATTATTTTGATTGACGGAGCATTAAATATCGCATTCTACGCAGGTTTATGTTAATATAATTTTGTAACTATTTAGATATATGTAGATCAGTGCTGATCTATTTGATCAAAGCAAGAAAATAAAAAATTATCAAGTAGCCCGAAGTCTTAAATTTATTTTCGAGAGACTGAAATTTGATCGGAAAAATTAATTTATATCTAAGATCTGAATCCGAAATTCTATTTAACTCTATTTATTTTTATCACGACTTTTGTAGATATATAAAAATTTTGACTTGAAAAAAAATTTCGGGATCTTGATTATAAAAAAAAAACGATAGTAGTTTCGGGTTTGAAGGAATTGATTATCGAAGTCGCATAATTACATTTCGGCATAAATGGGACTTGAGCGTCAAATATATTTGACAGATTTGTTTAATTGTTTTATATTTTTACATAAATAAAAAAAACTATATTCTATTATTATCAGCTGCGACATAAGTATTGATATTAAATATATTTTTAATTTCTCTACACACTGTAAAAAATCCGGAGTGAATTGGGAGTGAAATAAAATTCGAATTCACTCCGGATTCACTCCGCCACTCGGAGTTCCGGAGTTTTAAAAAAATCACTCCGCATTCGGAGTGAATTGGGAGTTTTTTTTTAGCGGAGTGATCTCGGAGTGACGCGGATTTTATTTCACTCCCAATTCACTCCGGTCCGAAGTTTTAATACTTAAATAAATTTATATTAATTTATATGAAACTGCTAAACGATGTGTGTGTGTGTGTGTGTGTGTGTGTGTGTGTGTGTGTGTGTGTGTGTGTGTGTGTGTGTGTGTGTGTGTGTGTGTGTGTGTGTGTGTGCGTGTGTGTGTGTGTGTGCGAGTGTGTGTTTGCGTGCATGTGTGTGTTTGGGTGTGTGCAGGTGTTTGTGTGCGTGTGTGCAAATGTGTGCATGTGTGAAAATTTGTGCGTGTGTGCAAATTTGCGCGTGTGTTCGAATGTGTGCGTGTGTGCAAATGTGTACGTGCGTGTGTGTGCGAGTGCGCGTGTGTGCCTAAATATGTATGTGTGTATGTGTGTGCATATCAGCTGATCAATAATGTAATACGCGAATTTTTACTTCGATTTTATTATGTGGAGTTATATTTTATAAATAATATTTTTAAAACTCCGCTCCGGAGTGAATTTCACTCCGGAGGGATTAAATTAATAAAAAATTATCTACTCCTCGAAAACTCCCCTGCGGAGTGAATTTCACTCCGAGGGGAGTGAATAATTAAAAATTCATTCACTCCGCATTCACTCCGGATTTAATCCGCATTTACTCCGCGAATTTTTACAGTGCATGCATAAATTTTGTTTTAATTAAGATTAGAAAACTGTCAAATAGCTTCTGAATGACCAACTTATAGCATAATTTTTATATAGAATATAAAGGAATGCGGGGCAGCGGCAGGGTACCCCTAAAATTTTATAAAAAAAGTTCGTTTTCTAGATTTTTTCAAGCATTCAAAAATCACTTTTGTAAACTTTTTCAAAAATCGAAAGTGTCAGTTGAAAACTGACTTGATTAATGATAAAAACTATGAAAAATTTTTTTTTTCTCTGCATCTAGTAATGATATGAAATGTAGTTTTCCTTCATATAAATTTCTTATAAGAAGATTTAATTTAATTAACTTCCAGAAATTATTTTTTTCATCTTTATTAGCGGGTACCCCACTTTACCAACAAAACATGAATTTTTTTTAACGGCAGCTAAAAATTTTTCCATTCACTTCGAATTTCTCCTTAAGTACCCCGTTTTGTCCCCCCCCCCCCCCTACTCCTGTGATTATCAACATTTACAAAATATAATTTTTTTCTGTTAAAAAATAGTGTCTCATTTTGCCCCACGCATAAAAAATAATATCACATTTCACCCTACTCTCCCCTGATAGACTCATATAGAATATGATGATCAGAAATTATTTAATAAATAATTTTTATGATTACTAGTCACGTAACTTAATCGCTTTAACTTATTGTTGATATTTTTTTATCGAAAAGAATAGATTACTCCCAATGTAAAAGAATATGCAAGTATCTTAAACTGAATAAGTTTAATCGAGTACATTACAAGAAGCAAAGTTATAAGCTGCACGGTCAGCACAAATAAAAAATTCGATGATGTAAATATTTTCGTTTCGAGGAACCACCGATCTGCTCAATCAATTTTACAGTATTAAATTCATCCGGCAGTATTCCAGTACTACGGTAGAAGAAGCTTAACCTGACAAATGGGATAGTAGTTTCAAGTTGTGATGTGTTAAGTTTAAAGAGTTGCACAGAAATCCATAGATTTTATCAGCCAATTATTTCGTTTGCATCATCATCTTTATAAAATGAGGCTCAAAATTGGTTTTCTTTGTATGTCTCTTCATAAATTGATTGGAAATTGAAAATAGTTATTATCAGAATTTTGTATAGAGCATAAAATTTCCTAAGATCTTATCGCCCTAAGGATTTTTCACATGATAGATAAATAATAATTTTGCTCAATCGTAGCAGTTTGAATTATATAAGAGATTCAGTCTGAAAAATCATTAGGCCCGAGACCAAGTAGCCGAAAAAAGGGCCAGGTAGTGAACACTAGGCTGAAAAAGGGCCGATAATTAAGCTGAAAATTTGGCGACTCAACTTCTAGGTAAATGTTCGGCCTATTTATTAAGAATAATGAAATTTCGGCTATATAACCTTTGGCTTCTTCCGATAACATTCTACGGCTTCAGCGAGATTTCGACAAAATTTAGGCCTCATTGAATGAAAGTCAATCGTTTCGGCGTGTTTTCAGCCAAATTTACACGCTTAAAAAAAGTGCTATCACCATCTTGCAATAGGAAATGATTACTATCTGTATGTGATAATCATTGTCATGTTTTTATGTTACCTATCCGTTTCTCGTATAGTAGTAATTACTGTTGCCGATAGTAATAGTTACCATCTAGACAGTAATATTTCTTATGCACGGAAAGAAAATTATGGGAACTTTTGCTATGCATTATGGGAATGATTCCCATAATGGTATGGGAATCATTCCCATACTATTATGGGAATAGTTTCCATATTGGTATAGGAACTATTCCTATAATATTATGGGAACTATTCCCATAACGTTATGGGAACCATCCCTATAATATCATAAAATTATTTTTTTGCACAATAGTGTAGAAATTTCCCAAAATTTGAATTTTCTTGAATGTTTTGTGCTGACAAAAAATTCTTGTTAAAAATTTTAATGTTTTTTGCCAAATACGATTTTTTTTTTCAATGTTTGAATTTTTGTTTTCATGTTTAATAATATTTCTGTGTATTGTAGAAGTGATTACCACACTTCTCTAAATTAATTTTTTCATGATAATATGGGAACGATTCCCATAATATTATAGGAATGGTTCCTATAATAGTATGGGAACTATTCTTATAATATTATGGGAATGATTCCCATAATGGCATACGAACCATTCCAATTGCATTATGGGAATCATTCCCATAATATTATGGGAATAGTTCCCATTCTATTATAGGAACCATTCCCATAATTTATGGGAATCGTTCCTATAAATTATAGGAACCATTCCCATAAATTATAGGAATGATTCCCATAATATTATAGAAAGTATTCCTATAAATTATAGGAACCATTCCCATAAATTATAGGAATGATTCCCATAATATTATAGAAAGTATTCCTATAAATTATAGGAACCATTCCTATCGTGTTATGGGTATCATTCCCATAATTATAGGAACTATTCCTATAATTATGGGGAACATTCCTATAATTATAGGAACCGCTCCCATAATTTCTGGTCGTAATTCCTATGATGGTATAGGAAAAAATTTCACAAAATTATGGGAAACGCTGCCATAATTTTCTTTCCGTGTCTGAAAAATTTTTCAATGTTGCCTTCTGAGATAGTAATGATTATCATCACGGATAAGAATGGATATCATCTCCGATAGGAAAAGTTAACATACTCTCTATACATGAATAAGTGAAATAAGTGAATACTCACTAATTCTGAGTGCCAATCGAACCACTTTTTGGAATTGGTAGTTCGATTTGCACTTTGAATTAGTGAATATTCACTTCTTTACACTAATTCATTTTTAGAGAGTAAAAGAATGAGAATCAATAAAATGTAAAGATGGAATAGTTACTTTTTTAAGATGGCAAGTATTAGCACTTTTTTTTCCGCGTGTAGAATTTTCGGCGTATTTTCTGTTAAACAATTTTAACCGTGATCACTTTTGTTTATTTTCATTTTTATGTACTCGAAATAACTTCTCATACTTTAATAAAAAATTTTTTGAATAGAAACTCTAATTTAATCCTAAACTCAGTTTTTTCTCTCTTTTTTCAATCAAAGATTCAATATTTTTAACTATCCGTCGTAAATTTACCAATCGTGATTTTTTTTATTTACCTTAAAAAAAAATGATAAAATTGGCTTTTTTTTACTTCTTTCACATTTTTTGCATAGTTAATAATTTTTACTCAATAGTACATACCTATACACTTATTTAGAGTAGTTATGCGATAATTAAACATTAGCTTTATTTTTATCACCAACAGTTACAAAAATACACAGAAAATTAATTTGACAAATACGTAATTTTTTTTTTTAATTGACGTCAAAATAACCCATTGCAAAATTTTACACTCTTCCATGTGTCATGACTTATCCCTTATCATAGATAATGCTTGAAAAACAAAATGCAGAATTTTAAGTTTTCAATGAAATTGATGATGAACTCTTTCAGACTAAAGTAATTTGGTAAGGAAATTTATGATGAAATCATACTCTTAGCTCTATTTTTCTGAGACGATGACGAGAGCGGAAGTGCTTTGACACTGAAAATAAGAAACATCTATTACAGTTCTTGAATACAAAATATAAACGAATCTTAAAAAAAATCTGACTTTTTGTAGAGTGAATTTACACGGAAAGAAAATTATGGAAAATGTTCCCATAATTTTGTGAAATTTTTTCCTATACCATCATAGGAATTACGACCACAAATTATGGGAGCAGTTCCTATAATTATAGGAATTTTTCCCATAGTTATAGGAATAGATCCTATAATTATGGGAATGATACCCATAACGTTATAGGAATGGTTCCTCTAATTATAGGAATGGTCCCTATAATTTATAGGAATACTTTCTATAATAATATGGGAATCATTCCCATAATATATTGGAACTATTCCCATAAATTATAGGAACCATTCCCATAACATTATAGAAATGGTTCCCATAATGGTAAAGGAATAGTTCCTATACCATTATGGGAATCATTCCCATAATATTATGGAAATAGTTCCCATACTATTATAGGAACCATTTCTATAATATTATGGGAATGGTTCCCATACTATCCTGAAAAAATTAATTTAAAGAAAAGTGTGGTAATCACTTTTACAATACACAGAAATATTATCAAATATAAAAACAAAAACTCAAACATTAAAAAAAAAATTTGTATTCGGCAAAAACATTAAAATTTTTAACAAAACTGTTTTTTTTTTTTTAACAAATTTAGCGTCGAAGAAGCTTCATATGAATCTCTCCATATCATGAGGGAAATTTCTACACTATTTTGCAAAAAAAATTTTATGATATTATGGAAATGGTTCCCATAATATTATGGGAACTTTTCCCATAATATTATAGGAATAGTTTCCATACCATTATGGGAATAGTTCCCATAATAGTATGGGAACAGTTCCCATATTGGTATAGGAACTATTCCCATACCATTATGGAAATGATTCTCATAATGGTATAGGAATTGTACTCATACTATTATAGGGATGGTTCCCAAAATATATGGGAACCATCCCTATAGTAGTATGGGTACAATTCCCATATTATGATGGGAACTATTTCCATAATGCATAGCAAAACTTCCCATAATTTTCTTCTCCTGTATCCTCCTACTGAACTATAGCTAATGTTTCAAGTACGTGATTTTATTAGTCGCGAAATTTGGATTAATCATCACTATATGTGACATGAAATCAGTACTGATGAAACAGATAGTTATGATCGATTGCTATTACACAGGTCGAAATTTAAAGTGTTGATTTACCCTCTTTATCTGATAAGATATATGCATACATTCGGCTATCGAGGCTCAAAACACAGTTGAATAAGGGTATTAAGGGTACAATTCCATTTGAGCGTTCACACAATATAATAAACGATAGGTTACAACTGCAAATGAAACCTTACTCTGGTACTTGTGTCTGCTTTTACCAAACGTAAGACAATTGTACAGTTAACAAAAACCTATAGGTTTCTATAACTTTATAAAGTTATCTTCCAAAACCTTTTTTTTAATGATAAAAAAGCTCTTTATCGGATCTTTGATTACGAGTAAAGGAAAGAGGGAAAGGCGGAGGTATCAATTATAAGAATGAATGACTGCCATTAAAATTTTTGAGTTAAAAAATCATAAATATTTTTAAATTAATTTATATATATATTTATATAAGATTCGTACAAACCGGAAATAAGATTCAAACTGCTAACGACTTAATTTATTAATTTCATAAAAAATTAAATTACTTTCGAAGATCGATGATGCTAGTAAAAGATCAAAAAATAAACTTTATTATTAAATACTGATCGTTTCTGGTTGATCGGATCCAATGTTTAAGTTTTCTTAAAGCACTAGTGCATCCTCTATACTCAAAATTTCACAAAAATGTGCGTGAAATATTTTTATTCTACAATCCGAGTTATCCCAATGTTCTAGATAGAATACTGGGGTAAACTCGGAGCTACTCAAAGCTACATCCACTACTAAAATTCTCTAGATTGCACATGCACCTTAAATGTAATGGCAAACGACTGTAGTGTAGTCCATCATCATACGTCACCTTAGGTTTATAACCTAGCCCGGGAAAAAATGATCAGACCTGACCATACCTGCTCATGTATGATTAGGGCTGAAATTAGACCTGATCATGCCTGTTCATGTATGATCAGGTCTGAAATTAGACATGATCAGGCCTGTCCATGTCTGAAGCGTTAAATACGTTTAGGCCTGATCATGTCTGATCCAGCCTGATATATGGGATTTAAAATCTTAGTTAGAATTAAATATAACTAACTTAGTTATAATTATATATAGCTAACGTAGTTATGATTATATATAACTTGTATATTATTTCGTATAACTATAAATCAATAATTAATAAATTAGATATAAAATTTTCAAGTCAACTTAAAATTCAAGTCAATCTCTTAGGTCAACGGGTAGCGGGATAAACTTTTGAGCGCGAGGTCCACGGTTCAAATCCTGCACACGCCCGAATTTTTTTTTATTTTTATAGAAATAATTATATATAATTGTATATATAATAAGTTATACACAATTATATATAATTTTCTAGGGTCATTTTTTATCTATAATTTTTTACCCGGATGGGCATGAACAGACATGAACATACCTGATTAGACTTAAACATGCCTGGTCAGGCATGGTCATTTTTCATGTCTGATCAGGCCTGAAGACTCATGCCTGTTCATGTCTAATCAGGTCTGATCATTTTTTACCGGGCTTGGTTTTAAACGACATAAAATATATATTAGACTTTGTATTCGGTTATATCTAGCCTTATGGAAAAATATTGATGAACACTATTGAAAAACTATAGTAGTCAAGTATTTTTGGGCACTAATGATTTAGTGTCATTAATGCGTTTAGTGTCAATACTTGGCTTAGTGTAATTTATGCGTGTGGTATTCTTAGTACATATTCTCAGTATTTTTAGTGTCATAAGCGTGTGGCACTTATTCCATAGTATCGATGGTGTAACCCGATATAAAAACATTAGACCCAATCATATATACTTCTGATTACTACTTGTACTGATTAATTGATCTTTATTAATTTATTTATCGATGAAAAATTATTCTTCATTACTGGGACTCGAACTTGGATCCTTCTGCGTATCAGTTGAAGCTTTTAGTACTCTGACAACACCGTGGACTCGATAGTTAAGATTATTTTAAATGTTTTAGAGTTTTTTTTTATTTGAAACGTGATGGATACTGATATAACTTTCAATAGTGACGTAGACTCACTAATCGGACTACTAACGATCACTAATGAAACATCAGTACTAATCAATCACTACCGATAGTCACTAATAAATACTTATTAACACTTATGGATTTTTAATAGTATTCATCAATCTTCATTAGTTTTTTTCCGTAAGAATAGTGACTATGTTTGCTAATTAATAAAACAATTGATTGTGGAAATGATTTTTTTTTTTTGTGTTAATGAAGTTATATTCAACTCGCAATTTTTAATAATTGAATAAATAAATATGTAAATATTAATTATTACAACAACAAATTATCATAATATTGGCGACTGCATGACGCGACATTAGGACTTTAACAACGTTTCAAGTTTAAGCATTCAGTATACACGGAAATAAATGGCATAAAATGTATGGCATTTATCACCATACTCTTATATACTATTGCATTGAGTACCATAAGTATGGCGTATAGCACCATACTTGCGGCGTTTTCTATTATATATGCTTTATAGCACATAACGCCATGAGTATGGTGCTACACGCCATACTTATCCTGAGTCAAAAAACAAATTCGGATGTAAGTCTCCAAATTCTCAATAAGGTTTTTGAGGATCAATTTAGAATTTTAAGATTGACAACAATAAAGAAAGTTATCCTAGTTTACTCCTAAAAGTAGTAGTTACGATCAATTTTACCACTTTGAGGACTAAACTGGAATAACGTAGTCTGTATTAGAGCCTCAAAATACTCAAAACATAAAGGAATAATTTTATCCGCATTTGAACCTCAAAAAGTCTCATTTGACGTATTCTCTCCCGCACGGAAAAGCTATATATATTGTTAAAAGTATATAAAAAAATATATGATAAATATGTGATAAATATTTAGCGGCAAAAATATCTATATTGAAAAATATATGTTTTTTACATATATTGGATTATATATTTATCATAATATATTTACTTGTATATAATGTTTTGTATTTTTCTATATATATTATCTCATATAATGCTCAATATATTCTTATCATATATGGATAGTATATATATAATTTATAAGTATAATATAATAAACTTGATATATATATCCATATATTTTGACTCATATAATTAGTGGTATATGGTCTATATATAATTGATTATATATGAAAGAATTCATATGATTAAATATATGGTTCGCGGTATATTGGAATTATATTTTTCCAGTATATCAAAACTTATATTTTTCGCAATATATTGAAAATTTTATTTTTTAATATACTTTTTCAATTTCTACACAATTCCACAAAAAAAAGTCAAATTTATTATTTTTTCTCCTTCTTTTCATTGACCTTATATTTACTGGCAATAACCTAAGAAAAGTAAAAAAAGTGCCATATATTTTACAATATATTGGAAAACACATGTAAAAAATATAAAAAATACTATATATTAATTAATATACTACTTTCAATATAATATATCAATATAAAAAAGATATATTAAAATATATATGTAAAACATACATAAAAATTCATATATTGATAAATATATTGATAATATATTCTAGCAATATATTTTTTTTCAATATATTATCATATATTAATACGGCAAAAATATAAATATTATTTTATATATTGTACAATATATCACATTATAATATTCATATATTCTATCATATATGTTTTCACATATAAAATTTTTTCATGCGGGCTCCCTTTCCTATATTAAATTTTTCAAAGTCCGAATCATAACTTTTCATTCGTTGAGGATTTTGAGGTCTTACTTATAATTTAAAATCGTCGAATTATTCGCATTGATACCTCATAGTTCTCATTGAGGATTTTGAATACTAAAACAGAGTTACTTTCTGGGCGCGAAATAAAACATCAAAGGCATTGAGGCTTTTGATGACTAAACTAGAATTTGTTTTTGGACTCGGGATGGTACTCAATACGATAATGTATAAGAGTATGGTGATAAATGTCATACATTTCTTTCCATGTATAAAATATCGTAAACAACAAGTTACATCGGGTATGATACTCGATAGCACTAGTTGTCTAAGATACTATTATTCCATTTTTACTTTAATATAAATAAAACAATTTTTTTCGATTACAGTTCAGAAAAACAATATTTTTATGTTATTATTAAAAATATTTAATGAGTTGTTTGGTCTCATGTTGCTCGACTGTCATCCACATCAAAATAAAAGTCAAAACACACTTGTAAATTTATACAATTCAAATATACAAACTTGACATTGGGTCTCGATCAGATTATCAAACCTACACTCGAGACTGCATGACAAACAAAAGGTTTCAATTTTAATTTATTTATTTTACTTTTTTCATTTTTTTAATTATTAAATAGTCTCGTCATATTTTTGTTTTATTTATTATTTTTTATACATTCTCTTCGTTTCCATCAGAATGATTTTATCAGCAAAAGAGATGACTAACTAATCAGCTTGAAGAAATAACCCGTGTTGATTAAATTTATACAAAAAATAAAAAAATAGATAAAAATAAATAATCCAATTATAATTTTTTTCATATGCATTTTTTTGTATTTTACATTTTAAAACATAATTTTCTACGTGCGTGCTCTTGTTAGTATCCAACCACCATGACACGTGTATGATTTTGGCTTGTTCTTAAAAAAAGAAATAAAACAATCTTGACGGTAAATATTAAAGAATAAACCCAAAAAAATAAAAAGAAAGGACGAAAAAAATAATAAAAGAATAAAAAAGAAGTTTAAGTTTAAAGAAAAAGTAAAGTTTCGCCGTGAATCCTCTAACCCAGCAGGAGATATGAAGAACCACCGAGAAAAAGAGCGTGAGGGAGGAGTCAAACAGCTCTAAGGCAAAAATCTTCTCGCTTTACACTTTGGTATCGTTTGCACGCATCAGCTAAGAAATCTCTCATAAGACTTTGACTACTATAGGTAAAAAAAAAATTTAGAGCAAAAATGACCTAGTGACTTTTTTAAGGATTCAAAAAAATTAGTTACTTAATTTTTAACTAATCCATCACTATTTTTTTAACTTCCCGCTAAGAAAATTGTAAATTTTCAAAAATTCGGGAAGTTATTGGTTTCGGTCCGATTTTCGAAAACTGAATTTCAAACAGATCTTGACGTTTCGACGTTCTAGGAAGTTATTCTGACTAATTTCAAGATGATGCCCGAGTATGTGTATGTGTGTACGTACACACAAAAAAAAAATTCTTGACTGAAGGTAAATATTCTTGATTCAAGAAAATTTTTTTGGAGACCTAAATTTTCTCAGATAAAGTAGAAATCTTCTCCAACCAAGACGAATTCTCTTGGCTCAAGAAAATCTTGACTTGGTTCCCGAAAACGTTTGTCTTCAAAAATATTTTCTTGACTCAAGATATCTGTTTTTTCTGTGTACGTACGTACGCATGTATGTATAATGTAAATATTCTGTAACTTTTGAACGGATGAACCGATTTCGATCTCCAAGGTAGCATTCGACGTGGCTTATTAATTCCTACAAGCCGTGAAAAATTAAAAATGTTTTTTTTTTATAACTTGTAATGTGCTCAATGGATTGATCCTATAATCTAATCAACTTTAAAACTTTAAAGCGCGTCAAATGCCACCTAAACCATCAAAATCCGTTCATTCGTTCAAGAGAAACCGTTGTCAAAAGAATTACAAAAAATTTTTTTTTTAGTTTTTTTTAAATTTCTCAATAACGACCAGATTAATCAATTCCAAAATGTAATCAACTCTAAGTCTCAATAAAACGTGTCGATTGCCATCTCATAAACTTGACATTGTCCTAAAAATTCTAGTAACCACTGCTAGCTTCTTTCATCCAAAATGTTTTGGAATTTAATTCCTCAATCAATTTGAAATTTAATTTTTGAATTAGAATAAGAAATCTACCTGTTTATTCCGGATAGAATACCGGATGACACTTTTAAAATTATAATTGAAATCGTATCAGATAAAGTTACAAAAAACAACTTGTGATAAATTTGTGAAAAACAATCGTCTGAAGCGGAAATGTAAATTCATTACTCATTGGCCAATTGAAAAAATGTTTATACTAAAAACTTGGAAATCAACTGAATCATTTATTAACGGAAAATTGTCGTGATTACTAAGATAAGAAAGATAAGGAGGTAAAACGGACTTCCTGAGGAACATGTGTCTAATTGATTTTTTTTTTTTCACTTATTCTATTTTTTTCTCATAATTGTAATTATTTTTAATTTCAGTAAACCTTCCCCCCCCCCCCTCACCTCTTTTTTTGTTAAAGAAAATAGCAACTTTTCCAGTTTGACACTATAAGAAAAAGAATGCGGTCCGTTAAAAACCAAAAAAAATGATGAGAAAAAAACATAAAAATATGCAAAATTCGTCATATTTTTAATTAAAACAACGCTTAAAAAAAACAAGACATAAAAAATATATTTGCGGTCTTGGGTTCACCGTCCGGGCTTAATTCGTTGTTATGAGACATACACCCACTCTAGCGTGAAATGAAAATATTATACCGACATTGAAAGCCGCATACATCACACACATGAGAAAATTACAATTGAATAATAAAAAATTAAATAATAATAAAATACCATAAACAATAATAATATTCGACAAAATAATTATTGTATATACAATGATAATGACGGCGACAGATGACACATAATAAATGTAAGTCTGTTTCTCCACGTGCCCACACATCTCGTCCTTCGAGTCCAGGAGGCGTAACCTATATTCTACATGAGCCAGGGCATACGCTATTAATCGATTAACAACGTATATTATATATTTGAGTGACTGATTATAAGTTAAGAAAATCATGAATGACATGATATGGTGACCACCCTCGCTTTTTTACACATAAATATATATACCTCTATCTTTATCTTATCCACTAATTCATTTAATACTCGAGGTATAATATATCTTGATACATATCTATTTTATAATAATAATATCATAATAAATATAATATCGGCAATGCGTCATCTGTTAAAATGATTACTGGTAATCTTATTGGAATGAAACGACTAAATATAATATGTGTGTGGTACATATTAAAAAAAATATAAATAAATAAAAAAGAGAGAGAGAGAGAGAATTAAATGTCTTGAAGGAATGAGTTAATGATATATTTGTCTGACGACAACTTTGACAAAATACCGTAATACAAACTGAAAACTCTTAAAGTATATAGGTATTATAGAGTGCGGGTGGTAATAATAAGCTCTGTGAGTATAGAAAGTGAGGCAAGGTTTAAATTACACGGCTCATAGTAAGGCTATACATATATATAAGCTTTACGATCTTAACTCTACTCATTTGTCGTCATGGTCATCGTCGATTATTCTACTCACATCATTTTCTACTGTATAGTAATTATATTACAATGACCGTGTCACCGTATATAATTAAACACATGGATATCATCTCATCACACTGAGTTCCTTGTCAACACACCGGTATTTTACACACGTTATTTTTTATTATTTTTTTTTTTTTTCATTACTCTGTTTCGAATTTATATTTCTGTCTAAATAGAAATTTTTTAGTTTAATAGTATATTACATGCCTAGGCCAGTAAAACAAGAAAAATCTCAGATCACATGTAATTGTTGGCGGAGGCTGACAAACATGTGGTTTGAGGCTTTCTTTATTATTGGCCAAGGTGCGTATACACGGAAAGAAAATTATGGAAAATGTTCCCATAATTTTGTGAAATTTTTTCCTATACCATCACAGGAATTACGACCATAAATTATGGGAGCAGTTCCTATAATTATAGGAATATTTTCCATAATTATAGGAATAGTTCCTATAATTATGGGAATGATACCCATAACGTTATGGGAATTGTTCCTCTAATTATAGGAATGGTTCCTATAATTTATAGGAATACTTTCTATAATATTATGGGAATTATTCCCATAATATATAGGAACCATTCCCATAACATTGTAGGAATGATTCCTATAATAGTATGAGAACTATACCTATATATGGGAATATGGGAATAGTTCCTATACTATTATAGGAACCATTCCTATAATATTATGGGAATGGTTCCCATACTATCATGAGAAAATTAATTTAAAGAAAAGTGTGTTAATCACTTTTACAATACACAGAAATATTATCAAATATAAAACAAAAACGCAAACATTGAAAAAAAATTTGTAATCGGCAAAAACATCGAAATTTTTAACAAATTTAGCGTCGAAGAAGCTTCATTTGAATTTCTCCATATCATAAGGGAAATTTCTACACTATTTTGCAAAATAAAATTTTATGATATTATGGGAATGGTTCCCATAACATCATGGGAATAGTTCCCATAATAGTATGGGAACAGTCCTCATACCATTATGGTAATGGTTCCCATAATGATATTGGAATGGTTCCCATAATATTATGGGATTGGTTCCCATATTGGTATAGGAACTATTCCCATTCCATTATGGGAATGGTTCCCATAATGGTATAGGAATTGTACCCATAATTTTCTTTCCGTTTACTATTTTTCTGCTCGACAGAGCCGGAAAGTTTCAACTTCGTTCAGGGCAGCGGCCCCGAAGTTGCCACTTTCCGGCCGGAGGGCAGAAAAATCTTTTAATATTGATTAATGACTCATATGTATATATTTATATTTGCTAGACTGTCTCATTCAAAAATTATGTTGAATGTATCATAAAAAAAAAATTGGTAGCTAGTTGGGCCTTTTGTCACAATTTCAAACCGCGTGTTTGCTCAAACAAGATTTTCAATTAAAATAACTTCGGAAACCTTTTTTTTTTAACTTTGAGGTTTTATAACTCGTAAACGGATCGTGAAATAAAAACGACCAAAACTATTTTTCGTAGAGGATCGAATGCTTTACAAAAAAGATCTCTTATAATTTTTTAATAAATCTATCTGTTCAAAAGTTACTTTTTTATGAAAATTTCAGTTTTTTTCCTAAACGATTAATTTCTAAAACCTTAAATTTTTTAATTTTTGAACTGTGAGATTGAAAAATTATTTAAAAAACGAGGAACTTACCATGAATTTAAATTTAAGCTTAAATTACTTTTGATCGGTTCGATTTATCAAAAAATTTTAAAACTTTTTTTCTAAAGCATTCAATTTTCTACAAAAAAATGTCATGGTCATTTCAATTTACTGATACGTTTACAAGTTATAGAATTTCAAATTGAAAAAAAAAAATGTTTCTCATGTTATTTAAATGAAAAATCTTATTCAAGCGAGCGTGCATTTTTTAATTGACTTGGAGGGCTCAAATTCGTATCCAATTTTACTTATGTTTCATAAAACAGAATTTTCATATGGGAGCGAAAACAAAAAATAATGATTTTATTTGACACAGTCAAATATATATACATATATATTTGACACAGTCAAATATATATACATATATAAATATATGTATATATAAATATATATTAGCTCTTGTTAAATTGAAGCATCATCAAAAGAATAATATTCTATAGCGTGTCCATCAATAAGATCGTGGGTGGAGTAGCCTTGGAATCGTGCCTGACCACCGACAACTTTGATTCACTGCGATTGTAGCTTGTACACAAGCCGGATCAATGATCGGAGTTTGTACAGTAATATCTCATAGTATCAGAGTAGGCATACGTTCTTTTTATTTCTTGCGTAAAGTGGTACAGATAAAAAATTTTCGTAGACTAATGAGATAAAATGAGCAGGGAGCAACTTTTTATTTTTTACTTTTATTGTTTATAATATTATTTAACCTTTAATGGTCATATAGATGTTCGAAAAACTGGGAATTTTTTTATGCTATTTTTTAAATTTAAACCACTGCAAGAAATGACTAGCTTATGCACTCTAAATTAGATTTTAACTTTCATATTAGCCATATCATGATATTATTTTTGTATCACTTGCATTGAAATTGCGAGTTTCAATGTTTGTTCTGCCAGCCGAAGCAAACAAATTCCATACCCATGCGATTTAGTGGGCAGACGGAGAAATAAATCTGATAATATTTGTTATTTTTCGAATAAAAATTACTATTTCGCCGAGGCAAACAAGAAACGGTCCAATAATATAGAAATATTCCTTTAAATAAGTAAAAATTATAATCGCTTCATCTTATAAATCACTAAATTATAAGTAAAATTACTTTTTAAGTTTTAGAGTACAATACAAAAGCATTCAATAAATTTTACTATTTGATTTAGTTCAAAATCTATTTTACAATAAAACTTTCACTGAGGCTGCTATTGAATTTTTACTAATCCAGATTGTAGAAATTGTTTCCTTGCGGGTAATAATAAATTTTTTAACAAAAAAAAATTTTTCGCGGATGAAAAAAAATTCTATGTCGATTACAGATCTAGCTCATTGAAAAATTCGATTTTCCCATTTAAATAACATGGGAAATTTTTTATTTTTAGCTTTAAGTATTTTTAACCTCATTAACAAATTAATAGATCAAATAGACTAATACATATTTTTGTAGGAAATTGAACGCTCTACAAAAAAGGTCTCTTATCATTTTTCGATAAATCCATCTGTTTCAAAGTTGTTAGAGCTCGAAGTAAAGTTGGAGATCGTTTTACTTTTCCGGTGAAACTATCAGACTTCTTACAAACTGTTATAAGGTTTTTTTTTGTTGCCAATTTTATTCTCTACAAATTATTGTCAGTAAAGCTTTTCCAAATTCCGCATTGTTTTCTAGTTATTTTCATTTTAATTTCAAGCTCTTAAAAAAGTGGTTCTGATCGATTTCAAGAGCTCGACATTGGAATGAAAATAACTAGAAAACAATGCGGAATTTGAAAAAAACTTTACTGATAATAATTTGTAGAGAATAAAATTGGCAACAAAAAAGATACTGTAACATTTTGTGATAAGTCTGATAGTTTCACCAGAAAAGTAAAAAGGTCTCCAACTTTACTTCGAGCTCTGATAACTTTCGAATAGATAGATTTATCGAAAAATCATAAGAGACCTTTTTTGTAGAGCGTTCAATTTCCTACAAAAATAAGTATTAGTTTTTTGATCTATTGATTTGTTTAATGAGTTAACAATACTCGAAGCTAAAAATAAAATTTTTCCCATGTTATTCAAATAGGAAAATCGAATTTTTCAATGAGCTAGGTCTGTAATCGACATAGATTTTTTTTTTCTTCCGCAAAAATTTTTCTTTTGTGTTGAACTATGGTTTTTTCCACATGCGCTTGAAAAAAAAATCTGACTCCGAAATGAAGCACCCTAATATATATATATATATATATATATATATATATATATATATATATATATATATATATATATATATATATATATATATATATATATATATATATATATATATATATATATATATATATATATATATATATATATATATATATATGTATATGTATATGTGTGTGTATCATTGCAATGTATGTGTATATGTATATGTATCTCAACTGTCGATTCAAAATTCACCATTTTTTTTTTTTTTGACGACTGTGGGATTCGAACCTATGCCTTGCGAATATTCCAGTTCGAGCGCGAGCATGCTAACCACTCAGCTACAAGTACCATTTCAATATCTCGAGGTATATGCCAAATATAAATAAAATACAATACACTCGATATTATATCTCACGTATTAATATAGTTACAATGGCAAATAGTAATTTTTACCCGCTAAGTAGCAATTCACATTATCGATGTTTTAAAAACTGCAATACCTCAACAAAATTTCATTTGATATTATAATTTTTAGAATACTCAATTTTTTTATTACAATATTTTCAGTAATACTTCTAAAATGTTACGAAGTAAAATTAATAATCTTACAAATTGTACTAATCGGGATATAAATGATAATTATCCTAGCCATGCTGAATTTAGATCATCGTAGATTTTAATTATTTTATGCGAGTTCATTGATTATTTTAAGCAGTAAAAATTTTCCAATTCAAAACTCATTGCAGTCCAATGGACTTTGCTACTTTCTTCTTTATGAATTTAAAAAAAAAAAAAAAAAAAAAATGAACAAAACGAAATTAGTCAATATTAAGATAGGCAATAAATTCAGTAAATGTTAAGATGAGGCGACGACAGGTATATTCTCCAGAGTTTTATTGCTGGATGTTAACTTTTTTATTGTCGTTATATCCGTTAAGAGAGTTCCTCATGATGATGAGAAAGAGAAAGGGGTGACGTGTTAAAAATCATAAAAGGTACAACCGCCTGTTGCTATTAAGATAGCTTGATGATATTCATTCACTACATCTTACTCATCTACACTCGACACTAGTTAAATTATACATGCAACGAGTGTCTCCCCTGTTGTAAATATCCCACTCACCACTTACCATTTGTTCGAGTTGGCTCGTTATTGACTTGATAATTTTTTTATTTTAAATACTGAAATCCCTCATCACAAGAAATTTTATTTGCTCACTGTAATTTGTTGTCTCAAATTATATTTTTATTATCTTAAGAATATGTCTCGTGTCAGCAACCTGTTCATTTAACAACTTTGACGATCATTATGTCAATGTAGTAAATATAAAGTTCTATCTAAAAAGAAAAGAGTTCATTAGTATGAAATAATGGTCCATGTGAAGTTTTACTGATGAACTTGTAAGATCTATTATAATATTTTATGAACCAGCGTTATCCGCACTATTGTAAAATGTTCCAGAGCAGTTTTGATACAGTACTATCATATGTCCTCATGAAATTCTTAGTTCTGTAAAAGTACCGAATTTTGTTCCAGAATGTCTTATGAGCAGAAACGTCTTTACGAGAAGTACCTCCGGAATTCTTCAGGGATTTTTTTTTCACATGGGGTTTCGCTAGTCGCATTAACCTCTAAATAGCCAAGCAAGTATCGTGGCAGTCAGAAGACTGTATCGTGGTGGTCACGATTCTTTTTTTCCGTGCATCTAGACTTGCTTAAGACTTAAGATACAGATTAATAATCCGAAAAAAAGAGTTTACACGGTTAGAAAATTATGGCAGCGGTTCCCATAATTTTGTGAAATTTTTTCCTATACCATCATAGGAATTACGACCATAAATTATGGGAGCAGTTCCTATAATTATAGGAATGTTTCCCATAATTATAGGAATAGTTTCTATAATTATGGGAATGATACCCATAACACTATAGGAATGGTTCCTATAATTATAGATATGATTCCTATAATTTATAGGAATACTTTCTATAATATTATGGGAATCATTCCTATAATTTATGGGAATGGTTCCTATAAATTATAGGAACCGTTCCCATAAATTATAGGAACCATTCCCATAATATTATGGGAATGGTTCCTATAATAGTATGGGAACTATTCCCATAATATTATGGGAATGATTGCCATAATGCAATTGGAATGGTTCGTATACCATTATGGGAATCATTCCCATAATATTATTGGAATAGTTCCCATACTATTATAGGAACCATTCCCATAATATTATGGGAATGGTTCCTATAATAGTATGGGAATTATTCCCATAATATTATGGGAATGATTGCCATAATGCAATTGGAATGGTTCGTATACCATTATGGGAATCATTCCCATAATATTATTGGAATAGTTCCCATACTATTATAGGAATCATTCCTATAATATTATGGGAATGGTTCCCATATTATCATGAAAAAATTAATTTAAAGAAGTGTGGTAATCACTTCTACAATACACAGAAATATTATTAAACATGAAAACAAAAATTCAAACATTGAAAAAAAAAATCGTATTTGGCAAAAAACATTAAAATTTTTAACAAGAATTTTTTGTCAGCACAAAACATTCAAGAAAATTCAAATTTTGGGAAATTTCTACACTATTGTGCAAAAAAAAAATTTTATGATATTGTAGGGATGGTTCTCATAACATTATGGGAATAGTTCTCATAATATTATAGGAATAGTTCCTATACCAATATGGTAACCATTCCCATAATGATATGGGAATAGTTCCCATAATGGGATGGGAACCATTTCCACATCATTATGGGAACCATTCCCATAATGGTATGGGAACTATTCTCATACTATTATGGGGATGGTTCCCATAATATATGGGAACCATCCCTATAGTAATATAGGTACTATTCTCATGCCATTATGGGAACCATTCCCATAATGCATAGCAAAACTTCCCATAATTTTCTTTCCGTGTAGTCATCAGAACAAAAAAACAGAGTTATGAAATATTCTATTATTGCAATGAAATTTAATTAATATAACGGGACCGAAGTCCACCTCCGTTTTAAGGGAGACCGTTTCCACGTCCTTTTAGGCATATACGCGTTGCGGGCATCCCTGGTGATTAGGTTGCTTAGAGATAAATGGTGAGACACAACTTCTCCTCAATACCCTTAACAGGGTTTCCTCCATTTTTAATATCCAAGTTGCGAACAAGCTATCCACTTGTTCAATCCCTGATGATTTTCTACTCTCCGAGCCTTTAGGCGCTCTGATTATTCAAGCCAAATTAAAGTTTAGAGCAGCTCGGGGTTATTGCAACAAAGTCGAATTATTTATGATAACGCATGTGTTTGTTAGGATAACAAATAGAGTTGAGTTTACCGCTGACAAAGTAGTTAGAAAGTTTAGTCGAATACAATTCATCATTCCAGGAAACGCAATTGGAATTCATAAGAATAGTTGTTGTAAATATTATTAGATAAAACTAGAACGCAGTCATGTTAGATACTTCAGTGTCTGTAGTTATCAGTTGTTTTTTTTTTCACGGCTAAATGAAAGTACAAGCATTCGTGCTCAGAAAAAAATGAGTAGTCACAGTAACTAAATTGTTGCTGCACAGGTCAAACGCCGATCTCAATGCTTCAAAATACGATTGTGTTGAAGCTTTGTACACGGAGAGAAAAAAATGGGAATTTTTCCAATTTGACTTGGGGAAAATTTTTTTATTGGCATTGTAAATTATACTATGTCAACATGTGAATTGTAACTATGTCACATGGTAAATTTTGCTGTGTTACATAAGAATTATTTCTATATTACAGTGTAAATTGTCCTATATCAACACTGGAAAAATAACTATGTAAGATAGGAACAATTCCAACGTTAACATGGAAAAAATTCCCATGTGGACATTGAAAAAATTCCTTTAATGACATAGGAAATTCTTCAATGTCAACATGGGAAAATTTCCTATGAACATGGAAATTATTTCCATGTTAACAAAGTAGAAATTCCCATGTATGTAAAAATGAAAGATTTGTAAGCTGATGTTTTTTTTACGTAATTTATTAAGTAAATCAAAATTAATTAATTGAACTGATGATATACTGTCGGAAACACGATATAATTGATTTTTACGTACTCGTTTATATTAATCGAATTTATAAAAACATTTGTTCGTTGGTAGGTGTTACAAAAAAATTTTAATTAAATTACACAAAATTTCTTCGGAAACTTTGAAATTCTATTTTCGTAAATCTTAAAACTTTCACACATCCCTATTTCATCGCTTTAAGGCCTAAATGACAAAAATGACTAAAATATTTGGTATTTCAGTGGTTTTAGCTTCTTGTGAACTTTTCCCATGCAACAAAACAATTTTTCCTATTTTGACATGGAATTTTTTCCCATGCCAACATAGATATTTTCTACTATGTCAACATAGGAATATTTACTATGTTAACAGAGGAATTTTTTCCATGTCAACATGGGAAAAATTCCCATGTCAATATAGAAGAAATTACTCCGGTAACATGGAAAAAATTCCTATACTGACATAGTAAAAATACCCGTGTAAAAAAAGAATTTCAGCAATGTTGACAGTGGAATTTTTCCATGTCTACATGGAAATTTTTCCAATGGCAATATGGAAGACATTCCTATAATATATGGGTAAAGTTCCTATAAAATATGGTTATATTCTCATTTTTCCCTAGTAAGATTTCCCACGTTGATGAAGTAAAATTTGATATGTCACCAAGGGAATTTCTTCTAAGTAAAATTGGAAAAATTATTATGTTTTTCTGTCCGTGCACTGCAACTCAAAATTTCTCCACGTACAGTCACACTAAAATAATGCTATTATAGAAACGCACTTAACTACTCTGATTGTCGAAAAATGGACTTTGAAATCGATTTTTCGAAGTTATACTTCTTCAGGCGCGTTATGAAAAACGATCATTCGAATAATAAATAATATTTATGTTACACTTAATGTAAGAAAATAAATATTTATTTATCCAATTTTTCCAATTTAAACTAATTTTTATCAACTGTGTTAACTAGCCTTCTCCAGAGCTCTTATTGTTTTATTGTAATTTATTATTTGCATGTTAGAAAAAAATATTTTTTAAACATGCTAACGAACTATAACTTCTCACACGCGTACATAAGTACACGTAATTTTGGGAACACGATCATAAAATAATCACAACCTTATCTAAATGATGTTCACGAAAAAAAATTTTAGTCTTACGAATTATTTAGACTTAATAATTTATTTTAGACCATAGTTCCATCAAAATACCCACGTCATCTATACTTTACTTTATATAGTGTAACCATGACAAGATTACGTTGTATATAATCCTATTGGACCTGATGATTTGCAAGGATTAGAATAAAAAAATTTGTTTGATGCTCTGCTCTGCTAATAGGACCAAAAATTAATTACTTCTGTGATTATAGGATTTCTGAAAATTGTTTTGAAGAAAACCATTTTACACGGAGAGAAATGTCAAGTAAATATGCCTATGCAGCATAGTAATAATTACATTACTCTATAGTTTGTGTCACGTTGCACCTATGGGGCTGCTTATACAAACTATAGAGTAATGTAATTATTACTATGCACAGAAAAAAAATAGGCGCTGCAACAGGACGCAGTCTGGTAGGAGCAACAGGATAAAATCCTGTTGCAGCGACAGGATTTGCATGTTACAGCAACAGGACACATCCTGTGGGAGCAACAAGACAAAATCCTGTTGCAGCAACAGGATTTTCACGTGTCAGCAACAGGATAAATCCTGTGAGAGCAGCAGGACAAAATACTGTTGCAGCAACAGGATTTTTCCTGTGGAATAAATAGGATAAGGAACAAGTTTCATGTACTAATTTTTTTGTCCGTATATTGAAATTTCCAAATTCGAAAGAAAATTCAAAGTTTGGGAAAAATAAAAATTTGTTTTCGAAGTTGATTTTTTTTTTAAATTGAAATTTTTTTCAAATTTGGAAATTTCACTATACGGACAAAAAAATTAGTACATGAAACTTGTTCTTTATCCTATTTATTCCACTGGAAAAATCCTGTTGCAGCACCTATTTTTCCCGTGTGCTGCATAGGCATATTTACTTGACATTTCTCTCCGTGTAGTTTGTTTTTTCGTCAAGTAATAGAGATAATAGCTTCTGTTTCAATTTTATGTATTCGGTATAAGATGAATTGAAATCAATTTCCATTGCTTCTTAATGTGGTAAATAATCATAATATTTACTGTCGAATTAATCAGGTAAAATATTTGTAAAATCAAGAGATATAGTGTAACAACAAAACGACGATGAAGTATATAATGTTAAGAAATGTGTACACATGCGTGAGTAAATTGGATTATGTATACACTCCATAAGTATTTATTTACATCATGAAGCCATGATTATGCGTATATAATAGTATTATAAAGTTTTTAAAGTAGCTTGTGGTGTAGATATAATATACAGCCGTACATTACATCTTATGCATGACATTGAACGAGTTAACGGTTGCGCTTGTACTTATAAATACATTCCACAGATTATATGATGGTAGTGTCGTTGTCGATATATTCATTCTATTAAACTTAACGCACTCCCGCTGTATAATGTAATGTAAAAGATACTTGTAATATAAGTTGTTCTACTAGCGCATATGAATTCCTTAGGTGGCGTCAGAATGGATGACATCATTCATTTATATATATTACGATACAATGTAATTACAATTTCAAAGATTCAATCAATATAAGCGAACGAAAGGCAAGATGGGCTATACTACACCACAGTACTTATTGTTACACGGAAAAAAATAAATAGTAAATGCAACATGATGCAGTCTTGGTAAATAAACATGATGAAATCATGTTGCATCCACATGATTTGTCATGTTTCGGCTACATGACAATCATGTTGCGGTAGCATGAGAAAAATCATATGGCAGCAACATGATTTTCATGTAGCCTTAATAGCATAAAATTAAGCTGCAACAACTAAATATTTATGCTTCAGAAAAATTATTTATTATCAAGCAACTAGATTTTTTCGGATTTATAATATTGCAGATGAAAATTAGAGTAAATTATCAAATTAAATCATTTGTAAATGATATTTTTGCTTAAGGGGTTAGGGGTAGTCAGGATTTTCAAAAAATCGATATTTTGCTTGATTGTTGCTTGATAATAAATAATTTTTCTGAAGCATAAATATTTAGTTGTTGCAGCTTAATTTTATACTACACGGAAAAAAATTAATCGTGAATGCAACATGATGCAGTCTTGGTAAATAAACATGATGAAATCATGTTGCATTCACATGATTTGTCATGTTTCGGCTACATGATAATCATGTTGCGGTAACATGAGAAAATCATGTGGCATTCACATGATTTGTCATGTTTCGGCTACATGATAATCATGTTGCGGTAACATGAGAAAATCATGTGGCATTCACATGATTTGTCATGTTGCATTCACATGATAATCATGTTGCGGTAACATGAGAAAAATCATGTTGCATTCACATGATTTGTCATGTTGCATTCACATGATAATCATGTAGCCGAAACATGACAAATCATGTGAATGCAACATGATTTTCTCATGTTACCGCAACATGACTATCATGTAGCCGAAACATGACAAATCATGTGAATGCAACATGATTTCATCATGTTTATTTACCAAGACTGCATCATGTTGCATTCACGATTAATTTTTTTCCGTGTATTAAGGCTACATGAAAATCATGTTGCTGCCACATGATTTTTCTCATGCTACCGCAACATGATTGTCATGTAGCCGAAACATGACAAATCATGTGGATGCAACATGATTTCATCATGTTTATTAACCAAGACTGCATCATGTTGCATTTACTATTTATTTTTTTCCGTTTAGTGATTTAAATAATATAAACACATGCTAATGAATTATCAACAAATAATAAGGTCCAGTTGTCTAGTAATACAGGTAGAAAAAAAATATTGTCATTGAAACAATCTAATGGATCGTGATGCGCTAATCGTGAAGGAAGCGTTCTGGATAGCTATCGTCGCGGTCCGTTGTAGTCCCATTCACAATCCGAATTTCTGTCAGCCCCTCGCAAATTTGAATCACGGTGGGTTTGTTCCATTTTACCACTGCGATTACGCGGTGGCTTGACCACTGTGTATACACGGTGTTTCCACTGTGATTACGCGGTGGATACACCGTGGAACCACGGTGGTGAAATAGCACAAAGCCACCGTGGAATTAAATTAATTAAGTATTAAATAGTTTTTCAGTCTCGAACCTCCCACACGATCTTCGAATGTTTTCTTGATTTTTATACTTTCCAACTTTTTCACAGATCCCCAAATGAATTTTATACCTCAAAACCATGTGCATTTTTTTTTTTTCTATATTGAATATCGACTCGGAGCTTCTCTACTCTCTTAAATTTAAAACAGTGAAAATAGTGACTATTCACTGTTTACTAGTGAAAAGTATGTCACTAATTCAAATACCGGTATACTTTTCACTGGCAATAAGTGACTATTTACTGCCAAATAGTGATTGTCACGTGATTTTCACTAATTCGTTTGAAGAGGAATCCATATTGAATAGATTTTGTCGACAATTTTTCATGCTTTCTTAGTACACTAAATTAATTTTAAAACTATTGTTGCTGCAATTTATTTTATTGAGGTCAGGTCGATATTAAATGATGTAACAGAAAATCATATGCTTGTGAATGTATATGGTGTTAAACAGATATATCAGGAATAGACCGAGTGTGGACGGCAGCATACGTCTCGGTTAATTTGTAATAGCAGTGGCTGTTCGATGAACACGCAGCACTACTGGCTCTTTTCAGTGTTTAAAAATTTCTATAGTGTATAATATGATGATCTGGAGAAATATAAAATAAGAACTCAAAATGCACGTGAGTATAGGATATAGAAGAGATCAAATGTAGAATCATGCGTGAATTTAAGTGAACGAAGAAAGAATAAATAATAACAGAGCTAGTAGCGGCAGCAAATGTGTGCATACAGCAGCAAACAGCAACCCTGAATAACTTTAAAATGCTTTGACGCCGTTTTATAGGTGCGGGCTTATACCGTAAAATATTTACTCTCTCTTATATATACTAGACGGTATTAGTTCTGTGAGCATCAGACAAAATGCAAATGTGAATACGTGCGACCGCTAATCTGTCTAGAGTACCCATGACATCCCAACGCCAACCAGTGACTTTAACTGCCAGTCAAGATCCAACCATTATCTCTTTTTTAATAAATTATTTTATTTATGGATATTTATTATTATGATCAGTAAAAATTATAATGACCCGAAATGGTCAAGTGAAAAAAGGTCATCATACAATTTTGATGTTTTAAGCTTTGTCAAAATTCGCTTATTTCGATATTTTTTCTAAAGTTTTTCATGGCGACATTGCAAATATTTGTTTAATATCACAATGAATTACAATCAAATATGTTTAATATCTAGTTTTGAAGATTTTGCATCCAAATAATTTGAAGAAGACAGTGCATCATTTTAAATTGATATTACGTTGATTACTTTTCCAAACACATGATGGTGAAAATGATGGTGGTTCCACACACACATTCTTAATTAAGAATTTTTACAACTTTGAATGGTAACAGTTATCATCTTTGGTTGTAACAAATACAATCTTTAATAGTTAGAATAACCATTTTCGAAAGTAATAGTCACCAACATCATTTGTTACTGTTATCATTTTTAATAGTAAAACTAATTATAAGAACCACTGAAAAATGTTACTAAAATTTTAGATAGTTAAAATTTAAAATTTTGTACTGTAGATAGTATCATTAAATTCTCTCCGTGTATAGAATTATTGTACAAATTACCGATACCGTAGAAATTTTTAAAATACATCGAACAGAATTTACAAGGTGCATTACAATTTTGACAAAGCGACAAATTAAATTTTATCCAAGAAATTTATACCAACTGCATAGTAAAATTTATTAGGTTAAATCAGAATATTTTGTAAAATATTCATGAAAATTAAAATAAAACCATTAAATTAAAAAAAATAACCACTTTAAAAAAACTGGGGAAACGCTGGCATTCATAGCTCATTATACATACAAAAAATTAGTCATTTTAAAATATAAACATGTAAATTTTGTACAGTAAATTACTATTTATTAATTTCAATACATCAGTGTTCACAAACGTTAAAAATAAAAAGTGAAATATCATGAATAGTACAACTATTATTATTATTTTTTAACTTCCCGCTAAGAAAATCGATGATTTTCGAAAAATTCGGGAAGTCATTGTTTTCGGTCCGATTTTTGAAAATCGAGTTTTCATCAGATGTCGACGTTTTGAGGTCCTAGGAAGCTATTCTGACTATTTTCAGAATGATGTCTCAGTGGATGTGTGTGTGTGTGTGTGTGTGTGTGTGTGTGTGTGTGTGTGTGTGTGTGTGTGTGTGTGTGTGTGTGTGTGTGTGTGTGTGTGTGTGTGTGTGTGTGTGTGTGTGTGTGTGTGTGTGTGTGTGTGTGTGTGTGTGTGTAAACTCTTTGTAACTTTTTAACTAATGAACCAATTCGGATGGTTAAGGTGGCAATCGAAAGAGCTTGTTGGCCACCAACTTTCCTGAAAATTTCAGATCATTTGATCAAGTAGACTCGAAAATATTGGCGAGTTACGAAAGAAAAAAATTTTTTTTTTTTTAGTTTTTTATTGATTTCTCAGAAATGACTTGAACGATCAACTCCAAAATCTAATCAGCTTTAGAACTTAATAAAACGCGTCGATTACCACCTTAGCCATCTCAGTCGGTTAATTTGTTCGAGAGATATCGCGGGAGAAAGGAATTGTAAAAAACGGTTATTTCCGAAAAGAACGGCACACATAAGTATTTTCGAGCTCGAAGAGCTCGAAAATTTATTCACAACAATGTTTTCGAGCTCACGGAGCTCGGAAATAGCGGGAAGTTTTAGGGGTGGCCCACAGGGTCAACCGATAGATAGATTTTTCTTAATATTATACATTATAATGAATGATTAGTACTATGGGTGTTATCGATACGACGAAGCTTATATTACGTATATAAAAAAAACTCCCTAACGGGGCGCCGTATTTGTTTTAGCTAAAGAAATCAAAGTGCCTAAAAGCTTGGAAAAGTAGTTTATTGTCCGGCAACGGGACAAGGGGATACTAGGTAGTTCACAACGGCAAATCGATATTAATGGAGAGGACTTATTTTGAGATAATAATATTATTACGCCTTAAGGTGAGGTCGAGACTTACCCGTTCATCTTGAAGCGGCTTATTCACCAGTACAGGGAACTGTTGTTAAAGTCTCTTTATTTCTTGAGATGGAAGAAGTTTTTAGCTCACAGAGGCATAGACTCGTAGTCGTTGGAGTTAGACATCACATGAGAATGTGGCAAATTCTTTGAACTTACCTCTGGCTAACGTCCACCCCCGGTCATCACTTGGTAATATTTTTCGATCAAGGGTGTCGTTTTGGGGAGTAGATTAGGATGTACGTAATGCGTGTATACTCAAAAGGGGCAAGCATTTGAAAGTAACTGGTCACCAAGTAAGCTCTGTTACATTAATCAACCATACATATAAGACATTTTTTCAACCATACACTTAGAAACTAGTTAAACCCTGAGCTCTTAGAACATTGCGTCAAGACAATAAATATTATAGCTAGATATTAGTTCTCTGTTGTATTCTACTATTAAGGATGCGAAGTAAGTTCTCGATTAATTAATAAGCTAAAATAAATAGAAAAAATATTTCCACAGAAATAAATGATTCGTTAATTTAAAATCATTATCTTAATGAACAAGTCTTTAAATTGAGAAATTACGTGTTACATCAAATGCATTATTTATTTAATTCAAGTAAATTTATCTAAGGAGAAACGATAATTTACTTGATTCAAAAAATATGTCATTGCCACTATAATAATAAAATATTTACTTAAATCGAGTAATTTTTATTTGTTGCTGCGAATTATTTTTCGCAGTGTAATAAAATATGATACAATATTGAAGTGACTCATACTTACTGAATAGTAAGATTTACCATACATGTAAACATAACTGTAATTATAATTATTATTCTTTAAGTCGGACGACCTACAATTTATTTTCTAACTAACTCCAAATACTATACCTAACACTTAAGAAGACACGCTATGTTGAGCCAATCATAATAACAATATGCAAAAAAAAAGGACTGAGAAAAAAAAATCCTCGTTTATGTATCAAGATATACTTTCTTCAATATCTTTTCTGCTTTAATTAGTTATAATTACATTGAAAAGAAAGGGTAGAGTGGGGTAAAATGAGATACCATTTATAAACAACAACAAAGTTTTTTTTAAAGTTCATTTTATTCTGACGTCAGCTTTATTGCTGATTCATAATAAAATAACCTAAATAATTTTTTTCAGTCAATTTTAAAATGGCCTTACTATTTCCGGTAACCAACTCATCCTACATTTTTTCCCAAGCCTACAGATAAACATTTACAATGAAGTAATTTTGAGTTGTTAGAAAGTGATGTCTCATTTCACCCTACCGTCCTCCTACATTTTTTAAAAATTGTGTCATAGTGTAATGAGGGGGTGTAACACCCCTTCATTCGCGCACTACTATTTTACTTCTTTTATTTTTATAGTAAGCACGGAAAAATTTTTTTTGGTCGACTTACCCTCACTTCCTTTAGAGACTCAATATGAAAATCTACAAAAAAAAAAATTTTCTTAACCACGGTGTCTCACTTTTCCCCACACTTCTTTGTACCGATCATGAGCAGTGTACATAAATTTAAAAAAAATTTGAAAAAATTAGCAAATCGACCATGATTATTGTTATTCATCGATATCCACAATTATTGATAAACTATTCAAATAATTCCGTTAAAAAACTGGAAAGTTCTTCCACCGACTCGTTATACCCCCCCCCCCCTACCCTCTATCACTCCTACTGATTTTCCTCTAAAATAATTCTCAAAACTAACAGTAAGTTTCACTTTACGGTAAAAAATAATACAAAATATTAAATATGATTGAAAGCATAAGAGAGTTTACTTTTCAAAGCCTTCGCCGACCTTGTTGTGACCTGCCCTGTGCTTGATCATTATAATTTATAACCAATAAATTATCTAAATAAGATATTAATTATTGTTATTAGTCTTACTCGCACCCACATTAAATTTAAATAAATTGACACGAAACCCGTACGGGAAATTTATTATTTCCGCAAAGAGTATACTTGTCCATTAAAAGGAAGCGATAAGTTATTAATAAAAAATAAAATTAGAGTATATAAGTATATAATGTTATAAGTAAATTTATATAATAAGAATGAAAAAATAATAAAATGAAATAAAATACTGAAGAAATAAGAAACGATGAAAGGAAGAAGTCACGTTTGTGAGAAATTTAATTGTACAATAAATCGTGATTCTTCGATTTGCAACCTATTTCCTACTGCGTTGGCGGGCCAGCACATTGAACACTATACTATACGATAAAATGTGGTGGTAAGTGTTGCTGCTTAATGCGTGGGTGCACTCAGAACTTTGCACGATATGTAACCTGTCCATTTGTTGTTGTACTTGGGTGTGAAAGTCGGAAGAGTCTATTTAAATACTCATGAAAAATCATCATCATCAATAAATATAATCAGTTGCTTTCTCTGTTTGTACATAAGTTATTCAAATAATTATAATAATAAATACAGTAATTAGTGTAAATAATTAATGGATTTAATTTATTAATTTATAGATTCGCTTGCACAAACGGCCACACTAACGAGTCTTGCATTTTTTCTGAGCTCAAGTTTTACAACAGCAGTCACTGCGGCACCATCTTACAACTTCGGGATTGTTTCCGATCCTAGTATTAATATTATGGAGACGTGGGAGCAACCTTGCGGTACACCACTGGCTGCATCTTTAAAACGACCACCACAAAGACATAGTGTTCATCGGGCATTAAAGAAAGTACGAATACAGCTGCGTGTTGCTCAAAATCATTTTCGGAAAGATCTCAAAGTCGTACATGAAATTTATTCAAAGGTAATTAAAATATTGTCTTTTTACTTCTTTAAATACTTCAGTTTCCTTCAATGGATCGTAACTTTATGATAAAGTGGTAAAAAATAGGCAATAATAAGGGTTGGGGGGTGGGTCCTATAAGCATAATATGTCGAGAAGTACACGGAAAGAATTTTCGTATGAATATTGCCATGTTATTTATTCTAAAAATTACACTACATCGAGTAATCTTGGGCCATTACGACTTTTTACTTTCGAATTACGAAATTTTACTCTTTCAGTGACTAAAAATCAATCAGATTAATTTTTACTCACAATTACGAGTAAAAATTACACCTAGCGGCTGTCTAAATAAATTCTCTCTAATTTAATTTTTACTCGTAGGTTATGATAAAAAGTTGATGATCCAATTTATAAAATTTATATTGAATTACAATAAAAATTACAATTAATAGGCTGAAGTCTTCATAAAAAATCCTAAAATCATCTAATTGCTTTAGAATACGACTTAAAATAAATATTTTGAAAAATAATAAAAAATAAAAATTACTCTTATTGTGTTAAAAAAGAAAAGATACAAATTTTTTTTGAATTTTGAAATAAATATTAAGTTTTTTTTTTTTTTATTTATTTATTTAGCGTCGCTCAAACTGGAAGGTCCTTGGCGACGGATAAATATTAAGTTATAGAGAGATGAAGAGATCGTCTTTTTTTCCAAGCCTACGTTTGTGTGCGTAACATGTAAGTTGTCGCGAGCAAAATAAAAGACATTTAATTGAAGCCGATATTAACCGAAGATTAACGGAGACTACTGAAATATTACCCTGCAGTTTATAGTAAAAATTACTTCCATAGATAAGAAAATTTATTTGAGTTATTAGCAGTTTTTCATCAAAAAGTTAATGGGTTTAAAAGAATGGTATATTGGGGAGTAAAAATTAATCGCATGGAGTAAAAATGAATAGATTAAGATGAGATATTCACAATAATCGATTAAATATAAGACTTTTAAAAAATAACTCAGTAGTAGAGTAAAACATAGTCTAGCAACGTTATTATTTAAACAAAAAATATTAAATTTAAAACAAAAAATACTAATTTTTTGCAACGGCCCAGGATTACTCGAAATGACAGAGTAATTTTTATCAAAAAATTCTTTCCGTGTATGAGTTATTATCGCTAGTTCTGGCTTTTTCTTCTCCAAATGAGTATTCGATATCAATATGACCCAGTTATTAGTGAAAAATCCGAATGTGAGGCAAAATGGGATCTGCTAGAAAATTTGAGTTTAAATGTTTGCAGTCAATTTCACTTAATTTTAGGTGATAAATGAATATTTAATGACAGCTGTAAAAAAATATGATATTTGAGTTTCAGTTACACGTATATTTTTTCATATCTTAGTTACGGGTTGTAAAAAAGTAAGGGCAAGATGATCCTGAGCAAATTTTTTTTTCTTAAGTGTTTGTTATTTGAGTTATGACTTGAATTGTCATAGATCAAGTACCATAAATTCAAGCGAACAACTGTTTTTTTTTCTTTATTAATGGCCCACTTTATTTCAGACTTAGCTTTTTCCAATTTTTGATGAAAGAATTCGGACCTTTTTTTTTTAATAAAAATTTAAAAAGTAACCCCTAAGTCTTTGCTAATGAAATTTGTCTTACCTTTATCTAGAAACAGTAACTAAGAATTTTGAAGTGATAACCGATACTATTTTGACCCCAAACCATTTTCTATCAATTTTTTTAAATTTTTCCGCTGGGAATAGGATTAGTCGAGCTATTTACAGGAAATTAAGACATTCTCTCTAAAACTAAATAAGTGAAAATTTCACTAATTGAAATAGTGATCTTAAAATTCACTACAAAATTAGAGATTTTGAATTAGATTCACTAATTCATTAGTGATTCCCCGGATTCTACAATGATTACTAGTGGCGCCTCGCTTAAGGACTTTTGATTCTATCATTGAATTATCAAATTCAGGGCAAAATTAATTACGATAATTTTTAAATACAACTAAACAGTATTAATTCAAGTAAGTTAATTAAATAAAACCTAATTTAGTTGCTAAATAATACATCTTGTTATTCTTTAATAGCTTTATATTTTTACTCCAACTTTTTTTACCGAACCTTAATCAAAACCATAATTGACAATAGATTCAGGTTATGAATTATAATTATGATATAAATATTTACCATATGAAAGTAATTTTAATTGTTAATTTAGTCGATCAAGTTGCTAAAAAAATTTTATAATCAATTACAAATAATAATCATAATAATAATAATATTTTGATACAATATTATTAGCAACGATACAATATTTTTCCAAATAAATCCTCGTCAACAAGTGAATTAGTACATTTTTGACTAATTCAATCAGTGAAATTTTCACTAATTCTATATGTTGTTTTTGTTACTAATTCAAAAAGTGAATAGTCACTAATTCATAGTCGTATACTTTGGACAATTTAGATTAGTGAATATTCACAAGTAATTATTGGTTTTTCACTAATTTAGTTTTAGAGAGTTCAGCTTATTTTCTCGAACGATTCACGGTTCACCCCTCAGACTAAAATTTTTCGTTATAAAATCTACTGTCAGGACCAAAACTATTTGAAAGTCCATTTATGACGTAAAACCCTCATATCTTTTCTTTAAATGAAAAAGTTTTTTTTTTTTCAAGTATTTTTTTAAATTTTATTTTCTTCTTGTTTTTTTAATAAAAATCTGAAAATCCATGATCATCAACTCGAAGCTCTTTTGAATAGGTACGAAATATGTTCAAGACTTTATTCAAAGAAAAATTTTGAAAACTCTCAAAGTATTTGTCATTTTTTCACGCTACCGTCAAAATCTCACTTCAATAACACACACTTTATTCAACAGAAGTGTATAATTTAAGAGTTAATATAGCTAAATTATTTGGATTTTTCAGTGAGAAATAAATTTAGATAATTATAATCTACTCCTATTTCTCAAATATTTTGAACATGATCCAATAATTTTTATGGGAATTTTTTTTATTTACAAAAAAATTTGAGAATATGCTTTTGAATGAGATAGTAAAATGAGTTTGTTATAATAATATATATTCATATAATGACAGTCGAGATTGTTATGTCTATCATTCATATTTTAAAAACATTATTATCGTAAGCAGTTATAGTGGAATAATAATACAGTATTTTTCTGCTTTGCTTCATAATTTTCCACGCATATCCATTACCGTTTATTATTTTTTTGTCAAGATTAGTGCCACACCTGATGGTTTCAGAAAACTAAATTTTTCTGCCGCCTTTCAATATGAAAAAAAAATAAAAAAAAAAAAAAAAAAAATAATATCAACAATGATAGTAATAAACCATAGCTTTGGTAAAGTAAATGAAATAATATGATAGTTGGACATAGAAGACGCTTCGTACTCGTAGGTTGGTTAGTAGGTAGTATTCTACTACTTCCCACAATATTCCTGTCAGCTGAAACAATTGAATCTCTTTGGATTTCCGTTTTTATTTGTTTTTTAATTTTTTGTTTTATGAAAAAATAAAATCAGTTTTTTTTTTACAGGTATATAAAGTATTGAAGGGACAATACCACATGGGCTGGTTGCCAAAGAACCAGCTTGAATGGTATTACAATGAACTTTGGTGCAAAGAAAAGAGCAAAAAAGCAGAACGCGGATTGCCACAACTTCACGACGCGCTTCAACGATTTGCCATAACATTTCATTTGTTGAAGAGTTTTCGTCTCAAGTCAAATATCAATGTCGAGTACACGATGAATAAGAGGAATGAAATTATTAGTCAAATGCAAAATGAAGTTCATCGAGTAAGTTATTTTTTCATATATTTCTTAGGGACGCATAACAATAGACTTTCAAATTTGAGACAATTCAGAACATTGGCTTGATCATTTTTGGAACTTCATAGAAATCATAGAGAAAAAAATTCTCAATTTATAGACTAGTAAAAAAAAGTTTATAATTGGTTTTAAAGTCTTTGTTTTTTTAATGTTCTTGAAGCCAGCAACAATTCCAAATCAAATTATTTCTGCTTAAAAAATACATAAAAACACGCCTCAAAAAGTAATCAGTCGAAATTTTTTTTTTACAAAAATGATAACTTAAAAGTTCGGAATTGATTAAAATTAGGAAGTTCCCGGTTATGAACATTTTGGATCATTTTTAGAATGAACTTTTTTTTTACACGGAAAAAAGGCCCGAATATTTTAGTTTATAAAATAATTTAAACTTATAAGAAATATTGAGCAAAAACAGAACTTGAAAAGAATTTCGTCCGTCGACTGAAAAATTATTTCAAATAAATATTGAGATTTGAATCACCAATTTTCACATAAACACTAGGGTGTGCCATTTTGAGGTGACTTTTTTCTTCAAAAAAAAAAGCAGGCTGAAAACTCGATGGAAGGTGAGGAAAGAAGCCTGTTAAAAGCGAAGCTCTTGATATTAATATTTAGAGGTGCCTATTTCTAATTTTCCATTTCTCATTTAAATGACATGGGAAAAAAATTAAAAATTTTTTTTCATTTTTCTAGCTTGGCATTAGTACCTCATATAAATAAGTCCATAGCACGTTCTTGTAGAGAATTTAACGATCTACAAAAAAAGTCTCTTATCATTTTTTTAAAAAATCCATCCATTCAAAAGTTATTGGAGCTGGAACTCAAATCTATAATAATTTTCCAGATTTTTTTACTTTTCCAGCAAAACTATCAGACTTATCAAAAAATGTCATAAGATCTTTTTTATAGACAATTATATTCCCTACGAATTATTTTTCATGAAGTTTTTCGAAATTCCGCATTGTTTTGTAGTTATTTTCATTTCAATCTTAAGTTCTTAGAATAGGTTAGAAGACAATTATTTTTACGAGCTTGGCATTAAAATGAAAATAACTACAAAACAATGTGGAATTTCAAAAAACTTCATGAAAAATAATTCGTAGGGAATATAATTGTCTATAAAAAAGATCTTATGACATTTTATGATAAGTCTGACAGTTTTGCTGGAAAAGTAAAAAGATCTGGAAAATTATTATAGATTTGAGTTCCAGTTCCAATAACTTTCGAATGGATGGATTTATCAAAAAATGATAAGAGACCTTTTTTGTAGAGCGTTAAATTCTCTACAAGAATGTGCTATGGACTTATTTATATGAGGTACGAATGTCAAGCTAGAAAAATGAAAAAAAATTTTTAATTTTTTTCCTATGTTATTTAAATGAGAAATGGAAAATTAGAAATAGGCACCTCTAAATATCAATATCAAGAGCTTCGCTTTTAACAGGCTTCTTTTCTCACCTTCCCTCAAGTTTTCAGCCTGTTTTTTTGTTGAAAAAAAAAGTCGCCTCAAAATGGCACACCTTAATAAACACAGAAGACTAATTGTCAATCACAGTATGGTGATTTTTAGTGTAATAATAATTGTTCAAATAATAATAAGAACAAATGTTTGAATCAAGAATATCTATTATGTAAAACTTTTTATTTTTTTTAATGTCATACATGAAATATTGAAATTATTAAGTAAACACGGTCGTAATTATTTGCTAGACTATACGTTAATATTCTTAAGAATCGATTTGAACCTTAAAAGTCCTTTTTAAAAATTTTTATGTAAGAAAATAGTTACTTGTTTTGAGTATTTACGGACACAAGAAAAAAAAATTACTTGAATTCAATTTTTTTTCCCTCAATACATAAAAGAAGTGTTTGTATTAAAAAAAAAAAAGAAAAAAACTTTCAATTCTGTGTTAAAATTAACAGATATTAAACCTTAATATTCGAGCCATGGCTGATAGTTTTAAAAAATTCATTTTAAAAATTTAAAAAATAATAAAATAAAATAAACAGTTTTTAATTTTTTTAAATTCATTTCACCCTCGTAAAATTTTGGCTGTATTGTAATAAAATAACAGATAATAAAAACGAAAAAAATTTTTTTCTGGTCGAAATTTCAAAACGATCGTACTGTTTTGAATGACTAACTATCTTTTTTAAAAGGCTGCCCGGGTCAAAAATAAAACTTGATTTAGACTTGGTTTACCAAGTCGAAATTTGGAGCCGTTTTTCACAAGATAAACTCGACTTTTTTACGGAGGTATGAAATATATTAAGTTTTCGCCTTGGTTTAGACTTAACTGGCTTACTTAGTCACGATTTAAGACGAGAAAGTTGAAATCAAGTCGAAATTTACTTGGTTTAAACTTATTCGACTTAAATCTTAAGACGAAAAAGTCAAGATCAAGTCGAAATTCACTTGGTTTAGACTTATTCGACTTAAAATGTAAGGCGAAAAAGTCTAAATCAAGTCGAAACTGACTTGATGTAGACTTATTCGACTTAAATTATAAGTCGAAAAAGTCAGAACTAAGGTGAAATAATTTTTATATATTAAGGCGAAAGTAAGGCGAATAAATGACTTTTTTTCGACTTGGTTTAACAAGTCAAAAGTAATGTGAATGACTATCGTGCTCAAAGTAAAGACGAATAAGTTGAAACTAAGATGAAAAAAGTTCAAAAAGTTGAAAAAAATTAAATTTATGTCGAAAAAGTCGAGATCTTATCAAAAAATCGTCAGCAAATCGATAACTTCAAAAGAAAATAAGGCGAAGCGAGCCTGAATCAAGTTTTATTTTTGACCCGGGTGTCAATAATCATGGATCAAAAAAAATTTCTTTTTTAAAATTATTTATATAATGTAGAATTACAAAAATTTTTTACTTTCATTGGTATTTTGCTGTTTTACTCAAAACGATCTTCTTTCATTACAATATTACCAGATTACTAAGTTTTGAAAATCTGTTATTTCCAGATGCTGTGTGAAGTAGAAACAGCAATTTTAAATTTAGGATTACAATTACCAGAAATTCATAAAACAGAAATAGTTACATCAGAATCTGATTGGGCCACAGAAGGTGATCTCACTCTTATGCTAATACAAGACTGGGGTGTTCTACGACTTTATCAAGCATTTCTCAATGATTGGACACGGGCGCTTCGTAATGCGACAGCTATTGGTCCTGGTACTTGTGATCCGGATGCCGTGAAACCGCTTCTTTATCGAGCAAAACAAAAAAATCCGAAAAAAACGAAACGATTAAAGCCTAAAAGATTAGCTCAAGTTAAGAAGAAAAAAAATGAAAATATTAATAATGATAATATTGATAGTAATAATAACAGTACTTATATTAACAATTATGATAATAGTTATAATAATAATAATAATAATGATAATAATCATAATAATAATAATAATCATGATAATCATAATCATAATCATAATAATAATAATAATCATAATCATAATCATAATAATAATAGTAATAGTAATAGATCTAATCATAACGAAGGTGTTGTAGTTAGAAATAATGAAATTATCGTAGGTGGTAATGGCGAAGTTATTCATTCACGTAGACGAGGCGTCAGACGACGAATGGCTAAAAATAGAAGAAAAAAAAATAGACAATAACGTTTTATAAATAGGATCGCAAATTACTCATAAATTATTTATTTCATTGTCATCAATTTTTTTTTTTTTTGATTTATTTAATAATGTCTTTTTTCCTTTTTTTTTAACTACACTATCAAAAAGATTCATATGAAAATCCATGTATAATATTGGGCTAAAACATTATGGGCATCGATGGAATATAAATTTCTACCGTAGTGGGCAAAAGTATGAGAATCTATAGGAATCCGTAGGAAAAATTTTATGCGTCGATCTGAATCTGGTTGGAAATCTATTAGACTCTGTCGGAATAAATGAAAAAAAAATATGTGTTGATAACTTTGAATTACCCATGGAATTCTAATAGGATTTATGAAAATTCAGTAAGAAACATTATAGGAATGCATGAAATTTTTCGACACTTTCCGGCATCAGCACGTAGAAATGTGACAAGTAGATGGCACATGTGCATAAATATTTATAGCTGGGCGCCAAAAAAAAAAAAACGTGTGGAACAAATTTCCCATAAATTTTTACTTAAATGGGGCAACATTTATGTAATCGTTTATGCCGACGTATAAGTCAACATAAATTGCGGTATATTAGGGAGCTTCGTTTCCCGCGAAAGTTTGTTTTTCGTTGCTCATCAAGCAAAATATCATTCTTTATGCTGAATCAGAAATTCTTGCCAAGTTTGAACTCTTAATTTCAATCCTAAGTACTTTCCATTTGATTTCAAAGATTTCCCACTTAAAATACGCGTAAATTAAATTACTTTTTTTTAAGTTTCTAATACCCAGTTGCATTTTATGATATCAAAGCACCGTTTGTCGCAATTTGTAGGCAACTTAGTGTTTTTCAAGAGTGCTTATAGTAACTTAGCTGATATTCAAGCTGTTTTACTTGTGTCCGTTGCGGAAGTAATTTTTCATATAAAATTGACGTTTATCGGCTTGCAGAACGTAAACCAATGGAAGTACACTAAAAATGTTTACGGGAATTTTATAGGAAATTTTATTCCCTTCAAAAAAAGTCTTATGAGTAAAGTTGCTACAGTCCATAGTTTCTGAGTTGTGATAATTTTAATAATTTGAAAAATAAAATATCAAAAAAAAAGAAATTACAATTGGTCAAATGGAAAGGACTTAGGATTGAAATTAAGAGCTCAAACTCGGCAAGAATTTTTGTTTTAGTATAAAGAATAATATTTTGTTTAATGAGCAACGAAAAACAAACTTTCGCCGGAAACGAAGCACCCTACTATATGTGTAAATATGTATGCGCAAAACAATATATGTCACATTGAGTAGATTTTTTGCATTTATGTATATATGTATATTTTCATGGGGAGAGGGGAGGATGATTATATTATCTAAAGAGCCTATATAAGAATTCTTATGGATTTGCGAAAAGAGTTCTAAATCGGTTTTGATGCCCGGGTCAAAAAATCAGATCTGTTTTAAAATAAATGATAAAATTAAATATTGTTTCTTTAATTCAAGTTTATAAATCGTATTTATTTTATATAGGAATTTAATCTGTTTTTATCCGTACTAGTCATTATCCAGGCCAATATCAGACTTAATTTCGTATGATATTTAGTCTGTTTTAAATCGGGCTTAGACAAAAAACAGACTTTTTTATTATAATCATTGGTCTGCGTTCAATAGATTTCAATAGTGTTCAGATTAAATTTTTCGGTCCGGGTAGATCAAAAACAGATTAAAATTTTCATAGAAGTTCAATAACAGACCAAGTAGTCCAAATACAGTCCAGTTAGACTAAAATCAGATCAAATTTTTTGACCCGGGTGGTGCTTTCGGGCGGGTTCCCATAGGAATTTTAATAGAAATCTACATTTAAATTCAATTAGATTCTTATGAGAATAGATAGATTTTTATTGGAATTCATGATGGCTGAATTGGATGAAAATCGAAAGGAAAACATTCGTAGGAATTCCTGAAGACTTTTATTGTCTTATGGAGAATATTTCTATGGCTTCCTATAGATTCTTATAAATTTTCACGAATTTATATGATCCGATAAATTCTCAATTTTGAGATGAATTCCCAAAATTGCTAATGGTTTCCATGGATTCTTATGGATTTCTATGAATTTCGTATTCAATTCCTTATATACTATATGGATTTCGTATTTAATTCCAAGGAATTTTCATGAATTTCTATGGATTCGTATGTTCCTATAGATTCCCATAGATTCTTATGAATTTTATATTCATTACTTCTATATTCCTCTGGATTCTTATAAATTTCTTTGAATTTGTATGCTCTTATGGATTTTGATATGAGTTTGCATAAATTCCTACAGGTTCTTGTGGATTCCCATGGATTTCAATAGATCCTCAAGCACAAAAAGAAAAGAATACATCGGCCTAAAAATATTTCTTGCAATTCAGAAAATAGTCGAAATTATGTTAGTTCATGAAAAAAAAATGTCCGGTTAAAAAAAATTTTATTGGACGAAGAAATTTTTTTCTTGAACAAACAAAATTTTGACTTTACTTTTGAATTGTAAAAAAATATTATTGGACTACGACATGTTCTTTTCTGTGTGGGTTCCGGAAAAGTTTTTATATACAAAATGATAATTTACTTCAAGTCAAGAAGTGATGTCATTTCTGACATATCAACAATATTTGTATTTGAACGGAGTAATATTTACTAGTAACTGCAATTTATTATTTACTTATTTCCGAGTGAATTTTAATGAATTTTTTTCAAAATTTCTACGGATTCTTCTTTAAACTTTTGTGATCGCGTAATCAATTTTTTTAAAATCAAGAATTTATTGTTTAAAAAAAAAAAACAGTATTATAAAATCTACTTGATAATTATTTAAGCAGTATTAAATACGAAAATGTGCACATTCCTTTATTTTGTAGATATAGAAGTTGTAAATTGTTTTGCAAATAAAGATGCAATAAATAAAATTATCATTATTTTTAGTTATTAGTGTCTGCATAGGTCTTGACGCCGTTTTTATTCTATTGAACAAGTTTTCATATTATTGAATAAATAAATAAGAAAATATAACGTAGAAATTATTTATTAATAGCTCCTCGACGGATAATTCACGTGGGCTAAAAGTTGTTAACTGTGATATTTTTAGCATACGTAATTACAGAATTTCTACGTTTTCGATTACACGGAATGAAATTTATGGTAACAATTATAATATATAATGGTAATGGTTCCCATAATGCATGGTAACCGGTTTTTTTGAAATGTTGATTGTAGGAACGGCACCCATATATATTGTAGTAATCGTTGCCATAATATTATGGTAACCGTTCCCGTATGAAAAAACAATATATGGTTAAAATATATAAAATCATATATGTTTGCAACAAAAAAATATATGATATATTATATTGTATATTATAAAAAGTCATATAGAGATTTTCGCCGATTTAATATAAAATTATATACACGGAAAGAAAATTATGGCAGCGGTTCCCATAATTTTGTGAAATTTTTTCCTATACCATCATAGGAATTACGACCATAATTATAGGAACTATTCCTATAATTATGGGAATGATACCCATAACACTATAGGGATGGTTCCTATAATTATAGGAATGGTTCCTATAATTTATAGGAATGGTTCCTATAATTATAGGAATGGTTCCTATAATTTATAGGAATACTTTCTATAATATTATGGGAATGATTCCCATAATGAAATTGGAATGGTTCGTATACCATTATGGGAATCATTCCCATAATATTATGGGAATAGTTCCCATACTATTATAGGAACCATTCCTATAATATTATGGGAATGGTTCCCATATTATCATGAAAAAATTAATTTAAAGAAGTGTGGTAATCATTTCTACAATACACAGAAATATTATTAAACATAAAAACAAAAATTCAAACATTGAAAAAAAAAATCGTGTTTGGCAAAAAAACATTAAAAATTTTAACAAGAATTTTTTGTCAGCACAAAACATTCAAGAAAATTCAAATTTTGGGAAATTTCTACACTATTGTGCAAAAAAAAAATTTTATGATATTATAGGGATGGTTCCCACAACATCATGGGAATAGTTCCCATAATATTATAGGAATAGTTCCTATAGCAATATGGGAACCATTCCCGTACTATTATGGGAATGATTCCCATAATGGTATGGGAACTATTCTCATACTATTATGGGGATGGTTCTCATAATATATGGGAACCATCCCTATAGTAGTATAGGTACTATTCCCATACTATTATGGGAACCATTCCCATAATGCATAGCAAAACTTCCCATAATGTTCTTTCCATGTACAGTAGTAAATAGATGTATTCCATATATGTAACTTATATGTTTTTTATATTAAGCTATGTATACATTTACATTCACCTTATAATATATTGTATTGATATATTTTCTTTTATATTTAAAAAATATAAAATTTTTATATGAAATGAAATACATGGTAGCAAATAATTTATATCATATATGGCACCATATATTTTCTTTATTATATTTAAGCATATATTTTATTCGGTGTTTGTATATGTATATGGGTATGCATGTTCGCATCAAATTAACTAATTTTGAAAATTTTAACTGCAATTTATAGAGTATATTAAAATTTAGATCTAATTTAATTGGAGTTGGTCACATGAATAAGAAAGTTTTCTTTTCCATACACAATATAAATATATGTTTTTATATATGTTCAGAATATATTTTTCGTAAATGATAGATATATATATTTTTATGTATGATAAAAATATAGTTTCCATATATGAAAGAAATATACATTTTCATATATGATAAAAATATATTTTTTGTACATGATTGACATATATATTTTATACATGCTAAACATATACGGACTCGTATATGATGAGTATTATATTTTTTAATATAAAAAAATATATATCAGAAAATATAGTTAAATTCACCACATATATTTTCTGATATTTATCATATATTTTTACATATATTTTGACCATATATGTTATTTTCATACGGGTTACTATTATATATATGGTAATGGTTACTATCATATTATGGTAATCATTACCATAATTTTTTCACATGCGATATGGGAACTGTTACCATAATGATGGGAATTGTTCCCATTCTTATGGGAACTTTTTCCAGAAAGTATGGGCCTATATCCCATAATTCCAAGTAATCATTACCATAACGGTATGGGATGATATTTCATAAACGTACTAGGAACGATTACCATAAATTTCTCTCCGTGTACAATTCCTCTAATAATTATAAAAATAATAATAATGATTTTTTAAAATTATTTTAGTATTGCATAGATTTTTGTACTATGTAAGTAAAAATTTTTTATTGCTTGATAATAAAACAAAAATTACTTACTTTTTAATCTCATATTGGAGTATTTAAAAAGGAAAATATAATTATGTAGTTGATAAGTATATTCAACTACTATTAGATAAGTTTAATTTTATAAAAAAAAATCCATATATATATGAGTGTGCTCAATTGTAAATTAAATATCACTATTTATTATGTATTTTAATAATCTCAACAATATTACGTGTGTATTCCATTGGGCATATTATTATTATCATTATTTTAATTGTACATCATTTACTATTATTAATTACTTTTAAATTTTGAAGCGCTATTTATTTTATTCCGTTACCATTTCATGTATTTTATTTATTTATACTTTTTCAAATATGTGTAATCATTTACAATAAAAACGTTTTTTTGTATTAAATTTATTTTGTATCTTATTTATATTTTCAAGCCATTACTATACTACCCTATCAGAAAAATCCATTTAGGAATCCAGATGAAAATCCCATGGAATAGATTTTCATAGCATTTTTTGATGGATTGATAAATCTAACCGTTCAAAAGATACTTTTATATTTCAGTTTTTTGTTCCAAATAATTAATTTGTAAGATCTGTAATTTTTGAATTTTTGAATCTTTGAACTGTGAAATTAAAAAATTATTGAATACCCGGGTCAAAAATAAAACTTGATTCAGGCTCGCTTTACCTTATTTTCTTTTGAAGTTATCGATTTGCTAACGATTTTTCGATAACATCTCGACTTTTTCGACTTAAATTTTTTTAAACTTTTTGAACTTTTTTCATCTTAGTTTCAACTTATTCATATTTTTTGATCTTAGTTTCAACTTATTCGTCTTTACTTCGAGCACGATAGTTATTCACCTTACTTTTGCCTTAATTTATAAAAATTATTTCACCGTAGTTTTGACTTTTTCGCCTTATAATTTAAGTCGAATGTCTAAACCAAGTTAATTTCGACTTGATTTCAACTTTTTCATCTTATATCGTGACTAAGTAAGCCAGTTAAGTCTAAACCAAGGCGAAAACTCAATGTATTTCATATCTCCGTAAAAAAAAAGTCGAGTTAGTCTTATAAAAAACAGCTCCAAATTTCGACTTGGTAAACCAAGTCTAAATCAAATTTTATTTTTGACCCGGGTAACATCTTGCAAAAAAAAAAAAAAATGATCTACAAGAAAGGTCCTGTGATATTTTGTGATAAGACTGATAGTTTTTCTGGAAAAGTAAGAAATACGAGAAGCTTATCATAAATTAGAATTTAAGCTTTAATACTATTGTATAGGTAGACTTACCAAAATATTATGAGACCTTATTTGTAAACCATTTAATTTCCTACAACAACATACTTTAGTCATTTCAATTTATTGATTTATTTACGATTTATATCTTTAAAGTTAAAAAAAATTTTCCCTTGTTATTTACATAGAAAATCTTATTTAAGCGAGTGCACATTTTACAATTGAGTTGAAGGGTCGAATTTGGTACCCAATTTTTTCATGTGTTACATACCATGACATTTTCCTATTAGACCGAAATTATGTAAATATATTATATATACATATATGAGATTAGAGTTAACAAATAACGAAATTAAATTGCACGTACCAGGCACCCATAAAATATCGAGTATTAGTTCCAACACACGTTTATTTACTTTGTCAATACCACACGAGTTTGGAGTCAGAGACCTGCGCGATATATGTCACGTAGATAGATGATAAACTCCTACGGAAATGCCGTTAATGACGACCGTTATCATTCATACAATAATAATAACAACAAATAATAACAATATTAAGTGACAGCTCATACTCCCAATTATGCATCGTTTTGTAATACCAACTACTAATTTAAACATCTATAATAAAACCTTCTCTTTTATGAACAATCAATAAAAAAATAAACCAAATGTAAATATTCTTATTCATAATAATAGCATAGAGATTATTTTTTAAAAAGCAATATAACTGATCCGATGGACTTAAATAAAAAAAAAGTATTTACTTTGAGTTAAATATTATTTTTATTCGATAAATTAAAATAAATATTATTTATATATTTGCAATGTCTATTGACTTGAAAATCCCGTAAACGACACGTTCGTATACCAGGAGTACACGGTGAAATGCAGGTTTACTCACTTCTATATGTATAGTTTACTCTGTAGTCAGTAGGTGGTTACCACCCTCTGTGCAATCGATATATCTACTCACGTTTATCGTTTAAACGCGTATTTAAGGAATGCAAATATATGATTCTGCTGATGCTAATGCTGGTGATGCTTACAGACTCAGCATCATCGAGCTTAAATAAATTTTTACTACGTACGAGTTTGTTAATTCTTTGACTATGACGTAGAGAGCAAATCATATCGTATATTGAGAAAAGGAAACAAGTGTATAACGTTTATGAACAGAGCTGGAAATTTTGTGTGGTTTACGAGGAAAAATTTTTTCTAATTTTAGTTATTCGTTCATACGGATATTTTATTATTACGATTACCTTATTCGGGCACGTATTGAGATTACTATCAGAAGAAATAATTTTATACTTGTATGCTCAAAAATCAGGACACAATTAACAGTTTAAAATTTTTAATTAATGATTATTGACCACGACATTGAATCGGAATTCGTAATTTTCAAGGAACACAGAAAAGAAAATAATTTCGTGGCGCAAGAAAAATTTTTGTTTTCAATTCATAATGCAAAAAATTTTTGGGACAAGTAAAAGTAGGTTTTTACTCAAGAGAAAAGAAAAAAAAAAATTTGTAAAAACAATGTTCTCTTAAGTAGGCCAATAAAAATTATGACATTTTTAATTTCTTATCTAAGTTGGTGAACGATTTTCTTGACAGAAGAAAATTGAATCTTATTTACACTACTCCAAAAAAAAAGATCAGACAAATTTTTCCGATTAAGAAAAAGATTTTGAATGACGTCTTCATACTTTTGCACTAAAAATATATTAGATTGTAAATTTCTAATAGCATCATTTCTTCTAATAAGAAAATTAAATATTTCTAAAATGCATTTTTTCTCTCAGTGTATATTAATTTAAAAATTTTACATGCTCACCATTTTTAAACTGGCACTTTAATGTCAATCATTTCCGGCCTGGGTTTAACCTAGTGAGACTTAATTCACTATTTATTACATATTATGACAACATTATACTATGATGAAAAATACACTAATTAAATTTCTATGAAGTTCACTAAGAACGTGATTTTTATACACAGAAAAAAAGGATTTTTGGCGCAAAAAGATTTTACTAGTTTCTACGAAATTTGTACTTGCCCTAAGAAATTTTACGCATTGAAAATTGTAAACGAAAATTTTTGAGGCTCGAGAAAATTTCTTGAGCTAGAAAATTTATTCTAGTTTTAAGAAAAATTATTTTTTTCATTTCATAATGCAAATTTTTTCTCGGCTCAAGAAATTCTTTCTTTCTGTATATTTGTATATGTTTGCATTTAATAGTTTTCAATTTGGGCAAAATGATCATTACTCAGAATCACGAAATATCACCAAATAAGTGCCGACATATACTTGAATTTATAATCTCATTAGTAAAGCAAAGTAGTCCGACTAATACTTAAAATTAAGAAATTTTCAACGTAAAAAAAAATAAATAAACATTTCCTTTCACTAAAATGAACTGACTTACATTCATCAGAAAAATTTTTTCCCGCCTTAATAATTTCAAATAAAAATTTCCAATCAATTAATTATTTGTATTAATTTAAAATTGAAATAACTGAGGGTTTTAAAGTAAATCATCAAAATTAAAAACCGTATGAGTGTAAAAAAAAAAAATGTAAAATTTACCAGTTGCATTGACATTCCTCATGTTAATATATATTAAAACCCAATAATTTGTCATTTGTAATCTATTGCTGATAGTAAATAAAAAATCACCTATTTTATACATAAAAATCCCACCTTCGAAATTGAATGCAGCAAATTGATAAAAATAAAATACTTGAAATTCGATTGATTTGGCTCATCGATCTAAAGATAGGAAATCACGGTATGGTATTCCCATTTGAATCATAAAATAAACATCCCCTCTATCGCAAAAATTAAATCATTTATTCTTCAAACACCGCGAAAAAAATTTTTTTTTTTAAATTCACAAGTAGGCGTCATTAAATTACTAATGCTCTTTAAATATATTCGTAATTTTCTAAATTAAACAACAAAAAAATAACGAATTGTTTAATTTCATCAACTTATTACATAAATTTGAGTAATATACTCAAAGATTAATAGATAATCCCAGGTATTTGTGGGATGATGTCTAGTATATTGTTATCACCTGGACATTCTCAAGACAATACTCATGATAACGTCATCGTTAATTTTATAAATGTAAGTGTGTTGATAGATTTTAGGTAATGACTGACTTCATTCAAGTGGACGTCAAGTGTTACTTCATGATAAGGCTGATAAAAGGTGACGTAGAAAAACGAATGACAGTAGTCACGTTCAAGCAGGAACTTGTATCATTCGCCATTTTATTTACTAAATATTATGATAAATAAAATAATCCAATGCAATAAGATTAAACTAGATAAATCTTATATTTACTTAATATTATAATAAATAGATACTTGAGTATGACGTGGCACATTTTATTAATGTTAAGAATACATCCACCTCCCTCCGCTGTTGAGGTGGCATTCATGACGAGACGTCGAAGAACGTCTACGTACGTACGTAAGATATTGTTTACACTATCGCATATATAAATGAGGAAGCACAAGGGTGCGACAATCTCAGTATAAGATCGCCATCAACTCGTAGTGCTTGTTTATTAATTTATTTATTCACTTTTTTTTTGTACATATAATTTACGAAGTTCACCGACAGTGTACCTGATAATTTTCTATAATAAAATTAATTATATAAAATAAAACTAGAAAAAAAAAATGTCTAAAGAATACAATAAAATTTTCATCTTATCTCTGATGATCTTGGGCATTTCCGGTCTTCCGGTACATCACAAACGTCACAAACGTCATTCTTATTCACAAAGACCGTTTTGGCATCTACCGTGCGGTGATCCGACACCGGATAGTGAGATAAATAATTTAAATGAAGAAGAAGGTGAATTGAGTCTAGAAAGGATAATAAATCAACATAAGAATGCACTTGCGGATTATTTACATCATGATTATGAATTTTTATATGAGCGTGTTAGACTTGGTCCTGCGGAGCATCAGTATTTACCGAACTGGCTGCCAGGAAAAAAGGATGTTCATATAGTTAAAAAATTATCTGGGAAATCATCTCAAACGGTAATTAAATTTTTTATTATGAAAATCTACCCTTATAAATGTTAAGGATTTTAAGAAAAGTTATTTGGATACTTTGTAAAAAAAGTATAAATTCACTTCTTATCGATAATCTCTATTGACAAAAACAAACAATTATTTGATTAACTATCAAAGCCCTAAAGCTAGTGTTTAGAATACTTTTTCCAAATTTTTTATTTAGTTTACCATAAATATTTAGCTTCTTTAAGTCTATCTGCCGTGATAATTTTTTTTTTTTTTTTTTATAATAAACTAAACGGAGCTCAAAAAAAAAAATAAACGCAGAACTAAAATACTAAAAATATGAAAAACAAAATTTGGTTATCACTGACAATTATGAGAATTTTTAGTAACTTATTGTTATCATAATTTAATCATGTCATAATTGTCTCATAATCGGTCCCGCTTTTTGGAAATATCACACCTGACTAATTATTAATTTATTATCTAATTTTGACAGTTGAGCATTCAATTTTGAAAATCAATTTTATGCATGAAAAAAAAAATTTTTTCTAATTGAGTTTTTTTTTTCTTTAAATAAAAAAAAATTTTACTGATTTTCGTATTATTTTTTTTTTCACAATTAATAAATCATAATGATCATCTAATTTGTATGGTATAACTGTAAAGTAAATAATCTCCCCTTATGGTAATAACTCAAATTGGATTAACTTCCTCTCTCCTGATCATAGTAATGAATATTTATATAATAATAATAATAAAGTGGTAATATTATACAGTGAATAAGTAAATTAACTAGAATAATAACAATGTTATTAATCGTATATTAAAAAGTGTCAGATAACATGTAAATTAAAATATAATAATAAACGTTTAAATCGTTAACTCAAATTGACAATTGATTAATGTTAAATAACAAAATTTAATGAGACAGTAATTATTATAACGTACCAGGCAAGCAGGAACTGGGTGGTCGTAGTTTCATCGCTCGTGCTCTTGCCAGTACGATACGAGTAGAGCTACGATTTACTTTGAACGTACACACGACCAGACGGTTAAGTTGAATAACTCATACTCGCCGGGTCGTATGACTGTGCAATCAGCTGCCTGTCAAGACTTATTGTCGACCGATAACACAACATACTTTTTTTTTTTTTTTAATATTTTCATTCAGTAAATATTTATCAGTGTAATTTGTTTGTTTATGTTTCAGATTATCAATCACCTGCCAAAATTACACGAAGATCTACAAAAATTTTCAATTGCAATAAATCAAATGTTGGAAGATGAACCGACATTTAAAGTTAGAGATGCATTAACAAAAACAAAATTTTACCTACGATTGATGTTATGTGAAGTTGAAAGCGGTATTGTCATTTTTGAAGATTTATCGATACCCGAAAGAATAAATAGCGATATTATAGCTGTTGAAGAGAGACATCCGACTGATGACACAGTAAGATTAGTACGAGATTGGGGAGTTTTATTAAAATATAAAAATTACTTACATGCATGGAAACATGTTTTTAATGATTAGAATACTTAGGAAATATTCATGATTTATTTTTATGACTAGTTTTTTTTTAAATGCAAAATGTGTGCGAAAGGTTAGTAATGTTTTTTTGACTTCTTTTTGCGGGTAAAAAAATTTCAAGCCAAAATAACAATAAAATTTTTTTTTGGCCGAAAAATAACCGATAAAAGACGCAGATAGTGTACATAGGCTGTAAACTAATTAGCCAGAAAAATTTCTGACTCGATTTATTGGACAATTTTCGGCGTATTCTTGGCCAAATATTTTTATCTGGGTTGCTAACTTAAAAAATGTAAATTTAAAGTGTTTGAAGAGTCTGCTCCAAGTTTCAAACCGATCAACAATTTTCTAGAGGCCGCTCAAGAATTTTTAAGCTTTCGAAAATCAACGAAAACCTTTTCTTTTTTTTTATATCTTCGGTTTCTTACTAGTTCAATCTTTTCGATGCAGATCGCATGGAAAAATACTAAAATTTTAAGTCAAAATATTAATTCTTAAGAGTCACTCAATATTTTTGAAAAGGAATTCTGACGGAGTATGATTTTAATTCAAAGAAATTAATACTTACTATTAGATAAGGCGGCTATGCATTTTTAAAATCAAATTCTTAGAAATTTCAAATTTTTCAGTTGAATAATATAAAAATTTTCGGACTATACATGTTGATACTTATTTACTTGTATAGATAACGCCAAAGAAAATTGTTCTGAGGTGATTCCATAGATAATCGATGTAATAAAATAAATTTAAAAAATATTAATGACCTTTGAATATTAATATTTTGATTTAAAATTTGAGTATATTATTCTATAACTTGCATAGAAAAGATTGAACCGGTAAAAAACCAAAGATTTTGAAAAATAAAAATTGGTGTTTGTTAATGTTTATAATTTTTTAAATTCTTTAACAATCTCTAAAAAATTTTTGATGAATTAAAACTTGGAGAGGTCTTTAGTTTCTACAAATCACATTTATTAAAAAAAGAAGAAAATCAAAAATTATTGCTACCCTAGTATGCATGTAATGACAATAATTTAAAAAATGACAATATATTACAATTAATATTAAAACAAAGAAAGCAATCAGATATCGAATAGATAATTTAGATTTTAAGATAATGACTTCGAATCGAAGATTAAGGAACTGTCTCATTAATTTTAATGGATGAAAAATTATTCTACCCAGTAAAAATTATTTAAATCATAAGCTTTTTAATTACTTACATCTCTTAAGATCTACACGGATCGAAGCTCAGAACAAAAGCAAATTATAAATCTGTTAGAATTAAAGCCAATGATTTTAAAAAACATTTTTAGTTTTATAAAAAAAAAACCTAAAATTAAGAGCAACGAATTTTTCAAAATTTGAATTATATTTTTGCTGGATAGATTTAATTTGAAAATGAAAAAAAAATTTTTCGAACGTGCGTTCGGTAATTTGCATGAAAGTGAATATTTAAAAACATTTATATTGATGTGGGTGTGAAAAAAGTGCAATGTTAATTATTTGCGTTAATTTATTTATTTATATAGCAAACAGAAGTAAAAATATATGAAGTCATTGACTATTAAAGATAGCTAATTCCACTGTAGTATTATAAATATAGAAAGAAAAAAGAGAGAGAGAGAGAACACTGTTTGGCTAATCTTTTTACTTGAATATGCTCGTGGTATTTGCTCAGCGGAATTTCTTTATCTAACAAATTAATACCTTGGGTGATAATGAAAAAAAATTTATTGTATTATTTATTGTAGGTTTGACAAGTGAATCTTTATAAATTGTCATTTAGTTAGATTAATTTTAATATTTATTGACAAGCATTAAGTACCAAATAGTGTGAATTTTGTTAAGTGCGTTGAAAAAAAAACTTAATTAATTTATATTATAATAATGTAAATATGATTTAAAGACAATTCCAATTCATGTAATATTTATACAGTATTATTTATAAATAACTTATTTATTAATTGTATTGATTTGCTGTGGAAAATAATTATTTATTGCTTTTTATAATGAAAGATAAGAAAAAAAATATTATTAAATAAAAAAAGTTTTTAATACACCATGAGTTGGTTAACATGAAATTTAATCCTAGTCATCTTAGTATTGTATGAAGATACCTACATTTCTGAACTCTTCGTGATAGCAAAACTTTCTGGTCAGAAAGTTGATGTCAATTAGTTGCGATTAAGTTGACGACGATTTCAGGCTTTGTAACTATTGACTATAAGTTGTTACCAGCTTTTTTGGAAAGTAAGCGATATTTCTGATAACCAAAGTTGGCAGCAAACTAGTGACAATCTACTGCCGCAATCTTTTGCCAAGTTGGCCGCAAAAATTGGCATTTCTATAAGTTGATGGCAACTTTCAGAGAAAGTTGCTGGCAAAAATTGGCATCCCATCAGTTGACGCAAAGTAGCCTTCAATTTTCCCAGAAAGTCGACGACAGATTACGGCAGTAGATTGTTGCCAACTTTCTGGGAAAGTTGATAACAATTTGTGCAGTTACATAAGCTGAGAGTTGTTAAGTTGTCGTCACGTTGCTCGTAACTAATGTACACCAACTTTCTGATCAGAAAGTCTGGCTATCAGGGAATCTACTGGCGTAACCTGTCGGCAACTTGCTGGGAACATGGAAGTCAACTTTCCATCAACTAATGGAATGTCAACTTTTGTTAGCAACTTTCCCAAAACGTTGACACCCACTTGTCGTCAACTTATGGAAATGCAAATTTTTGCGATCAACTCGGCGACAAGTTGCAGCGGTAAGTTGTCATTAGCTTGCCGTCAGCTTGATTATCAGGCTATCAATAATTATGAATGGAAAATTTAAGATTGTAAAATATATTGAGCTGCTGTCAAATTTAGTGATAAATGTAATTTTTTATCGTCAGACGGTTGTAACTTATGATATGTATGTATGATAATGATTTTGTTGTTGAGCATTCTACTGTTCCTACTGATGTCAGATAACCAGGGATAAGTATAACTTTGATGGCAAGACTTTCTGGTCAGAAAGTTGTATCAATTAGTTGCGATCAAGTTGACGATAGCTTGTCGACAACTTCAGTCTTTGTAACTGTTGACAACAATCTAATGTCGCAACCTGTCGCCAACTTATGGACTTCCAACTTTTGCTACCAACTTTCTCAGAAAGTGTCTATCAACTTTGGAAATACCAACTTGGCGTCTAGTTGCGGCTGATAGTTTGACGCCGGTTTCTCGCTAACTTAGCTATCAAGGTGTCTTTTCGACAATTCGCTGTTCAGTGTCATTGGTAAAATTAACATCAAGCTTACGTCAAGTTCTGCTGTTAAAAGTTTTGATGGTAATATGTGTACATCATGAACCAAAAGTTGACGTAAACGTACTGTCGTAATAGGAGTGCAAGTTGAATCAAAAAGTTGCCTTCAAGATGCATGCGGCAAAAATGTAAAGAACAAAAGGTGATTACAATCTTATAGAAAGTTGCGCAAAAAATCTTGAATGAGCAAAATTTTACTTCCAAATTGGCTACAAGTTACCGTCAACCGTTTGCACCATCAAGTTGATGCAATAAAATTGACATCTTATTTCGGCTATAGATACCCTGATAGGACGAGTTGCTCGTCAAAAAGTTGGTATTCATTAGATTGCGACCAACTTGTCGACAGCTCTAGCTTTTGCAACTTTTGGCTACAGGTGACCGCCAATTTTCTGAGAAAGTTGGCGCCAGTGAAGAGTCGCAATTCGAAGGCAGATTTCTGAGAAAATTGAAGGTAACTTTCCGTCAACTTATGGATTGCTACTTTTGCCACCAACTTTCGCAGAAAGTTTCTATCAACTTTGGAAGTACAAAATTTTGCGGCTAACTTGGCGACAGGTTGAGGCTGTTAGTTTGAACGCCAGTTTATCGCCAACTTGGCTATCAGGGTATGTAGATATCCGTAAAAATGTCGATGAGGGTAACTTATGATGAAGTATCTACTTTATCGACCAACGTATAACAAAGGAAAAAACTCACTTTTACTCGAAGAGTAACAGCCTGAATGGAAATTCAAAAACCGTTTTAATTGTAAAAGTTTTCAATCTCTTACCCGGTTAAAGAAGAGAATTAAAAAGGATTAAAGAAGCACAGATATTAAATACTATACTGATAAAAGGATTTTTTAGTATTCAAAAAGATTTCTTAATATGAAAGAAATCATTTCTTAATGAACTTTATTTAAGAAATATTTCTTAATAGTTAAGAAATCATTTCTTACACACCATTTGTTTGTATTAAACAAATATTTCTTATTATTTAAGAAACGAATTTTTAATATTAAATAAATCATTTCTTGTTACTTAATAAATTATTTTTTAATATTTAATAAGCATTTTTTAATACACTAATGAAAAAAATTAAAGGATCAAAAAAAAATTCTAAATTTTTAGGCGATTTTCAACAGGCTCTAACTTTGAGAGAAATGGTCGTAGAAGAAAAAAAAAAAAGGAAATTGTAGCTCCAAGTATCTACTTTTTGGATTAGAACTTCAAAATTTTTTAGCGTCAGTGGTTTTGAGTAATCTTAGAAAAACCAGCGACAAAAAAATTTTCAAATTTTTTTAATTTTTTTTTTTTTGGTCTCCGGGCGTAGAAAAAATTATTTTTGCTTAACCACTATAAGGATCGGATACCTTCATTATTCAGCTCTAACTTCTTTTTTTATGGACCTTGATACGTCCACTTCTCGCCGAGATATCGGTTTTCAAATGGAAAAGGATTCTTTTGTCTTTGATTATCGATTTCTCAGAAACCAATAATCGCACAGAGAATTAATGGTGGGTTTTAAAAACTTGAATAAATTCCCTTCAACGATTGGCCATTGCTTTTTCGAAAAAAAATTTTTTCCTATCGTCACATGAATTTAAAAATGTTACAAAAAAAGGGCTTTTTGTGGTTTTTTGGAAAATCAAGCGCTGAAACGAAAATATTGTGGAAATCGATAATGTTGACTGTGTATTTTACAGTTCAATATGTCCACAAAAACCCTGCAGAGAGCCAGATTAATCCAACTAGCCGTTTTTTTGTTTCACGCGATCAAATTTTTAAAAAAATTAAAGGATCACGTTTTTTGCTCTGAAAAGCTCATGATCTTTAACAAGATGAAAACAAACATTTTTTCTGAGCTTTGTCCACAATTTTATTGCAGACAGTGCTTAAATTTCCAAAAAAGAAAAAACTTTTTCTTCGAAACAAAATTTTCAGAAAAAAAAATTTTTTCAAAAAAATTTTTTTTTGGAATAACTTTAGGAGATTTACAAAACCAACACCCAATAATTTTTAACACGTTTACGTCGCTGCATTCCGTGATTTTACTGATCTCCCAGTCATTAAATTAAAATGAAGGTATCCGATCCTTATAGTGGTTAAGCAAAAATAATTTTTTCTACGCCCGGAGACCAAAAAAAAAAAAATTAAAAAAATTTGAAAATTTTTTTGTCGCTGGTTTTTCTAAGATTACTCAAAACCACTGACGCTAAAAAATTTTGAAGTTCTAATCCAAAAAGTAGATACTTGGAGCTACAATTTCCTTTTTTTTTTTTCTTCTACGACCATTTCTCTCAAAGTTAGAGCCTGTTGAAAATCGCCTAAAAATTTAGAATTTTTTTTTGATCCTTTAATTTTTTCCATTAGTGTAGATAATAATTATCTATTAATTTTTAATGTACATTTATTATCATTTGATAAATTAACTGCTTCACGTATTTCACGGTATAACATAATTTTCTCAACATGTATATATGTTTATATATATATATATTAGGGTGTTTCATATTTAGGCGATATTTTTTTTTTCTGTCCTACCTGAAAAACTAACAATTTATAGAACAAAACAATGTTCCCGCTTGAAAAAAATTCTAAGTCAATTAGGGGCTTAGCGCATCGGAAAATTCGATTTCCCATTTAAATAACATAAGAAAAAAAAATTTTTTTTAGTTTGGAATTTTTTACCTCGGCAATGGCTTATTGTACAAATAACCCGAGTCGAAAAATTCACCCTCATTTCAACCTCAAAAACTTCACAGAACATTAACTGAACCTCCATAACCGCGTTGAAACCTTAAATGAACCTGTATAACTTGCCTGAGTTGAATATTGAACCTAATTTCAACCTCAATAACTTTATCGAACCTCAATTGAACTTCTATAACCTTATCATTTTAATCTTGTTTTGTTTTTCATACATTTTTCAACATCATTCCAACCTGAATAACCTCACTACAATAATTCGTATTATTATTATTATCAGTATTATTATTATTGAAACTAATAGGTTTCATGCGATAATATATATATAGGTAAAGGCGAAGAAATTAGTGCCCCAAGTCGCCACATGTGGCGCATTGGTTTCCGGTGTTTACGACATAAAGACGTAAAATAAAATATGGTTGAAAGTGACGCCTAATGAATATTTTTTAATTGCTACTGATTCGTAATTAATAAAAATAATATTGTGCAAAATATCCGAAAAACTCCTTTGCGTTAATTGGTAAAGTGATTATGAAGAGACAGGAAATTATTTTTACCTCGAGGTTACCTAAAACGAAATAAAAAGTGGACGCTGCTTACAATTTAAAAATGAGAAAAAAAAGAAAAAAACATCAGTATTAAAAGGAGAGTCCGAGTTTTAACCTTAAACTGTATGTAATTTATTAATTTCACAATATACTGTCTAAGAAATTGGAATTATTATTATTATTATTATAGAGTGAGGATGTACTTTTGAACGCTCCTTTTTAAAAGTTAGAAACGGCAGTATTATTATTGTGTACAAGTGTTTGTTTACAATAGTTGGATTCAGTAAAATTTTTTTATTCAAGTGATGCATAATAATCATAGTTATTTGAATTCATGAATTTTTTAACGCAAAATGTTAATCATTGATTGCGATATTTGAGGTTGGAATTTTCAGCTAAAGGCTATTTACAAAAGTGAATCCCTCGCGGATTCGGAATTACTTCGAAATCATGGTGAAATTTCGGTGAGATCATAGTGGAAAGATAGCGAACCCATGGTGAAATGACAGTGAAATCACTGTGATTTTGTGCCATTTGCTGACTGTGATTTCATTACCATCCGATGGTAATTTTGTGATGATTTCACCATCGATTCATAGTAGAATCACAATAGCATTACAGTTAATTTACAGTAGTATAGCTGTAAGTTGACAGTGGTATTACTGTGTATTTACAGTGATTTCACTATCAGTTTATCTTGGATCTGCAGTGTTTCAGTCATGCTTTCTCGGTAATAATACCGTCATCATATAGTGATTTCACAGCAGTCTTACTATAGATTCTTCGTGATATCACAATAATATCGCTGTGAGTTGACAGTAATATTACTGTGATTTCTTAATCATTTAATCCTGGATCTGCTTAGTTTTCATCGAGATTTAGGGGCTATATTGAGATCCTATATTTATTGATTCAAAGATAATAATAATAAAATTAATAATAATATTATAATAGCAACAATAATCCTAATCTTGGTTTTTCAATAAATAATTTTTCTTGTTTAAAAAAATTATTTATTATCCCTTTGTATGACTTCATGTAATTCCTCTGGAGAATTAAATGCTATTTTTTACCCTCGGTAAAGAAGGAATTTTATTTTTTTTTAACGTACGATGGGACTCGAACTGCCGACCCTTCGATTGAAGAGCAGCTTAAGTCATGTACTTTAGCCCACTCGGCCACCACACGCATTCGGAACTAAATATTTAATCTGTTACTTGATGCTATTCAATACTATAAATACTCAAGACTAAGTTATAAGAAAAATTATTTTATTAAATACTATAAAATTAAAAGAATACGATATTCATAAAAAAAAAATGTTTGCCTTCATTTGTAAATCATCAAGTTTTCTGAACTGAAGAATATTTTATTCTAAATTATGATAAATAATAAATATTTACTATTGAAATATTAATCTAAATGATGTTCTCTTTATTTTTTGCAGTAGTTTAAATTCAATTTATACAGTTTTAAAAAAAAAGTTATTCAATTTTTTTATTTATTTATTTTTTTTTATAATTCTGAAGAATTTTACCGTTTTAAGCTTTTATAAAATTAACTAAATTAGATAATTACAGATAAAGTTTCGCTCGGAAATTCCTAAAATAGCTAAATTTATAATAAATAAAATACATATGTGCCAAAATATTTGCTAAACTTACAAACAATTATAGGAGCATTTATGAAATAATTGATATTATTTTTTTTTTCAATTCCATTTCTATCGATTAATGACATTAAAAATTCAAATTTAGATTTTGAAATTGGATTAATGATAGATGTACCGTATCATATCACTATCAAAGTAGAGTTAAATCATGGAGAAAACGCGAATAATTTGCTGTGAAAATATCATAGAGTCACAGTGCTAATACTACTAGGTTGTCATGGGATCACGGTAAATTCATGGTTAAACTACTATGAACTGACTGTGAAACTATTGTAAAGTCACAGAGTTAACACTATCAGATTACTACGGAATCACAGTGAATTCGTAGTGAAATCACGATAAACTGACTGTGAACCCATGATAAAGCCTCAGTGTTACCATTGTTGGGTTACCATAAATCGATAGCTGATCGACAGTAAAATCATCATGAAAGTATGGTAATTTAATTGTAAACCTACAAAAGAATCACAAGTGAAATCACTATGGAACTACCATAAAATTACTGTAAAATTACTATATAACCAGAGTGACGAAATGGCACAAAACGACTGTGAATTCACTATGAAATTACCATCAATACACAGTAAACTTACGGTAAAATTGATTTCACTGTGATTTCACTGTGATTTCACAGTAACCCCGAGTCCGCGAGGGATTGGACAATAATGGTTGTATGAACGCCATCTTTAGCATTAATCAACTAGCAGTGAATGAAAATTTGAGACGTTATTTAGTAACTGTCGATAAAGTAACGCCTGGATAATTACCAGTAAAATCTATATTATTTTGACGATACTGAATCCTTTACGTAAATATTGCATCTGTTAGTAGTATGTTCTGAAAATGGGTGACGAGAGACAGTTGCAGTGTTACCTGTGCAAGCAAAAGAATTTAAAGTCTCCTCATTATTGCACAAGCTGTAATAATTCATTCCACTTTAATTGTTTGAAAAAAAAACACAAGATAATTGGAGATGACAATGAAGTTATTCTATGTGAAGGTAATGAAGCTGAAGGTATAGAAGAAAATGATGTAAACTATGACGTTTATGATTATTCTAGTAGAAAAAGAAGAAGAAATGAGTTATTTTCAGAGTTTATAGACAGTGATGTATCTGGTAAAGCTGATATTATTATCGATAAATTGAGTGAAATTGGAGTAGATCATAAAAATATTTTATTAGAAATTAAAGAAGTTATTGTGAAAGAATTGGCAGATTTCAAAAGCTATATTAAGATAATGGTCATGAATACAATTAAAAAAGAAATGCAGATTATTAGTAGTGATATCAAATCATTAGTAATTAATAAAGAAGAAAATAAAAGTAATAGAGAAGAACATAAAAATAGTAAAAGAAAGGATTCTTATGCAGCTAAGGCAAAAATTTCTAGATTAGATAATGTAATTATTGTACCGAAAGAATATCAGGATAGTAGTAAGACGATGGAGCAGGTTAAAAACAGTATAGATGTCGTCAAGTATGGAACAGGGATAGATAAAGTCAGTAATGCTCAAAAAGGAAAGGTTGAAATAGGATGTAATAGAAAAGAATATACATATAAAATAGCGGAAGAGTCAAAAAAAAATATGGGAAATAGTTATAGCATAAAAATGTCTGATAAGAAGTTTCCTAAAATCAAAGTAATAGATGTGGAAGAGGATATTTTAGCTTTGAATCAAAAAGAAATATCCAAAATGATTATTAGACAGAACGAGATAAGTGTGAATCAAGATTCTAAAATCGAAATTAAAAAAATAATTAGAGGGAAAAAACAAGACGGTATTATAATCATAGAAACAGATCCTAAGACTCATAAACTGATATTGGACAAATTTAAAATCAAATTGGGTTGGAATAAATGTAGGGTGTTTGACTGCGTAAGTGTCACGAGATGCTTTAAGTGCTGGGGTTATTACCATTATGCCAAAGACTGTAATAAAAAAGAAACGTACTGTAGGAAATGTGCTGGAAACCATGCTGAGAGTTCAGGTAAAAGTACGATAAATAAATGTGTTAATTGCTGTAAAATGGTTGAAGAATCGAAAATAGGTGGAATAAAGACAGATCACTGTGCTGCAGATAGAGAATGTCCACATTATAAAAAAATAGTCAATAGAGCCCAAAAGAATACTGAGTACTATACAGAATAGCAAAAAAAGAATATTAGTAGAACTACTGTTGAACCTTTTATTTTAGTAATCAATATTCAAGGGTTAATATATCATAAAGACGAAATAGAAAAAACTATTGTGGATTTGAAACCGGATGTAATTTGTCTTACTGAAACACATGTAACGGATAATATAGAAGACCATGAATTAAGTATAGAAAATTATAATAACGTGGCGGTGTACACAGGCAACGGACGAACTGGAGGTGTATCTACATACTTAAGAAAAGAAATAAAGTTTGATATAGTTGAGAACATAAGAAACTCGAGCGAAATGGAAATGAATATGTGGATATGTAGTGTTAAACTTAAAGGACAGTATGAAGGGTTGATTATTAGCAATATATATCACTCACCAAACCAAAGTCATAGTCAATAGTAGTTAAACTGGGGGGCTTCACCCCCCCGATAAAACAGATTTCTGCAGATTTTCAGAGGCTGTTGCGCTTTGAACAGTTTTAAATGGTTTTAACAAGTTTTTTAAGAGTTTTAAATATTTTTAAAAAGTTTTAAAAAGTTTTAAATATTTTTAAAAATTTTTTAAATATTTTTAAAAATTAAAAAATTTTTTTTTTTTTAAGTTTTAAATATTTTTTAGGAAGTTTTAAATTTTTTTTTAAAACTTTCAAATAGTTTCTCAATTATTCAACCCTTTCAATTTAACCCTTTTAAAACTATAGTGGATGGGGCGGTGGGAGGGGGTAAGATTTAAACAGTAATTTAGATATTTTGAATCTTTGATACAATAAACAGATAAATAATTTTTTTCCCAGAATCCCCCACTCAAAACCCCACCTAAATTATTATTATTATTTTATCGAATGTTCTCGAATTTTTCTCTATTTCAACCAATGAAATATAAGAAAAAATCCGTTACTTATGTTGGGTGGGGTGATACGTTTAAGTGGGAGTGAAAAATATAAAAAGGGCTCATCTTATCATACTTTAACGCAGTTTCACATTAAAGCTGAGTTGACTTGTCTTCACTCGAGAAATAATTTTAAAAAATATAAGGTAAGTCTAGAAAATTTTTAATTATTATAATTTTTTTCGTATATTTTTTATTTTTTTGTTAATTTCCAAAACTTTATTTACCATGATTATTGATACTAATTTGCTAATTTTTTTAATTTCTAGAAAATGGACTTTACGAAAATAAATGATGTCAATCAATTGAAGGGATTTTTACCAGTTAAAAAATTCAACGAGTTGGAGATCAACATCGAACATCAAATCACAACCCTGAAACAAGTTACAACCAAGTTTGGACCGAAGATTCTAGCTACAATCAATGAGGAATTTTCTGTCTTTCTACCCAATCGAACGGTGAAAATGCTAACATCAGATCCTAAACAATTAGAGGAATTAACCACTGTTGCATCCAACAATGAGCTGTTCATTATTAGTTTTGGTGGACAGTACAATCCATTTGAGTTTCGTCACCATCAAGCTGAATAGAAAAATAAATGTATATAAAATAATAATCACATAATAATAATTATACACTATAAGATTTGTATTCGATAAAATGTAAATAATAGAAGTTATTGAGAGTAAAAAGAATTTTTTTTATTTTAAAATATTATATCATCATTGCATATTCATTTCATATACATTCACATCATTCATATAAATATTTAAGTGAACATTAACATTAAAATTGTATGTATTATAACAATATTGTTGTTGTTGTTGTTGTTGTTGTTCCTGGTAGTTCGCGTGTTGTCGTTGCTGCTGTCGTTGTTGTTGTTGTAGTTGTTCTCGTTCTCTCTGCTGATATTGTTGTAATAGCTGTGGTGGAGGTGTGCATGAGGTGGTAGATCGTGATGATGCTGAGTACTGTGTTGGTGATGGTGTATGTTGTCGTCCTAAAGCACGACCATGCATATAATCCAAAAAGCTATTGTCAGATTCTTCTGTTGATTGTAAATAGAAAATCTCATCAACTTCTTGATCATCAGGTGTCACCTCAGTTACCCATCCTGATGGAGGTATTATGAGATCTGGTGATGTTGAGGAGGGATTTTGAGAGGTCCAAACAAAATCTGATGAGGATGATGATTCAAGATCATAATTACACTCAGTTACCCATCCTGATGGTGGAATTGTAAGATCTGGCGATGTTGATGATGATTCTCCAGAGCACCAAAGAACGGATGATGCTGCTGATGATGCTATCGGAGATAATGGTGGGGAGGTCCCCATAAAAAACTTATAAACATCTGGAGTACTTAGCTCAGATATTTGTTGCTCGGAATCTCTTTTATCGTCTGATGTTGATGAAAATATACCTTCTTGAGTTAATGTAGCATTCATACGACTCATTGAGGCATCATCCATGAAAAAATATTTATCAGATACACAAATATCCTGGTTGACATCTTCAGGCATTATGAATCCCCAGACATTGAACCCCATGTCTGTTAATATGCATGGGGCTCCATTATTAATGTTAAATATGCCATCAACAATATACTCATCGTTTGATATCCGCATCCAAACCTCACTCATCACAATCCTCCACATGTTGATAAGCCCGAACATATCAACCCACAGTTGCGGGAAGTAACAGGCACTTTCAAATATCTGTAACAAAAAGAAAAAAAAATTCAACAATATATTCAACCATTTTTGGTAAAAAATTAAAAAGATTCATTAATATTCAAACCTTTTTAACTGATTCCATTATTAAAAAATCGTTTCACAAGCGTCGAGTGACTGAAGTTTTTATTCCTGAAAAAATAAAATTATAGAGTTAATTTTCAATGATATTATTAATAATTATTTTGTATATGATTTACGAAACTTACCAATCTTATTTTCACTTTAAAATGAATTGTGAAATAATGGAAACAGCAGTTTATATACTATTATCACTACCCTCTCCAACATATACCCTCAAACTACCTGGTGTTTATGGTATGACTTGAAAACTCAATATTATTATTGAAGATTAAGGTGTTACCAGGTAAAAATTAAGTTTTTACATACACTCAGTCCAGCTCAGAGATATGCATAAAGTTTCTCCATATCTTTTTCTAAGAATAGTTTACTAATATTTTCTTCTAAAATTAAGAACATTTTAATATTTTCAATTTCTCACATCCTGCTACAGATTACCGAAACAAACACATTCTTATCTTGAGATACTAAATTGATTTAATTACAGGAACCCATATAGAGTATAATAGTTACAGTTCATTTTACAATATTTAAAAACAACATCTCAACATTTTAAAAACTCTTAGCTTAATCTTGAGTAGCCATTGACTGTTCTTATCATAATTATCTATTTACATAAGATATCTGTGGATAACTTACTAATGTTTTATTCTAAAATTAAGAACATTTAAATATTTTCGATTTCTCACATCCTGCTGCAGATTACCGAAACAAACACACATTCTTATCTTTAGATACTCAATTGATTTAAATACAGGAAACTAGATTAAGTATAATAGTGACAACTCATCTTCCCAAATTTGAAAACAACATCTTAATATTTTAAAAACTCTTAGCTTAATCTTGAGGAGTCGTTGACTATTCTTATCATAATCATCTATTTACATAGGATATCCGTAGATAACTTACTAACATTTTCTTATAAAATTAAGAATATTATAATATTTTCAATTTCTCACATCCTCCTACAGATAATCAAAACAAAACGTCCCTTTTTTTCTGAAGATATGTAGTACTGTAGACATGTTAAAATTGATTGAGGATAAAAGAAACCATACAGAATAGAATAGTATCAGTTCGTTTTTCTCCGCCACAGGAATAATTCGATTTTTTCATCTTTAAAATATTAAGTGATTTTCAACAGCAAATAAAAAAGAAAAAATGGCATCTGCATTATTTTCAAACTTAACTAAAACAATAATTCAAGCATATAATGAATTTACAAAGCCGGATGCAACAGTTAGTGAACATGATATATTACGCTGTCAAAATATGTTGAAGGACAATATTATTCTTTTCAATAATTTACTATCAGACGTAAATAGTACTGTTAGTGAACGGCAAAGTTTACAGCATAATATTGGTGTGTCATATGCATACATCGACAAATTGGCTCAGTTAGGTTCAGTTGTAGTTGGTGGAAATTTAGCTGCAAAAAGTTTAGTGCAGTGGCAGGACTTGGAAAATGCATTTAATAACCGTATTAAAACCGGATGTATATTAAACCAAGGCCATACAGATGTGCGAACATTTTTGATGGATTCAAAAAATACATTATTCGATAAAATTAAAAATATTATTCTTCAAGAGGGTAATATTAAAGTTAGTTTAAATCTTTCGTGTTTATTCGAGAATGTGAAAGGTGGTGGTGATAAGATTGAAGAAATAAAATCTTTTAAGACGCAGAGTAGTGAAATTTTATCAACGACAGACCTTCATAGTTGGTTTACGGACAATGTGTGTGAAGTGCTGTTAAGAAAAATTGATGACTTCAATCAGAAAGACTCAGGATGGAGTCTAATTGAAGTTATGAATTTGGTTGTAAACATCTCTAGATATGCACCTTTAGAAGTTGGCATGGCGAAAGTACGAGGCATATCAACTTATGTGCGTCTTCCTCAAGACATTCAAGAAAAAAAAGCTGTCCTGAACATTGAAAACTTCGATGCTTATTGCTTTTTGTGGGCTGTCACAGCAGCGCTATATCCCGCACGCACAAGTCATCCTGAGAGAACTCAATCATACCCTCAGTTTTCCGACTCAGAGCTAAAATACGCAGGTATAAAATTTCCGATAGTATTAAAAGATATAGCGAAGTTTGAAAGTTTGAATAATTTAGCTATAAATGTTTATGGTATAGATCCTCAAACAGTGATTAAAAATGGAAAATCGGTAATTAAAAATATAGTAATACCATTATATTTAACTAATAATTTCGATTCAAACAAACCAGTAATTCATTTATTAATGGTTGAAGCTAGTGAATCTTTAAATGATGATGTAGAAAGTTTTGAGCCAATTTTCCATTTTGCACTTATTAAAAATCTATCACGATTGATTAAAAGTCAAATTACAAAAAGTAAGAATAAATTGTGGTTTTGTGATAGGTGTTTATGTCATTTTAAGTATCAAAACTCATTTGATAAACATAAGCTAGATTGTATAAAATTTAATAAAATTAGAATGGAACTGCCTACGGAAGAGGAAAAAATACTAAAATTTAAAAATTATAAATACAAAGATATCGTACCGTTTGCTGTTTACGCTGATTTGGAGTGCACTCTGTTACCTGAGTCAGCTAATAATGATAATGGTTCTCAAACACATATCCCTCACAGTATTGCCATGTACACGCATTGTAGTTATGATGAAACTCTATGTAAATTTGAAATAAATCGGTCACCTGATTGTATTGAGTGGTTTACAAGGAAGCTTGAAAATCTTGCACATAAAGTAAACAGTTTTCTGTGGGGTGGAATAGCAATGAAACCACTAAATTCTGAAGAAATTAGATATCACAATTCTATGAATATTTGTCATATTTGCTCGAAAGTAATATTAGCAAATGAAAAAAAATGTCATGATCACTGTCATTTTACAGGGAAATACCGGGGTCCAGCTCATAACTCTTGTAATTTAAACTTTAAGCGACCACATACAATACCTGTAGTTTTTCATAATTTATCAGGGTATGACTCACATTTTATAATCAAAGCTATAGCTTTAGATATTAAAGGATCTACGAAACTTTTACCTTTAAATAAAGAACGCTATATCTCATTTACAAAGTCAATTGAAAAAACTAGAGTCGAATTACGTTTCATAGATTCTTTTAGATTTATGGCATCAAGCATAGAAAAATTAGCTTCATATCTAACTGACGATGACAAACAAATAACTCGTAAATACTATACTGATCCCGATAAATTCAAATTAATGATACGTAAAGGTGTGTTTCCCTATGAATACATAGATAGTGTTGATAAATTAGATGATAAACAGTTACCAGAAAGAAAATTATTTTACTCTAAGCTAAATGATAATGATGTATCCGATGAGGATTACAATCATGCTCAAGAAGTTTGGAATAAGTTTAATATTAAAACATTAGGCGAATATTCAGATTTGTATTTGAAGACAGATGTCTTATTGTTAGCGGACATTTTTGAAAATTTTCGTCATAGTTGTCAGAAGACTTATGAGCTAGACCCGTTACACTATTTTACATCACCAGGACTTAGTTTAGATGCAATGTTAAAAATGACATATATTGAATTAGAGTTATTGACTGATCCGGAAATGATACTCTTTATTGAAAAAGGCATTAGAGGTGGAGTATCTCAATGTACAAATCGATATGCGCAAGCAAACAATCGTTTTATGGGTGATGATTTCGATCAAAATAAAGATGAATCATATTTAATGTACTTTGATGTAAACAATTTGTATGGGGGTGCAATGAGTATGTCATTACCTCAGAGCTCATTTAAATGGAAGGAAAATATTACTCATGATAACATAAATACTTTATTCAATGCTAATGGTTCTGAAGGATATATATTAGAAGTAGATTTAGACTATCCGATCAATTTACATGAGCTCCATAAAGACCTACCATTGTGCCCTGAACATTTTGTACCTCCAAACTGTAAACAAGCAAAATTGGCAACAACGCTTTATTCTAAGAAAAATTATGTTGTACATTATAAGAATCTGCAACAATATCTTACTCTAGGTATGAAGCTTGTGAAAGTTCATAGGGTTCTAAAATTTAAACAATCGGCATGGTTAAAATCGTATATTGATAAAAATACAGAATGTCGAAAAAATGCTAGAAATGAATTTGAAAAGAACTTTTACAAGCTCATGAACAATGCAGTATTTGGTAAAACAATGGAAAATGTGAGAAAATATAAAGATGTTAAGTTAGTGACAAAATGGCATGGTAGATACGGTGCGAAATCTTTAATATCGAAACCAAATTTCCATAGTTTTACCATTTTTGATAAAGAATTATTATTAATTGAGTTAAAAAGAGTTAGAGCTAATTTTAATAAACCAATTTATGTTGGATTTACTATACTTGATTTATCAAAAACTTATATTTACGATTTTCACTATAATTACATTAAAAAAAAATTTACTAATGATGAATCAAAACTTATGTATACTGATACTGATAGTTTAATTTACTATTTTAAGGTTCCGAATATATATGAAATCATTAAACGTGATATTAAAATGTTTGACACCTCCGATTATCCTCCAAACAATATTTATGATATTCCATTAATAAATAAAAAAGTTGTTGGTCTCATGAAAGACGAGAATAATGGTGAAATTATGAGTGAGTTTGTAGGACTTAGAGCTAAGCTGTATGCATTCAGAACTCATAAAAATATGAAAGCTAAAAAAAGAGCAAAAGGAGTCAAAGGATCAACTTTAAGAACTATCACGTTTAATGATTTTAAAAACTGTCTTGAAAAGCACACCAATGTAATTAAACCCCAATTCCTGATTAGAAGTAATAAACATGAGGTTAAGACGATTAAACAAACTAAATTAGCTCTGAGTTGGAATGATGATAAAAGAAAGTTGCAAGAGAATTCTCCAGATACATTACCATGGGTATATAAAAAACTGAAAAATTAATGTATAAATATAAAAATTATAATTTTTTATTTGTAAATGAAAATAAAATTTAAAAAAAACTAAATAACTTATTTTTTTTTTTTTTTTTCAAATATAATGTATTTTATTTCAGAAAAAATGTACAATTTTTTTATAATTCTGATTCGCTGATCCAACTGTTATGTGAGCTGTCAAAACCAAGCCATTTCACATAAACTTGATTTCCACGCTTTTTAACAATTTTTTCAATAAGGTATACATCAGGATATTTTACTTTGCTGAGCTCCTGTTCATAGAAGCCTCCTTCAATAGGTTGATCAAGGTAATCAGCAAGTTTATATGTCACAGGATAAGTATTTTGTATTGATTTGATTGTGAAAATTTCAGTCGTCCAGTTTGGTGTATATCCTTTCTCAAATACATGTTTATATTTGCTTATTCGTAACTTATCTCCAATTTTAAACTTTTTCTTTTTCACTGCTTGCTTGATTTGAAGAGGTTTATAAATTTTTTGTAAAACTAGTTTTTCATTGGTTGTGGTAACATCAGTCGGTTTCATTTTAATAGTTCGATGCTTGGTATTATTATAAGTGTTAACTAGATCATCCAGTATATCGATCCATTTGTAATTTCCGCGAAATGAAAATTTTTGCCACATTTTATTTTTTAACGTACGATTAAAGCGTTCACAGATCGATGCCTTCAAGTTGCTAAATGTTGAATACATGTTAATATTGTAACGCTTCATAAGATTTTTGAATTCTTTATTATAAAACTCTTTTCCCTGATCTACATGTAAATTTTTAGGTATGCGTCCTTGTTTTAAAATTGATTCCATAGCAGCTGTAGTATCTTTAGCATTTTTACTCTTGATAGGCACCACCCAACTATATTTTGAAGAATTATCAATGATTGTAAGTAAATATTTATATCCGTTATTATTCGTAGAGTAAGAGATCATGTCGACAAGATCAGCTTGCCATGTTTCGTCTAAGCCTCGTATATCAACATGACGACGTGGATAATTTTTACGAGCTTGTTTATGAAGCTCTTGAGCTATCACTGCTTTTTCACTATTCATTTTGATTTTCGAAAAGTTTGTTCAGTTTAAGTTCTATGTCGACAATCATTCGACCATCACGCACCACTGATTTTAAAAGATTCACCGTACGTGTTGTTAGGTCATCAATCTTTTTTTGCTGAAGATCAATTATTTTCTCTAATCCACTCACTTTGGATTCCAAAGTGGAAATGAGTTCTGATGTTGATGTTTGTTTAATATCTTGTTTTGTTTCATACTCTTGTATTTTTGATTCCATGACAATGATACAAGAATTATTATGATCAATTTTTTTATTTACAGGAACTAGTTGATTATTGATAGCAAGTTGCATAGTTTTTAAAGATATTGCATCAAATCCATCAGTAGGCTCACCAAGATTACAGAGTCTTTTATGATCCATATCATATTGACCGTCACTAGTAAATTTAAATCCTACTCCTGCAGGGCCAACACTACCACCTTTAACATTATCATTAGATGATGTTGAGACTCGTCCAAATATATCAATACCCATTTTGTTCTATCCTCATCAACAGTTTACAGACAAGTGATGAAATCTCAGCAGTACTCATGATTAATAAATAACTTTAGCTTCACGCAACTCTTCGATAATGGAAATTATTTCATTAGAATGACTTGGGTTACCAGCAGCTTGAGATGCTGTTAGTAATCGAAGACGATCAACGAGTTCATTACAATTGTCCCAGTAAACATAGTCAATATTTTTACGTTTTCTTGAAGCTGTCATGAGGGTCGGTAATCCTGAACCATTTTTATTTAAATTGAAGTATTTAGCTATGTAATCGTTGAATTTTTGTGTTTTTTCAGTGTAAATACTTCTTTCTGGATTATAATGCTTTCGATGTGTGTTGGTGGTCATAACGATCTCAACATATTGATTTTCATCATCTTGAGTAATGAGAGTTTTTTTAGGCTGTTTTTTAAACAACAATTCAAGTAATCCTGGAGTTAGAGTATAATTTTTATCATTAATAATGAAAGTAGTGTTATCTTTAAACGCAATTTCTGAATCACCAATAAATGTTCGATTATTTCTTTTACGAATACCATATCTTACATCTAGATTCTTATGATGTTTATGTAACATATTAAGATAGCTTGAGAGAGTATTAGTTGATTTATTGGGGGTACTTGTAGCATTAACATTTCTCTGTAAAATTGTTTGATTAAAACTTTCACTACTTTGATCATCAGTTATATCTTGAGTCTTTTCAGTTTGAGAATCGATAGTGTTATAAAAACTTGCATCACTTGCTTCATCGGATGAATTTGTGTGAGAAAAATTTTTTATCTGTGGCAAATTTTCGTTTTTTATCTGAGAAAAATTTTCAGTTTTTATTATTTTAGCATTTTCTACAAGCGTTTTCAGAGGTGTAACTATAGGTTTAAACATTTCACGCATTGTTTGTTCACTTGTATCTTTACCTAACTTTAATTTTTTATGTTTTTCACGGATGGCGTCACTAGCTATAGATATTTGGTGTAACATTTCCTGCTGTTGGGAAATATTTTTTAAATCCATGTTGTCACGATCAAGTACTTTACGTAACTGCATAAAATTCATCGATTGACAATTAATTTATACGAATAAAATTATCAAAACCTTTTCTGTATCGTCCATTATTCAAATCACTATCTTTATCAATAACAACAAAACCATATCTATTGCTAGAGTCATTATTCCAACATGCTGAGCACAATTCTTTAAAAGTATTATATGACATGTCAGTATTCACATGATCATTATAGATATGTTTTAAATTCATTTCATCTTGACGAAAAAGTACGAGAAAATTGACATTATCACGTATCAGATGTTTTGGAATACGTGTATAAGTTTGACAAAGATAAAAACTGTCAACATCGTTATGCCTACCCATACAAAAATATGCTCTTATATGATCTTGATTCTCACATGCTACATCATCAAATATCATTAGTGAATTTGGCTGTGCGCCATCCGGTTTTACAACTTCTTCATGATCATTAAATGGAAAATAACCTAGACCTTCTATCGGTTGTAGAAGTGATTCTAAAAATTTATATTTCGGCTGGTTTAGAGATTTAGAATATAGATATATATTTTCAAATCTCAAGCCGTTAGGATGAGTAATTAATGCAAGAAGCGCATTGGTTTTTCCACAATTTGATGGTCCACAGAGCACTGCACGAACGGTATTTGGTAGTAGTGTACCATGCCGTTTTGGAGATTTTTTATCTCCTTGAACGATTTGATCGAAATTAATAACTGGTAATTTAGCTGATTGTTTCTGATATTTCATTTTTATTTTTCAAGATGTCGTGATGTTCATTCAACGATATTCAAATGACAACTCATTCGATTACCTATAAGTATTACCGTTTTATAGAATTTAAATTCAGTCGTGATGCATCAATGATTGAGTGTAGATGTATAAATAAGACGATGAAAATTGGTAGAGGTTTTGTTAATAGTATCATTAATAAACTACCGATTGAATTACATGTGCCGGGTTATCAATATTGTGGTCCAGGTACAAAGTTAACAAAAAGATTAGCTCGTGGTGATCCGGGTATCAATCCTCTAGATAAAGCGTGCAAAGAACACGATATTGCATACACACAAAATCCTAATAATATCGTTGCACGTCACGAGGCTGATAGAGAACTTGCAGAAAAGGCCTTGAAACGTGTTCACGCAGAAGACGCGAGTATTGGTGAAAAAACAGTTGCTTGGGGTGTTAATAAAACTATGAGAATAAAAAGGAGTTTGGGTATGGGTCTGAAAGAGTCAGTGTCAAAGAAAAAAAAACGAAGTCCAAACAAAACAACTAAAAAGAGTGAGAAAAAAAAGACATCCATAGCGGTTGGGAGGGTAAAAAAAAAAATAAAAAGCTCCGTGTTTCCATAGAAAATATAGTCAAATTCGCTAAAAAATCTATGACTGGCTTAGAGCCAGTTAAATCAGCATTGAAAAGTGCTCGTGAGGCAGTAAAACAAGCTGGCGGTAAAAAAAATATTAAATTACCTCGTGTTTTACCATTACCAACAAAAGTTGGTGGTATACTACCATTTTTGATACCATTATTTGCTGGCTTAAGTGCTACTGGTGCTCTGGCTGGTGGTGCTGCAAGTATAGCTCGGGTTATACGTGAAGCTAACTCAGCTAAACGAAAATTTGATGAAAGTAAGCGTCACAACGAAACAATGGAAGCAATAGCACTTGGCAAAGGTTTATATCTGACACCATACAAAAAAGGTATGGGTTTATATCTGAGTCCTTACCCAAAAAACGAATAATGCTACCACATCGAGCACTCACTAACTTTGATTTGCTGAAGTATGCTAAAGATTTGGAAATTCCACACTTTCGAGGTGTTTTCATGAGAAATGATTTACCAAAATCAGGACCAAGAATCAATGAATCCGCAATTATAAACCTTGATGATAAAAATGGATCTGGTTCACACTGGGTTGCATACAAGAAAAATGGTAATAATGTGGTATACTTTGATAGTTTTGGTAATTTACAACCACCAGAAGATCTCATGGAATATCTTGATGTTGGTAGCATAAAATATAATTATAAGCGATATCAGGATTTTAATACAGTAATATGCGGTCATTTGTGTCTCAAATTTCTCAGTGACCAGCTATAAATTGATGTGAATTAATCAACTAGACATCAGTCATGGCCGATTCGTTCACATTAACACTGTCAGGAAATTCCTCTGTATTAGAGGCTGATTATTTTCCACCCATTGAACTATCACCATTGAAAAAATATGCTTTGGGTCTTGTGGAACTCTTAACGTTTAATTCAATACCTAATATTGATGTTGGTGCTAACAAGTTTTATATAGCTAGTGGTGCAGACAAAAATCGTGTTTCAGAAATAGATCGTTATTTGACAGATGCTCAAAGAGAAAAGGTATTGGCTGATACTATAATAACAATACCAACGGGCAGTTATGAGTTAAAAGATATTGAAAAGTATTTATTAAAAGAGCTACCGGAAAATTTGGAATTCAGCCTCAAAGCAAACAATAATGAATTGCATAGTGAAATTAAGTGCAGTAAGCCTATAAATTTTGAGCCTAAAGATTCAATTGCATCGGTATTAGGATTTACGAATCGATCTCTAGCACCAAATATCTTGCACAAGTCTGATTTACCAGTAACGATTCTCAAAATCAATGCGTTGAGACTTGAGTGTAATATTACTAGTGGTGCATACATAAATAATCACAAAGCGCACACAATCCATGAGTTTTTCCCGTCTGTTGCACCTGGATATAAGATCATTGAAATCCCATCGCACATCATTTACCTTCCAGTCGCCGTCGATACAATACGTAATCTTAGAGTGTCCATAGTAGATCAGGATGGGAAATCTGTGAATTTTCGCGGTGAAACAATAACTATACGATTACACATAAAGTCTATAAAATAATGGGAATTGTTTTTAATACGAAAACTGGTGGAGGGTATAAAATTGAGTCAAGATGCCTCAAACCGATCAGTCATCGTGCACATGCCAAAGTGTTAACACATCAGAACGCTCAATTTCTCAAAAGTCTCGGATTAAAGTTACGTGGAAAATTGGGAAAATAAAGAAAATTAATTTTTGCTGCATTATATTACCATGGCGGAAATCTTAGACATTCAGAAACCAATTGTGTATGATGAATCGATCGCACACTATGAACTTCATGCACATCAACCATACGCATCATCAACATTAAATAATAACGATGAAATCCGTATCTGTGTGCAAAATCAAGGCTTATGTTTATTACTAAACAAAAGTACACTACACATAACTGGAAAATTTACAAAATCAGATGGGACTGCAGTTAATGGAACAATGGAGTTGGTGAATATGGCTGTTTGTCATATGATTGAAGAATTATCCCTACTACTAAATGGTGTTGTGATTGATCAATGTAAAAATGTAGCTATTACATGTCTGATGAAGAGTTACACATCTCTAAGTCCAGGACAGCGAAATCTTATGGAAAATGCTGGGTGGTTGATGGGTGATGCTAATAAATTAACTAATGATGATGGATACTTTGATGTATCCATACCATTAAGTGTCATGCTTGGGTTTGCTGAAGATTACAATCGCATTGTCATGAATGCAACATATGAGTTAGTTATCAGAAGATCAAATACTGATCTTAACGCTTACATACATAAACCAGCAACAGTTACTGATGTTGCTGCAAACGTTAAGATTACTCTAAATAAAGTTGAGTGGCTCATACCACACATCACTATATCTGATAAGCAGAAAATTCAAGCATTAAATTATATATCAAGTGATCCAGCTATTTCAATGAGTTTTCGTTCATGGGAGTTGTATGAATATCCATTACTTCCAGCAACTACAAAACACATTTGGCAAATTAAAACATCAACACAGCTGGAGAAACCACGTTATGTGATTCTGGGATTTCAAACTGCGAGGAAAAACGCAGTTAAAAAAGATGCCAGTCAATTTGATCATTGTAATCTTAGAGATGTAAAACTTTTCCTCAATTCTCAAAGTTATCCTTATGGTAATTTGAATCTTGATATCGATCGCAATCAGTATGCATTATTATATGATATGTACACTAATTTTCAAACATCATACTATGGTAAAGAACCAGAACCATTGTTGACAAAGGCAGCATTTTTAAAAGAAGCCCCACTTTATGTAATTGATTGTTCTAAACAAAATGAAGCTATAAAATCTGGGCCAGTGGATGTTAGAGTAGAATTTGAATCTAAAGTTCCATTTTCACCTCAAACATCAGCATACTGTCTAATTTTACACGATCGTATAATTGAATATAATCCTATAAGTAATAATGTTAGGAAATTAATGTAAGCAATATTTTGTACTCTATAAGATAAAGGTTTTGAATAAATAATAATAATGAAAAATAAAAATTTAATTCAAGTGTTTTTTTATTTTATTATTTTTACGTTACAATTTAACCTATAATTTAATATTATAATTTTTATTTATATAATTATATTTGTTAACTAATACAGGTTCTAGAATAATATTTAGTTTATCAATTCTGCGTCTAAAACGCTCACGATCTGCAGCTGCTTGCATCCATTTACCTTTCCTAGCATATTGATATGCGAAATTCCATACTCGAAAATGATGAATAATGGGTGTTGGATTGAATCGAACTTTTTTCTTAACAATTATATCATGTGAATCTGTTTTATTCTGTAAAAGTTATTAATTTATAGCACAACGAATTTCTAAGGAAATATATTATTTTCTTAAAAAGACGTTAGAACTATATGTACAATAATTTATTTTCCGTTCATTACATGCATAACAGTTTTTCTTGTATGGATAAATGTCACCTACACCATCGTGTTCATGACACACTTGATAGTCCATGATTTTTTGGTTATTTTTTAGGTGCACTGGTAACTTATCCCAAGTTTGACTGATTTCAGCTCGCGCGAATAGCATAATGAATGTTTCATCGAGACAAGCAATATCACAATCTTGCATTTTACTTAAATCACTCAATTGATAGTAAAGTTGTACAGACTTGTCATATGATGAGCCTTCACCCCAGTGCGCGATAAACCATTGCTTGATTTGTTTAGCATTTTCAAATGCACAAGAATAAACACCTTTACTTCTCAAATGATCTATCCTATTTGGACATATTGGTCTTGAATATTCATCTAAATCCTCATTGAAAAATCGCATTTTCTCCAAATCAATTACTGGTACCGCATAGTTAATTAGTTTTTCAAGAAGGTTTTTCTTTCGTGCTCCTTGCACATAAAAATATGAAGCTTTTTTTGTAAAAGTGTAAACATTACTTGACAATGTATCGTATGAGTATTCACCAGTATCCCATAAAATTCCATGACCACATCCTCTTTGATCCACGTTTTCATGTAATATAGTAGTATTACTGTGCTCTATCGGTGACTCATAAATAGAATAAAAACGAGATTCATACATCTTTTCAGAAAGCGTAATATCAGTAATGTAGACTTCTTTGAATACAAATGATCCGTCGGGGATTTCGAAACCCACAAAATCGATTATAAACTCCATTTCCACAATTGCAATTAATTAATTTGAATGTCCTGCGGCATAAAGAGTTAACTTAAAAGGGTTTGAACAATTTAGAAACTATTTAAAAGTTTTAACAGAGATTTAAACAGGGATTAAATGATTTTATTGGAAGAAGTATGTAAGACTTGTGAGGAAAAATATAAATAACTTACCTATGAGGAAGACTGACTGACTTTGTATCTAAGTTTCACATGAAAATTGAAACTATAACTGATTGATGGTTGAATAAAATGTCAGCTTTTTATATTACCCTCCCACCTTAACTACTAACCACCCCACTTTGACTACTACTCACCCCCCACCTTTACCTAAATTATAGTTTTGAACGGGTTAAATTAAAAGGGTTGAACGATTGACAAACTATTTAAAACTATTAAAAAATATTGTTAAATTTAAAAAAAAAATTTTTAACTTTTAAAAAAATTTTAAACTTTTAAAAAAATTTAAATTAAAAAAAAAATTTTAATTTAAAAAAAAATTTTTAATTTTAAAAAAAAATTTTTAATTTAAAAAAAAAAAATTTAATTTAAAAAAAAAAATTTTTAATTAAAAAAAAAAATTTTAATTTAAAAAAAAAAAATTTTTAATTTTTAAAAAATATTTTAAACTTTTTAAACTTTTAAAAAATATTGAAAACTTCTTAAAATCATTTAAAACTTATTCAGAATGAGAACGGCCTCTGAAAATCTGCAGAAATCTGTTTTATCGGGGGGGTGAAGCCCCCCAGTTTAACTACTGTCAATTTATAAATAAGTTAGCTGTTGAATGTGAAAATCTCATAGAAAAGGGTCAAGTAATTATAGTTGGGGATTTCAACATAGATGTAAGTAAGAAAACGCAGTACTCAAGAAAATTGTTAAAAGAAATGAAAAAGTATAACCTGAAGCAATATGTTAAAGCAAACACTAGATGTACAATCAATTCAAATACAACAATAGATTTAGTCTTTGCAAATGTACATATAGAAACTGAAGTGATGTTAAAGCCTAGGATTACTGATCATTACATGGTTAAAGTCAATTTACCCAGGAAAATCGGAATAGCAATTTGTAATAAAGAATGTAATATAATAGAAAAAAGAAACTACAGTAATTATGATGAAGCTATATTTCGAAATTTATTAGAAGAAAAATATAATAGACTAAGAATTGAAACAGACGACACTATTGAAGTTGATGTAAACGTATACCTAGAAAATGTAAATAATATCATTATTGAAAGTATTAATGAAGTAGCGCCAATACGTAAAATAAATGTACCTACGAGGTGGAAATATAAACCTTGGTTCAATAGAGAAGTTAAAGAATTGATTAACCAAAGAGATCATTTGTATAAAGAAGCGAAATTGACTAGATGTGCAGCACGATGGGATCAATATAGAAGTATGCGTAACCGAGTTGTATTAGCGATAAGAAATGCAAAAAGAAATTTTTATGAACAGCAAATTGATCACCAAAGGAAAGATACCAAAAAAATGTGGAAGAGTTTAAAAGAAATACTTGGAGATAAAAAGAAGGGAGTCTATCGAAACGATATTGTTTTCGATGGTACTAGTTATGATGATGAGAGTATAATTGCAGAGAAATTTAATAATTATTATATTGAAAGTATAGAGGATATAATAGGAGAAATTGATGTAGAAATGAGTGATGACTTAGAATCTGAACGGAAAAGATGTAAATCTGTTTTGACTAAATTTAGAACTGCTACTGTTAGCGAGATTGATAGAATTATAAAAAATTTAGACAAAAATAAAAATAAAAATGACGAATTGTCAACTGACATAATATCGAAAGTGTGGAGTGTAAATAGACATATGATCACTACATTAATAAATAGTAGTATTGAACAAGGAAAGGTCCCTGAATTATGGAAAAACGCTGTAATATACCCTATTCAAAAAATAAAAGGAAGTAAGAAAGCAGAAGATTATAGACCGATTATTACGTTGCCATTATTGGAGAAAATACTAGAAGAAATAGTCAAGAAGCAATTGGAAGAACATATAGCACAAAATAAATTATTGAGCGAAGAACAATCTGAATTTAGAGTAGGGCATTCATGTGAAACGGCATTACAGAAGACACTTGGAGAGTGGAGAGAAGGCTTAGACAAACGAAAAATATTTGGAGTATTGTATCTAGATCTGAAAAGAGCATTTGAAACAGTAAACATCGAAAAATTAATAATAAAGTCAGAAAATGAGTATGGTGTTAAACACAAAGCGATTGAGTGGTTAATATCATATTTGAGAGGTAGGACACAGCAAGTAAGATTTGGAAAAGTTAATTCAAAAAAGCTAATAGTAAAAAATGGAGTACCACAAGGCTCAAAATTGGGTCCCTTATTGTTTATTTTGTATATTGATGGCTTTGTTACCGTAGCAAAAAAATACGGTTGTGAGTGTAGATTATTCGCGGATGACAGTATTGTGTGTTGGTAGGACTGATGGAAATATGATAGAATTTATATTAAATAAGACTTTAAGGGAGTTGGAAAAATGGCTAAATCAAAATTTCTTAAGGGTAAATACGAAAAAAAAAACTTTTATGATAATTCATGTCAAAAGAAATAGGGTTTCCAAAAAGTGCAATATTCGAATGGGTGGAGAGAGAATAAAAGAAGTAAATAAAGCAAAGTATTTCGGAGTTATAATAGATAGGTTTTTGACGTTTGAGAACCATGCTTATTATATTTCAAAAAAAGTAAATAAGAAAATAAGTTTTTTAAGACGTATAAGCAGCGTCATAGGATATTTTAGTAGAGTTTTAATCTATAAGACAATTGTGGCTCCACATTATGACTACTGTTCAACAATAATGATGAACTTGAATAAATAATGTTTGAGTATGCTACAAAAAACCCAGAATAGAGCGATGAGAGTGCTGCTAAAAGTAAAAAAATATACACCAATTCAGAGTATGCTGGACGCCTTATGCTTTATGTCTATTGACCAAAGAATAAAGTATAATGTTTGTATATTAGTTTATAAAATGATTAATCGAATAACGCCAGAGTATTTAAGTAGAGAAATTTGTAATACTAGTCATAATTATAATACTAGAAACAAAGGCAATTTGGTAGCAATAAGAACGAGAACGAAGACCGCGGAAAAAACAATTAACTATAAAAGATTTTTGATGTATAATAAACTGTCGGATGAGACAAAAAACGCAGAAACTTTAATTAAATTTAAACTAAATTTGAAAAAGGACATAAAAAATGGTAAAATCTAATAAAAATATGATAGTAAACTGAAGTCAACTTCTCAAGATGTAATAAGAATGTTATAAGTAATGTCGAAACTTTTGCCCGTTTAAAAAGTACTAGAGAAAGAAATAAAAATCGTAGAAATTAAAAAATCGAAAGTCGTGACTTCAAAAAACGAAGCAGCTAATTTCATGATTCAGAATAATTATTTAAAATCTTGCAAAGGAAAACGAAAAAATAGTTATGCTAGAAGCTAACAAAAGAACCCGCCATGGAAAATAAGAGTTATTCGAAAATAATAAATTCAAACGATTAAATCGGACAGAATAGTTCAAGGAAAGGAAATAAATCCGCAACGTGAACCGAAATAAAATTCTGACATCCTGAACGTATGAAAAATGATATGTGTCATTTAAATAATAATTATTCCTCACATTTTCCCACACATTCAGGAACACATTATGCCACACATTCAGACAAACAGTATCCCACACAACTTCCCAAACATTATCCCACACATTCGAACATACACTATCCTACACATTTTCCCACACATTTTTCCATTCATTATCCCACACATTATCCTACACATTTTCCTACACATTATCCTACACATTTTTCCACACATTATCCGACACATTCAGTCATACACAATCCCACACAATTTCACGGACTTTTTCCCACATATTTTAAACATACATCATCCCACACATTCAGACAAACATTATCCCACACATTCAGACAAACAGTATCCCACAGATTATCCCACACAATTTCTCACACGTTATACCCCAAATTTTTCCATACATGATCCATCACATTTTTCCATACATGATCCATCACATTTTCCCACACATTATCCTACACATTTTCCTACACATTATTCTACACATTTTTCCACACATTATCCGACACATTCAGTCATACACAATCCCACACAATTTCACGGACTTTTTCCCACATATTTTAAACATACATCATCCCACACATTCAGACAAACATTATCCCACACATTCAGACAAACAGTATCCCACAGATTATCCCACACAATTTCTCACACGTTATACCCCAAATTTTTCCATACATGATCCATCACATTATCCCACACATTCTCCCACAGATTATCCTACACATTTTCCTACACATTCAGCCACACATTCTCTCACACATTTAGCCACATATTATCCCACACATGGACATACACTTTATCCTACACATTTACCTTTACGTGTTCTCCACACTTATAATTTTAATATTAGAAAATTAATTTAATTCTTAGGTTGTACGTATAAATAGTAGTTTATTTCATTTTCAACGCATATTTATTCAATTTTAATATTGTAATATGCTTCAAAGCATCTGAATGGTCTGTAGCTATTTGATTATATATACATTTCTATTTTTATATATAGAATTAACAAATCAAATACATACAGGAGATATACAAATTTTACTCATAAATTTTCACTGTTTTCCACGAATCGTTATTATAATTTTAGTTAATTTTCATTATGTGTATTTACATTGATAAATGCATATTTTCCAATGTTATCAATCGTCAAGTTGTATCGTTTATTGCTCAAAATATTCTTCAATCGCGAAAACGATCTTTCAGTGTCACACGATGTAAGTGGTGCATACATCATACACCTTACGTCTTCCATGACCCAACTGTGTGGAATTTCGATGTCCGGTTCTCCCTGAAGAGATGCAAATATGTTCATGATATCAACACTGAACCCCGTATTATTCAATAGTACATTCAACATTTTGTCTCTTATCGCCTGAGGAATATGTAAATTTTCTGTGATGTCCGATGATATCCCAGTTATAACCTCGATTACGGTTTCTAAATCAAGACCTTGGGTTTTCAAAGTCTTTATTGCATCTGCAACGCAACTGTAATTTTGATGGATGGTGTCAAAATCACGTTCTATATCAGGAAGGCGCCATAACTCTTGAGCACGTAGCACGACTTCAGCATCAGGGATCAGTGCGTTGATTACTGGTTTAATCGTAACAAAATACTGATGATAATATGAAACAGCTCGGAGCCACTCACCCCATCTGGTTATAACGGGTTCAGGTGGAAGGGGAACACCTGGGGCCATGTCTTGGAACAGTGTTACTCTTGTTGGCGCTTTACGAAAGACGGCTTTTGTATTCGCTATTACACCATTCGCATTTACATATGTCTCTCTGATTGTTTCAGCTACTCGGTGTAGACCATGAGCCAAGCATGAAACGTGGATCAATTTTGGAAAGGTATTTTTGAGCCTTAATCCTGCTGCCATCATATATGGTGCTGCATCAGAAACAAACAATAGAAGTCTATCATGATGGGCATTGTCTGGCCACAAGATACTTAATGCGATGTTGACAAAATTTTCTATTTCTTCAGCGTTAGCAGTAGGGATACAGCCACAATGAAGTAAATGAGACACAGTAGCCTGGTCTGGAAGTAGAGCACCAACGATTGCATGAGTGATGCATCGACCAAATTTATCTGACGTTTCGTCAACTGATAAATAAATTGAATGATTACCAATTTCTTCCCGAAGTCTCTGCAGCTTTGAAACATAAATTAGATCAACATATGATTTTCTTAATGTTGTAGCTGTAGGTATTTTTTGAGAAGTGTACTTTTCCAAAAATCCACGAAACTAAAGATTGTTTAATTTCTCGAATAGAATGTTGGAAACCAAAAGTGTCTCAGCCAGTTCATAATTGAACGTGCTAGTACGAGATTGACATTGTGAAACAGCGTCCGCAGTGGGGTCAACAGGTTGAGCACGACGATCAGCGATAGATTGATGAGTGTTGTTCAAAATGTGCCGTTCAATATCACGTCGTGCAACTGAATTCAACTGGATTTTACAGAGCGTGCAGTATACAAAATCATTACCAACGTTGAAAGTTGCAGGTTCAATATTTAATTGCTGAACGATGCGTTGCCATCGACAGAGAAATAGAAGTCGTTGTCTTGGCATGATGAGTTTGTGATTTGATAGCAAATGACACCAATATTCAATTGCGATAGAAAAAAAAAAACAGCCAACGTAACCAGAAGAAAATTAAAATTCGAAAACTCAGTAAACAAAAAAAAAGTTTTACGCTTGTGATAAGACGAGAAAATTATACGTACGAGGCGCAACTTAATTTTCTTAATTAAATATTTAAGATAAATAAAATCAAAGTGACCAAAAACTTAATCACTTTATTTTATGACAACTGTCAGTTTAATTTTTAAAACTCGAACTTAGTCACTAAACAAAACAAAAATAGTAATAATTTCAAACAAACGAACTAGATATTCTTTTTATTAATTTTGGTCTTTCTTACATCATGATCCAAAATTTCTCACACATTATTCCACACACTATCCCACACATTCAGCCACACATTTTCCCGCACATTCTCCTACACATGATTCCACACATTCAGTCACACATTATCCCACACATTCAGACATAGATTATCCCACACATTATCCCACACATTCAGTCACACGTTATCCCACACATTCACACATACATTATCCCATACATACATTCACCCATACATTATCCCACACATACAGTCACACATTATCCCACACATTCACACATACATTATCCCATACATACATTCACCCATACATTATCCCACACATACAGTCACACATTATCCCACACATTCAGTCACACATTATCCCACACATTCAGACATAGATTATCCCACACATTATCCCACACATTCAGTCACACGTTATCCCACACATTCAGCCGCACATTATCCCACACATTCAGTCACACATTATCCCACACATTCAGTCACACATTATCCCACACATTCACACATACATTATCCCATACATACATTCACCCATACATTATCCCACACATACAGTCACACATTATCCCACACATTCAGTCACACATTATCCCACACATTCAGTCACACGTTATCCCACACATTCAGTCACACGTTATCCCACACATTCAGCCGCACATTATCCCACACATTCAGTCACACATTATCCCACACATTCAGACATAGATTATCCCACACATTATCCCACACATTCAGTCACACGTTATCCCACACATTTTTCCACACATTCAGCCGCACATTATCCCATACATTCAGTCACACATTATCCCACACATTCAGACATACATTATCCCACACAATCAGACATACATTATCCGACACATTCAGTCACACATTATCCTACACATTCAGTCACACATTATCCCACACATTCACACATACATTATCCCATACATACATTCACCCATACATTATCCCACACATACAGTCACACATTATCCCACACATTCAGTCACACATTATCCCACACATTCAGACATAGATTATCCCACACATTATCCCACACATTCAGTCACACGTTATCCCACACATTTTTCCACACATTCAGCCGCACATTATCCCACACATTCAGTCACACATTATCCCACACATTCAGACATAGATTATCCCACACATTATCCCACACATTCAGTCACACGTTATCCCACACATTTTTCCACACATTCAGCCGCACATTATCCCATACATTCAGTCACACATTATCCCACACATTCAGACATACATTATCCCACACAATCAGACATACATTATCCGACACATTCAGTCACACATTATCCCACACATTCAGTCACACATTATCCCACACATTCACACATACATTATCCCATACATACATTCACCCATACATTATCCCACACATACAGTCACACATTATCCCACACATTCAGTCACACATTATTCCACACATTCAGACATAGATTATCCCACACATTATCCCACACATTCAGTCACACATTATCCCACACATTCAGTCACACATTATCCCACACATTCAGACATACATTATCCCACACATTCAAACATACATTTTTCCACACATTCAGTCACACATTATCCTACACGTTCAGTCACACATTATCCCACACATTCACACATACATTATCCCACACATTCACACATACATTATCCCACACATTCAGTCACACATTATCCCACACATTCAGACATACATTATCCCACACATTCAGACATACATTGTCCCACACATTTTCCCACACATTCAGCTGCACAGTATCCCACACATTCAGTCACACGTTATCCCACACATTTTTCCACACATTCAGCCGCACATTATCCCATACATTCAGTCACACATTATCCCACACATTCAGACATACATTATCCCACACAATCAGACATACATTATCCGACACATTCAGTCACACATTATCCCACACATTCAGTCACACATTATCCCACACATTCACACATACATTATCCCATACATACATTCACCTATACATTATCCCACACATTCAGTCACACATTATCCCACACATTCAGACATAGATTATCCCACACATTATCCCACACATTCAGTCACACATTATCCCACACATTCAGTCACACATTATCCCACACATTCAGACATACATTATCCCACACATTCAAACATACATTTTCCCACTCATTCAGTCACACATTATCCTACACATTCAGTCACACATTATCCCACACATTCAGACATACATTATCCCACACATTTTCCCACACATTCAGACAAACATTATCCCACACATTTTCCCACACATACGAACATCCATTATCCCACATATTTGAACATACATTATTAGCAACAAAATTATGTAATTGAGAAAATCTTCTAAATGACGTTTAAATCATTTTGGCACACACTTTTAACTTCTTTCACTGCGTATCAATATTAATAATCATTCTTATATCAGAAGAGCGTAAGTTCAACTGTTTATATTTCGAATGTTTTAATTTAACTTTTGCTATTGTCAATTGTTTTTTCTCTGTCTGCATAATTATATTTAAAATTCTGACATTTGATATGTCAAAACGAACATAACATTGCCGTAAAAAGATCTAAATAAATTCGAACGAACCGTATACCCTTATAACAAATACTAGTTTAAATGTTGCGACGGAGACGCAAATTATCCCAGTACTGTATGCGGTCACCCACGTGTAAATCAAAAAAAAAAGAAATTAAATTAAATTTAATAAACTCAAAGTCCGAAAAAAAATAAAACGTTGATAGATTTAACTTCAATTAAATTTTAAATTAATAAATAAATAATAGTGTTATTAAAATTGTAAATAATAAATTATAAAGTGTGCCTGGACCAGCTCCTCAGGCTGGGTTAGTGCACGTAGGCGCCAGACCGTTTCTCGAAAACGGACAAAAATTTTTATCAGGGGGAAATTTGCGAGGGAAAATCCGAGCGAGTACAGCCAGTAACAAGGCGGATTTAATCGAAAGAAATAATAAAAAGAGAAATAATCAAGAAACGAAAATAATATGCACAGTTGAAAATATATATAAATAATAGATTAAATTAAGTATAGCAGGAAAAGACCCAGGAAAATAAATATCAAGTATTTCCCCGAGAATTGTTGGATACGATTGTTTATATATAAATTATTAAGAAATTTTAATACAATATGTCACTGATAATATAAATTATAATCTTTCATGAACCCCTGGGGGCTGAATCTATACAATGCAAAAGAAATTCTGAATTTAAATCCAATATAAATTATAAATTATATTATAATAATGATTCACTTAAACAGATTAAACGAAATGTCCATAAAATATTTATCACCACCTTGGGTTACCCCTTTACACTTTACAGGGGGAGAAAGATACGGCACACTCACTCTCAATCACAATATAAATTTCCAATTATTACATGGATTATTTAAAATAAATAATTATCACCCTTTCAATAATTATTAAATAATAATAAAAAAAATATAACATAAATTGCTTGACCACTGGGGTAAATAAAAAGAAAAATCTAAATAATAATTCGGGATTAATTAATTAAATGATAATAATAACTGTAATAAATTATAATATAAATAATAAATTAATAATAATAATAATTCCACTTAATAATTATTATTATTTGCCCAGGAATTTTTCCTGTGAATTATTACGTCGCCGGCTTAGGAATTTATTTTCTTAGCCGGCGTATAGCTATAGCTATAAGTATATAGATATAGGTAGCTATCGATATATCGATATATCGAACTACCGCAACCGCGCAATTTTCAGTGTTAAATCATAAGTTAAACAAAATATAATTATTTTATCACCCTCAATTCTTTTATGAATTCAAATGTATCATTCAGGGGTATCTAACACAAAATTAGCCAAATTATTCGCGTCGCGAATGCCAACAATTCCCGGGGAGTTTACAGGTAACAATGCATTAAAGGGGAATACAAGAGTACTTACTCGATTCTCTTCCAAATTAATCCGTAACTCGTACCGGAACTCAGTCACCCGGTGAATTTTAACTCAACTTTGGCAGCGTGACCACGAATATTGACAAAATTAATTAATAAACCAAAAAAAAGTATCAACAACGTAAAATGAGAAACAGCGTCTGCTCAGTATCACTTTCCGTACCTTTCTGAGTACTTTATGGGCCCGCCACTTGTTGGCCACCCACGTGGCGCAACAATCGCCCTTAATTATAATTATCATTGTTACCTAGCCCCGGGCCTTTAAACTAATTAAATAAATTATAAAGACAATTTTTCCCTACCTGAATGATACAAAATAATTAAATACATATATTTAGTATGTATTTTTACCAAAATCATAATCGTAAAACATATATATAATTAAATAATAATCAATCGAAGCCGCATGTTATCCATCGATATTGCAGGGGAAAATATCGATTTTTCCCCTCCTCTATGGTCACTATTTTCATCTCCTCAATACCTGGATACTCAATTAAATCGAAATAAAATAAAAATAATAATTGGGGCATAATGTGGCCACACATTATGTCCCCTGAATAACGCCAAATCATAAATATATCCTTATAAATAATAAATAATAAGTGTAATTATTTTTAAATTAAAAATTAAATTTTATGCACACACGTGCTCTCAGTCATACCGCGCGCATGCGCGAGCAAACGCTGTCTCACCGGCGTAGCAACGAAATGCCCGCGTAACCATTCAAATTTAAACTTAAATACTATTTTTAATTACTTATTACTGATTAATTATTGATTAATTTGAATGGTTACGTGACACCCTCAATAAATCAATCAATTGATCACTTTAGTTATCTATCAATTAACCAGTGCATTAACTAATAAATAATTTAACAAATTCATAAACACTGATTACAATGCATGCTCTCATATTATGGCAACACACTAAATCCTTTTCTATTGTTCCGTTGAATGAAGTTATTGAATATACGAAATTCAATTATTGTCTGGTTAAATACAAAAATAAAATTTATCGTGGTAAAATAGTGGCTCAAAGTAGTAAGTTTTTGAATTTTAATTATTTTCTTTTTTGTATTCTTTTTATTGCTATTTATGTTACGATTTTTGTTATTGATCATGTTGTGATTTTTACTATTTTAACACAAAATAACAACTTGTTTTTCACTTCAGAATATTCAATTTTGACAGTGGGAAGTTGAATTATTATTTATCTCATTCAGCTTATAATTCAAATTATAATTAAAATTTTTTCCTAACTAAAATATATAAAACATTATTTCCTCTTAGCGAATAAGGATTGGTTGGAATCGCTCGAAGTTAACACCGATGGAGTTGTGATTGGTCAAGTCTTAACCACTCCGAATGAAAATTTACTCGCAAATAATAGTAAAAATATGACGGACGTTTCTCCTATTAAAAATTTAGACAATAAAATTACTGATTCTATCGATACTGAAAAGAATACTACTGACATTACAAATACTGTTACTGACTTTACAAGCTTTGACAAAACTAAAAACAATGATACTGATACTATCTATACTGAAGGCAATGCTACTGACATTACAAATACTGTTACTGACTTTACAAAATTTGACAAAACTCAAAACAATGATACCGACACAATTAATACTGATTCTGACATTTTAAACTGTGACAAATCAGACAATGATACTACTACTACTTACGTTCAAGACGGCAATGATACTTACAATAACAATAACGCTGACTTAAAACACACTAATACTGATATTTATGACAATATTAACCCTGAAATTAGAAATACTGTGACTGGTACTGCGGACTGTGATACAACTCAAAAAAATACTATTGCTGATGAAGTTGTAGGCTGCAGCAAAGCTTCCAATAAAACTACCGATATGGACGGTACAGACTGTGATAAAACTTACAATAGTACTACTAATATAAATCACCGTGACACTACTATTACTGACGCTAGTACTGATCTTAAAAAAACTGACATAAAAACTACTGATGATAAAGGTAAAGATAAAACGAATACTGATAAGACGAACTTCAAAAACACTGAGGATAAAGACACTAAAATTACTTACACACGAACCGATAAAATTGAAATTATGCCAAAAAGTCGAGTATTTGTTTCCGTTGGAGATTATAAAAAAATGATCAAAATCACAAGTAATCCGAGTAAACTAGCCAGAGTATTTTTGAAAAATATATTCGGAAATGAGCTGCTGGTAATGAGTATAACTGATTGAGGGAAAGGTGTTAACAATGCTATCCCTCCAGAAATTCTGAAAACATGTGAAGGTGAATAACTTCTCGTTATACTTGATTCATTAACCTAATTTTCGTGAGTTAATTAGCGTCTCGTAACCATTTGATTACAAAATCGACTTAACCGTTCTCTTTGCTCGCCTCGGCTGAAAAGTGTAAACTTTACAACATTCATTAACCATCACAATTCAATCAAATGATTATGAGTAATAACGCTATTAGCTCGATGATGATAACACTCAAAGATAAAAATAGTATAATTTGAAAAAAATCATTCCAGAATTCGTAAAGCTTCATACATCGCCAGAAAAACGGATCAGCCATGAGGAATTTAAAATTTGTGTTACACAAATGTGTGACACTCTCCGCCATCCGAATAAAAAACAAAAAAATTTATCATAAGTTGTGTTTAACATTAATAAATTGTTATTGATGTTGATTAAATAATGAACTCCACTTGAAATATTGTATAGGATGTGGACGGAAGAATTTAATTCACTGTGTGGATTACTGTGTGCATGTAGCATTATGTGTGTCTGGATGTGTGGGAAAATGTATGTCTCAATGTGTAGGATAATGTGTGACTGAATGTGTGGGATAATGTATGTCTGAATGTGTGGGATAATGTATGTCTGAATGTGTGGCTGAACGTGTGGGATAATGTGTGACTGAATGTGTGGGATAATGTATGTCTGAAAGTGTGGGATAATGTATGTCTGAATGTGTGGCTGAACGTGTGGGATAATGTGTGACTGAATGTGTGGGATAATGTATGTCTGAATGTGTAGGATAATGTGTGACTGAATGTGAGGGATGATGTGTGGGATGAGCTATGTCTGAATGTGTGACTGAATGTGTGGGATAATGTGTGACTGTATGTGTGGGATAATGTGTGACTGAACGTGTGGGATAATGTATGTCTGAATGTGTGGGATAATCTATGTCTGAATGTGTGGCTGAATGTGTAGGATAATGTGTGACCAAATGTGTGGGATAATGAATGTGTGAATGTGTGGGATAATGTGTAACTAAATGTGTGGGATAATGTGTGACTGAATGTGTGGGATAATGTGTGACTGTATGTGTGGGATAATGTGTGACTGAACGTGTGGGATAATGTATGTCTGAATGTGTGGAATAATCTATGTCTGAATGTGTGGGATAATGTGTGACCGAATGTGTGGGATAATAAATGTGTGAATGTGTGGGATAATGTGTGACTAAATGTGTGGGATAATGTATGTCTAGATGTGTGGGATAATGTATGTCTGAATGTGTGGGATAATGTGTGTCTGAGTGTGTGGGATAACATGTGACTAAATGTGTGGGATAATGTATGTGTGAATGTGTGGGATAATGTGTGACTGAATGTGTAGGATAATGTGTGGGAAAATGTATGTCTGAATGTGTGGGATAATGTGTGACTGAATGTGTAGGATAATGTGTGGGAAAATGTATGTCTGAATGTGTGGGATAATGTGTGACTGAATGTGTGGGATAATGTATGTCTGAATGTGTGGGATAATGTATGTCTGAATGTGTGGCTGAACGTGTGGGATAATGTGTGACTGAATGTGTGGGATAATGGATGTCTGAATGTGTGGGATAATGTGTGACTGAATGTGTGGGATGATCTATGTCTGAATGGGTGACTGAATGTGTGGGATAATGTGCGACTGTATGTGTGGGATAATGTGTGACTGAACGTGTGGGATAATGTATGTCTGAATGTGTGGGATAATCTATGTCTGAATGTGTGGCTAAATGTGTGGGATAATGTGTGACCGAATGTGTGGGATAATGAATGTGTGAATGTGTGGGATAATGTGTGACTAAATGTGTGGGATAATGTGTGACTGAATGTGTGGGATAATGTATGTCTGAATGAGTGGAATAATGTGTGACTGAATGTGTGGGATAATGTATGTCTCAATGTGTGGGATAATGCATGTCTGAATGTGTAGGATAATCTATGTCTGAATGTGTGGGATAATGTATGTCTGAAGGTGTGGCTGAACGTGTGGGATAATGTGTGACTGAATGTGTGGGATAATGTATGTCTGAAAGTGTGGGATAATCTATGTCTGAATGTCTGGCTGAATGTGTGGGATAATGTGTGACCGAATGTGTGGGATAATGTGTGACCGAATGTGTGGGATAATGTGTGACCGAATGTGTGGGATAATGAATGTGTGAATGTGTGGGATAATGTGTGACTAAATGTGTGGGATAATGTGTGTCTGAATGTGTGGGATAATCTATGTCTGAATGTGTGGAAGAATGTGTGACTGAATGTGTGGGATAATGTATGTCTGAATGTGTGGGATAATGTATGTCTGAATGTGTGGCTGAACGTGTGGGATAATGTGTGACTGAACGTGTGGGATAATGTATGTCTGAAAGTGTGGGATAATCTATGTCTGAATGTCTGGCTGAATGTGTGGGATAATGTGTGACTGAATGTGTGGGATAATGAATGTGTAAATGTGTGGGATAATGTGTGACTAAATGTGTGGGATAATGTGTGACTGGATGTGTGGGATAATGTGTGACTGAACGTGTGGGATAATGTATGTCTGAATGTTTGGGATAATCTATGTCTGAATGTGTGGGATAATGAATGAGTGAAAGTGTGGGATAATGTGTGACTAAATGTGTGGGATAACATGTGACTAAATGTGTGGGATAATGTATGTGTGAATGTGTGGGATAATGTGTGACTGAATGTGTAGGATAATGTGTGGGAAAATGTATGTATGAATGTGTGGGATTATGTGTGACTGAATGTGTAGGATAATGTGTGGGAAAATGTATGTCTCAATGTGTGGGATAATGTATGTCTGAATGTGTGACTGAATGTGTGAGATAATGTATGTCTGAATGTGTGGGATAATGTATGTCTGAATGTGTGGCTGAACGTGTGGGATAATGTGTGACTAAATGTATGGGATAATGTATTTCTGAATGTGTGGGATAATGTGTGACTGAATTCGTGGGATGATGTGTGGGATGATCTATGTCTGAATGGGTGAGTGAATGTGTGGAATAATGTGTGACTGTATGTGTGGGATAATGTATTTCTGAATGTGTGGGATAATGTGTGACTGAATTCGTGGGATGATGTGTGGGATGATCTATGTCTGAATGGGTGAGTGAATGTGTGGGATAATGTGTGACTGTATGTGTGGGATAATGTGTGACTGAATGTGTGGGATAATGTATGTCTGAATGAGTGGAATAATGAGTGACTGAATGTGTGGGATAATGTATGTCCGAATGTGTGGGAAAATGTGTTGCTGAATGCATGGGATAATGTATGTTTAAATGTGTGGGAAATTGTGTGGAATGATGTTTGTTTGAATGTGTGGCTGAATGTGTGGGAAAATTTTCGGGATAATGTATGTCTGAATGTGTGGGATAATGTGTGACTGAATGTGTGGGATAACATGTGACTAAATGTGTGGGATAATGTATGTGTGAATGTGTGGGATAATGTGTGACTGAATGTGTAGGATAATGTGTGGGAAAATGTATGTCTGAATGTGTGGGATAATGTGTGACTGAATGTGTAGGATAATGTGTGACTGAATGTGTGGGATAATGTATGTCTGAATGTGTGGGAAAATGTGTTGCTGAATGCGTGGGATAATGTGTCAGAAAATGTGTGGAATAATGTATGTTCGAATGTGTGGGATAATGTTTGTCCGAATGTGTGGGAAATTGCGTGGCATAATGTATGTCTGACTGTGTGGGAAAATGTGTTGCTGAATGTGTGAGAAAATTCGTGACCGAATGTGTGGGATAATGTGTGTCTGAGTGTGTGGGATAACATGTGACTAAATGTGTGGGATAATGTATGTGTAAATGTTTGGGATAATGTGTGACTGAATGTGTAGGATAATGTTGGAGAAAATGTATGTCTGAATGTGTGGGATAATGTGTGACTGAATGTGTAGGATAATGTGTGACTGAATGTGTGGGATAATGTATGTCTGAATGTGTGGGAAAATGTGTTGCTGAATGCGTGGGATAATGTATGTTTAAATGTGTGGGAAATTGTGTGGAATGATGTTTGTTTGAATGTGTGGCTGAATGTGTGGGAAAATTTTCGGGATAATGTATGTCTGAATGTGTGGGATAATGTGTGACTGAATGTGTGGGATAATGTATGTTTAAATGTATGGGAAATCGTGTGGAATAATGTTTGACTGAATGTGTGGGAAAATGTGTTGCTGAATGTGTGAGAAAATTTGTGGGACAATGTATGTTCAAATGTGTGGGAAATTGTGTGGGATAATGTTTGTCTGAATGTGTTGCTGAATGTGTGGGATAATGTATGTTCAAATGTATGGGAAATTGTGTGGAATAATATTTGTCTGAATGTGTGGGATAATGTGTGTCTGAGTGTGTGGGATAACATGCGACAAAATGTGTGGGATAATGTGTGACTGAATGTGTGGGGTAATGTATGTCTGAATGTGTGGGATAATGTATGTCTGAATGTGTGGGATAATGTGTGACTGAATGTGTAGGATAATGTGTGACTGAATGTGTGGGATAATGTATGTCTGAATGTGTGGGAAAATGTGTTGCAGAATGCGTGGGATAACGTATGTTTAAATGTGTGGGAAATTGTGTGGAATAATGTTTGTCTGAATGTGTGGCTGAATGTGTGGGAAAATTTTCGGGATAATGTATGTCTGAATGTGTGGGATAATGTGTGACTGAATGTGTGGGATAATGTATGTTTAAACGTATGGAAAATCGTGTGGAATAATGTTTGTCTAAATGTGTGGGAAAATGTGTTGCTGAATGTGTGAGAAAATTTGTGGGACAATGTATGTTTAAATGTGTGGGAAATTGTGTGGGATAATGTTTGTCTGAATGTGTGGCTGTATGTGTGGGATAATGTATGTTCAATTGTATGGGAAATTGTGTGGAATAATATTTGTCTGAATGTGTGGGAGATTGTGTGGGATAATGTGTGGAAAATGTGTGGGAATATGTGTGGGATAATGTTTGTCTGAATGTGTGGCTGAATGTGTGGGAAAATGTGTCAGAAAATGTGTGGGATAATGTATGTTCGAATGTGTGGGATAATGTTTGTCTGAATGTGTGGGAAATTGCGTGGCATAATGTATGTCTGAATGTGTGGTAAAATGTGTTGCTGAATGTGTGAGAAAATTTGTGACTGAATGTGTGGGATAATGTATGTCTGAATGTGTGGAATAATGTGTGACAAAATTTTCGGGATAATGTATGACTGAATGTCTGGGATAATGTGTGACTGAATGTGTGGGATAATGTATGTTTAAATGTATGGGAAATCGTGTGGAATAATGTTTGTCTGAATGTGTGGGAAAATGTGTTGCTGAATGTGTGAGAAAATTTGTGGGACAATGTATGTTCAAATGTGTGGGAAATTGTGTGGGGTAATGTTTGTCTGAATGTGTGGCTGAATGTGTGGGATAATGTATGTTCAAATGTATGGGAAATTGTGTGGAATAATATTTGTCTGAATGTGTGGGATAATGTGTTTCTGAGTGTGTGGGATAACATGCGACTAAATGTGTGGGATAATGTGTTACTGAATGTGTGGGATAATGTGTGACTGAATGTGTGGGATAATGTATGTCTGAATGTGTGGAATAATGTGTGACTGAATGTGTGGGATAATGTATGTCTGAATGTGTGGGATAATGTATGTCTGAATGTGTGGGATAATGTGTGTCTGAGTGTGTGGGATAACATGTGACTAAATGTGTGGGATAATGTATGTGTGAATGTGTGGGATAATGTGTGACTGAATGTGTAGGATCATGCGTGGGAAAATGTATGTCTGAATGTGTGGGATAATGTGTGACTGAATGTATAGGATAATGTGTGACTGAATGTGTGGGATAATGTATGTCTGAATGTGTCGGAAAATGTGTTGCTGAATGCGTGGGATAATGTATGTTTAAATGTGTGGGAAATTGTGTGGAATAATGTTTGTCTGAATGTGTGGGAAAATTTTCGGGATAATGTATGTCTGAATGTGTGGGATAATGTGTGACTGAATGTGTGAGAAAATTTTCGGGACAATGTATGTTCAAATGTGTGGGAAATTGCGTGGCATAATGTATGTCTGAATGTGTAGGATAATGTGTGACTGAATGTGTGGGATAATGTATATCTGAATGTGTGGGAAAATGTGTTGCTGAATGCGTGGGATAATGTATGTTTAAATGTGTGGGAAATTGTGTGGAATAATGTTTGTCTGAATGTGTGGCTGAATGTGTGAGAAAATTTTCGGGATAATGTATGTCTGAATGTGTGGGATAATGTGTGACTGAATGTGTGGGATAATGTATGTTTAAATGTATGGGGAATCGTGTGGAATAATGTTTGTCTGAATGTGTGGGAAAATGTGTTGCTGAATGTGTGAGAAAATTTGTGGGACAATGTATGTTCAAATGTGTGGGACATTGTGTGGGATAATGTTTGTCCGAATGTGTGGCTGAATGTGTGAGATAATGTATGTTTAAATGTAGGGAAATTGTGTGGAATAATATTTGTCTGAATGTGTGGGATAATGTGTGTCTGAGTGTGTGGGATAACATGCGACTAAATGTGTGGGATAATGTGTTACTGAATGTGTGGGATAGTGTGTGACTGAATGTGTGGGATAATGTATGTCTGAATGTGTGGAATAATGTGTGACTGAATGTGTGGGATAATGTATGTCTGAATGTGTGGGATAATGTATGTCTGAATGTGTGGGATAATGTGTGTCTGAGTGTGTGGGGTAACATGTGACTAAATGTGTGGGATAATGTATGTGTGAATGTGTGGGATAATGTGTGACTGAATGTGTAGGATAATGTGTGGGAAAATGTATGTCTGAATGTGTGGGATAATGTGTTGCTGAATGCGTGGGATAATGTATGTTTAAATGTGTGGGAAATTGTGTGGAATAATGTTTGTCTGAATGTGTGGCTGAATGTGTGAGAAAATTTTCAGGATAATGTATGTCTGAATGTGTGGGATAATGTGTGACTGAATGTGTGGGATAATGTATGTTTAAATGTATGGTAAATCGTGTGGAATAATGTTTGTCTGAATGTGTGGGAAAATGTGTTGCTGAATGTGTGAGAAAATTTGTGGGACAATGTATGTTCAAATGTGTGGGACATTGTGTGGGATAATGTTTGTCCGAATGTGTGGCTGAATGTGTGAGATAATGTATGTTTAAATGTAGGGAAATTGTGTGGAATAATATTTGTCTGAATGTGTGGGATAATGTGTGTCTGAGTGTGTGGGATAACATGCGACTAAATGTGTGGGATAATGTGTTACTGAATGTGTGGGATAGTGTGTGACTGAATGTGTGGGATAATGTATGTCTGAATGTGTGGAATAATGTGTGACTGAATGTGTGGGATAATGTATGTCTGAATGTGTGGGATAATGTATGTCTGAATGTGTGGGATAATGTGTGTCTGAGTGTGTGGGATAGCATGTGACTAAATGTGTGGGATAATGTATGTGTGAATGTGTGGGATAATGTGTGACTGAATGTGTAGGATAATGTGTGGGAAAATGTATGTCTGAATGTGTGGGATAATGTGTGACTGAATGTGTAGGATAATGTGTGACTGAACGTGTGGGATAATGTATGTCTGAATGTGTGGGAAAATGTGTTGCTGAATGCGTGGGATAATGTATGTTTAAATGTGTGGGAAATTGTGTGGAATAATGTTTGTCTGAACGTGTGGCTGAATGTGTGGGAAAATTTTCGGGATAATGTATGTCGGAATGTGTAGGATAATGTGTGACTGAATGTGTGGGATAATGTATGTTTAAATGTATGGGAAATCGTGTGGAATAATGTGTGTCTGAATGTGTGGGAAATTGTGTTGCTGAATGTGTGAGAAAATTTGTGGGACAATGTATGTTCAAATGTGTGGGAAATTGTGTGGGATAATGTTTGTCTGAATGTGTGGCTCAATGTGTGGGATAATGTATGTTCAAATGTATGGGAAATTGTGTGGAATAATATTTGTTTGTATGTGTGGGAGATTGTGTGGGATAATGTGTGGAAAATGTGTGGGAATATGTGTGGGATAATGTTTGTCTGAATGTGTGGCTGAATGTGTGGGAAAATGTGTCAGAAAATGTGTGGGATAATGTATGTTCGAATGTGTGGGATAATGTTTGTCTGAATGTGTGGGAAATTGCGTGGCATAATGTATGTCTGAATGTGTGGGAAAATGTGTTGCTGAATGTGTGAGAAAATTTGTGGGACAATGTATGTTCAAATATGTGGGAAATTGTGTGGGATAATGTTTGTCTGAATGTGTGGCTGAATGTGTGGGAAAATGTGTCAGAAAATGTGTGGGATAATGTATGTTCGAATCTGTGGGATAATGTTTGTCTGAATGTGTGGGAAATTGTGTGGGATAATGTTTGTCTGAATGCGTGGGATAATGTATGTCTTAATGTGTGGGAAAATGTGTTTTTGAATGTGTAGTAATATGTGAGGGATAATTATTATTTAATTGACACATTCTCTTTTATACGTTCAGTATGTCAGAATTCCATTTCGATTTCCTTTGCGGATTCATTTTCTTTCATTGAACTATCTTGTCCGATTTAATCGTTTGAATTTATTATTTTCGAATAAAACTCATTTTTCATGGCGGGTTCTTTTGTTAGCTTCTAGTATAACTATTTTTTTGTTTTTCTTTGCAAGATTTTAAATAATTATTCTGAATCATGAAATTAGCTGCTTCGTTTTTTGAAGTCACGACTTTCGAATTTTTTAATTTTACGACTTTCCCTCGTACTTTTTAAACGGGCAAAAGTTGCGACACTACTCATGAGTATCAAAATATTACCGCCGCCACATCAAATTAAAAATGTTACATCAAAAACCTTTTTCAACTAAATAATTTTGTTTAGGGGGAAAAAGAAAACAGACCGGACGGACAACATGGACAGAAAAGGACTAATTACGTGGGTCATTGCACTCACCCTGGCCTTTATACCTGGATCTTCTGCTACAAAACACAGTATTAAACCTTTAAATCTTAACACTGGATTATACTACGAGCTACTGAAAGAAATTCGATGGATAGATTCTGACGGGAAACTCATAACTATATTAAGTTTGGACAAATTCGCGCAAACCAAACCTTCTGTCGAAGAATTAGGAATCGACAAGCTCTGGACTCGCTGCAAAGAGATCATTAAACCAGAAATCTGTAACTCTCACATAAAAATTGAAGATTATAAACAACTCAGTTTCGACATAGACACCACCGAAATAGACGTACTCGAAACTGCTGGGTTGTTGAACGGTCAACTAGGTGATATACAACCACTTTTACCCGCTGCTGAAGAATCTCTAATAAAATATTATATTAAAAAATAGAAACCTTCAACTTTCAAAAGTCCAGAGATCCCGAAGGAACTCTGAACGAAACCCTTGTTTTAGAAAATAACGTACAGCTAATAAACACGGAATACTACAACAATCTACAGAACACTAAGGCAGGTATACTCAACTCTTTAGCTCTAGCAGCGCGCCTAAAACAAATAGAACCTCTGGAAGACCGGAGATATAAAGATGCCACTCACCACGAATACGTAGACTTGTTAAGTTTTTGGAGTGTGCTTACTCACGCAGTGTTCACAAACTACTTGGATAACTTGAAAGCCATAAAAACGGGTCTACAAGCTGCTCAAGCTGGACACGTGTTTACAAGTATATTCGAGCCAAAAAGGATTCTTGCAGCCACGAAAGAAATGTTGAAGCATCGTAATTCTTTAACCCTTCCTACCCAATCAGAAAGAATTGATATGAAAGAACTTTTTACGATCTCCAAAAGCAAAATACAAACTCTGGAAAACAGAATTATAATTACACTAGAGATCCCAATTCTTGACCTTTAGCCTTACTATATATCCAAAATGCACCCTTATCCGGTACAACAAACTTTTGGTAATAATACAGACGGATCAGCATACATACAACCACGAACAGACTATCTGATAATCTCTGAAGATAAAAACTGGTACAACCTTGTTTCTAATACAGATTTAGAATCATGCTATAACTTGGAAAAATTATACATCTGTACTCCGAGATATCCACTCTATGATGCCAGCATCGAACCACCTTGCGAAATATCACTCTTTCTAAAGACGACATATCAACCGTTTTATAATTGCGACATTAGAGTAAGTAGAACTTATAACCCCCATTGGAAAGCCTTGACTGCATCATCGGGATGGCTTTATTTGTTACCTGCGGAGGAGCCCCTCCAAATTACCTGCAAGGGTCAGCCAACAATACACTCAAGACTTTCTGGAACTGGCATAATCTACTTAACTCCGGGATGTGTACTAAGAACGAATTACGTTAAACTCGTCGGACATCACGGTATCGAAACCCCGCAAATATTTGACAGTTCCCCAAAGGTAAAACTGAACATCGGACATATTTTTCCGGAAATCCAAACTTTTATGCCATTGCAGAAGGCTTTCAACGATCCAGGTAACAACGCTGTTATCGCAACTAACATAGGGAAACTGTCGTACGACTATACGCTTATTAGTGTGATGAGAGAAATACAAACTGCTCAACCATTATCAACAACGCAGATCGACCATCACTACATCTTGTATGGACTCTTTTCCGCTCTGGTCATGACAACTACCTACCTTTTTATCACCATGTGTTTATATTTCAAGAAGAGACTATACACCAAATATACTCCCATAGAGAAGGAAGAACTACAGACAATTATACCTGAAGCAACTTATTCGATGCCGATTACTTTTAAACACTACAGCCAACCCGATGAAGTGATTTATGACAACCCCAGATCGCAGAGGAAGATGCAACGCGACGAAGCATCCACACAAGAGACAGAAAGGGTCACACCAGCAAACTTCCCAAGGCCATCAATGCGACAGCCACCACCAACGAAAAATAAAGGACACGAGATCTAAGAGGGAGTATAAAATCTGTCATCTCAGATAAAGGACGCAAAATAAATAAAGACAATGATGAGAATATAAAGTAATAAACGCGTACTTGGAGCGTTATACATATATGTATACGTATATATATATGTATATATATATGTATGTATATATGTATGTGTATGTATATGTGTGTGTACGTGTATATATACTTGTGGGTATCTTTCTAATTACAGTAGAAAACGAAAAAAATTAAAAATTATAATAATAATAATAATAATAATAATAATAATAATAATAATAATAAGTAAATAATAAGTAAATAAATAAACAATTGAATAGAAAAAAAAAGGATGGGGAAGAAAAGGGATATAATAATAATAATAATAATAATGAAAATAAAAATATTTTTTTTTGGGGGTATTTATTAATACAATTTATACGAAATACATAAAAAAAAAGGGAAAAAAAAATATATAATAATAATAATGCTAATAATAATAATATAAACATATAAATAAAAAAAAAAAAAAAAAAATTTTTTCTTGGGATGATCAAATATGATCACACCAATCTTCCTCATCGTGAACTTCGTCGAACGCCGGTGGACCTTCCTCCCAATACCTCTCGACGAAGTCCAGGATCACCTGAACCACCCTGGGCGGAGCTTCTATGAGGATCTGCTGCAAATCCTGAAGTTCCATTCGGCAGAATTGCTGTGAAACAAAAAAAAAAAGGAAGTTATTTAACTAAACAATTTTCGAAAAGAAATTTACTCAAAATCTGCTTAGATAACTTACCAAGAGAAAAGAGACGGTCGTCCGTTGACCCCTATCTCGCCAAGGAAGGACGTGGTAAGCCCACTCTACTTCCTCTGGAGCAAGAGGGTGTAACAACACCAGCACTGGATTCAGGAAGGGCAACGCTGTAAAGGGATCATCGCTGACCCACCTGAGCCGTGTGAATCCCAACTGAAGTAGTTCAAGACCCTCGAGCTCGGTTACTGCACGACGATACCCATCCGCCGCCCGCTGTTCCTCGACACGCGCGTCAACGACTGCCTGGCACCGCATCACACCTGGAGGTGCGACTGGGACTGCCTCTCGATCTTCTGGAGTTCCCGCCGGTACACCACGATCCTCTGGAACCTCCGGAGACTGAGGAGACTCCAGACCAAAGTCGCGTGGGGCCCGACAGTCGGGCCAATCCGCACAGTATCCGTAACGCTCGCTACAGATCAAAGCTGACTTTGACGACGCTGCTTCATCGCTACTGTCGGGAGCACCATCGTACTCCACCGCGTCAACCCGCTCCACAGTCGAGAAGGTACAGTCAGATCGGAAACCTGACTCATCTGACGTTCCGTCCACGACTAGGATAGCGTCGTCCTCGTCATCCTCGGAGTCGGACTCTTCGATAAGCTCGTTGACCCTATCACGATCAACAAGCGCGAGCTCTTCACCTGCATCGACACGCACCTCAGGATCACGGAAGTCAACTTCACCATCGCCGTCTTCATCTTCACTCTCACTACCCTCCTCACTCGAACTTTTATCATCTTCTTCATCCGAAACTTCACTATCCCCATCACTCGAGCTCCCACTTGCCTCGCTGTCTTCATCTCCCATCCTACCGGCTTCAACCGCTACTGCATCCTCTTCCCCGCCCTCTTCATCATTACCGACCTCCATTGGCAGCGGAGGAGTAACAACCTCATCTTCTTGATCAGCTTGGGGAGGCAGGGTCTCATCGACCACTGTCTCCGCGTCCGACCATTCACCATTAACACTATCGGGTCGGTACCGCTCATCTTCTTCATCGGACATTAAGTCCACCACGACCGGCACATCACCATCACTCAAGGCAAAGCGTTTCATTTTAATTAAAGATACTAAAGAACTGTTCACTACGAAAACTTGAAGAGAACTGTACGACCAGAAGATCCTCGACAATCCACCAAGACTCCGTCTACCACCCCCAACGAGAAAAATGAAAAAAAAAAAGGGCTAAAAACCCCCACCTACAGGAAAATTGTCAACGAATCCCGAAACGACGATGAAATCTCAAGAAGGACAATTTTTTTTATATAGTTTTTAGAGTTTTCCTTAGCCATAAATAATAATTGTAAGTCTGGCGCTTCGAGTAACCCGGCTCTACCCAAGGACGGTAGCCCCTGCCGTATTACTTGAACTCGCCAGGTATAGAATCACCCTACTTATTTACTCATACACATGAACTCAAACTTAATTAATGATAAAACTAATAATAATATAACTAACACTATTCTAAGTAAGGGAAAGGATCAGTTCGAATAAGTCAATCAAATTAAGATTTAAATGTAAATTTTAATTCTTCCATTTAAAAATACAGTTCACTCTAATCTTATAATCGTTCCCTTTTTCAACCACCTACCCGAGGCCAAACGACACCCATCAAGCAACACCAGGGGGTCGCCTGACGCAATTAGCCATGAAGATTGCTGATCTGGATCACGCCCGAACAGTAGATCCAGCTCTGGACCAGAATATTGCCAAGAATCGTTCGACAACTGGTTCAGACGTCTCTCTCTTACCCTTGAGTAGAGCGGCCAGAGGTCAAGCATCGTCGCCGGGGCAGCTATAGACAACAGATATTTCGCCTCTTCTTCATTCAGTTCAAAAAACCACTAGAAAAAAATATACATCTTCCCTCAAAAGGTACGAAAACGATAAAGAAAAATAATCATAACTTAAAATTTTGTCCAGCTTACCTGAAGGAAGGTTAAAGGCTTGCCATTAACCATGGGCTGAACCTCCGGAGCCGCGAAAACAACCCATTCCACATCCTCATAAGAAATCAAGGAAAAACAGTGGAAGATTGGATCTTCGACTGTTACCCATACGTCGAAGTTTTCGATTTCTGTAACATCTACCGGAATATAGCTCATCTTGAGAATGCGTTTGAAAAACTTCGGAAGACTGATGTAAAACTACCACAAGTCATCCTTTACATATTCAAAACACCAAGATGGCAACTCAAAACAAAATGCACCACCACCCCGAACGATCACCAACCAGCATTAAGAACAATAGCTCGAGAAAATATCAGTGCACCTGATTGGTTTCTCCGACCTCCTCTTCCTTGCCTATCCAACTCTCATACATTTATAGAAACACTTAAAATTTTACCATAGAAAAACCTTTCCCTATCTTCCAATCTTTATTACTACCGACCTGCAAGGACACTCTTCGAACTGATCTTAATTTAAGTACTTATTTAAACTAACGTATAAATTGTAAGTCCTCAGGGACGATGACTAGTTTTAGCTGGGGGCGTGTCACGACTGATACGTTCGACTCGTATCCTTACAAGTCGTTAAAAATCTTTTCTTTTTGAAAATTTTAAATTTATTGTACACGAGAAAACAATTTTTCTCGAGAACTATGGCGACATAGACAGAAAACAGCAAAGACACTGGCGGTAACACAAGTGCGTTTCCAAGTAGACCTTCAGTTTTTTTTTATATATAATAATTAACAGGGCAAAATCAGTAGGATAGATCGCATAAGAGAATATCCGTCCATCTAGTACGTGAGAACTTAAGATCTCTTGCATTTGGACCTTTTTTTTTATGACGCCCGACTTACTGACGCCAGTAATCGTACGGGACAAATATACCTCCCAAAGCGTTTACAACGCTTTACAATTAAAAATCGTACAGGTACTAATGGAACACACGTACCAGAGTTTCTCTTATTCTTTAGATTTCATCATTTTACTTAACGTACTTTTAAAATTTATGTATCCGTTCCCATTTAAGAATCTAAGCATAGGAGCGGTAATCTTTCTTTGATTTTCTTCTTAAAACTATAGACCACCCAACTCATGTGCACCTGCATGTGATTCTTGGAAATTAGAGGAAGCTAATGGAAACTATCAAAATTTATGGTTTCCTCGGCGGCAGAGTGGCGCCAGGTCATCGGCCTACTTGATAGTCAAAATCTATTTCCCAGGGATCACACGTGTGCATGGGCCTAGAACTTTCGAGTGGGTCCGAGTCTTTTCGTATGGGAAACAAGTTACCACTACTTTTCATAGGTGAAGACCATATAAAAAGACCATGGACTTTAGCTCATCAGTTCGTTTGGGAATCAAACTCTGAACCATACCGAACTCCGGACACTTGACGGTGTTCGTGGCTAGAGGATTGATATCTCGATTGAGCATTCGGTTAACGGTAGCTGGGCGGATGAACCGGACTTTGATCGACGTAAGCACTCGAATAATCGGTATATCATTTTCTACTAGTCTCAGGAGAATGATTGGCGTGTTATTAAATTCACCATTCGGTTGACGGTAGCTGGACATACGAGCCGGACCTTGATCGTCGTAAGTCGTGATTTAATATCAATCGGAAGCACCGGTAGCGCTAATTATCTTCATCTTATTTTAATCATTTTATTTCATTTTAATATTGAATTTTACCACGAAACGTGAAGAATCAAAGAATACTTTATCGCGATAAATGCGAAGATTTTAAAGAATTATATTACCGCGAAAATCATGAAGATTTTACAAACAAATTTACATTTTATTTTACCGCGAAAAACGCGAAGATTTATCATCAATTTATATTTTACGAAGATTTTGAAACGCATAAACAAATTAAAACAAACTGAATAAATCGAAATTAGAATCATATTAATTAACCGCGAGAGCGCGTGTGTATAAGTGTCCTGTGTTACTGCTGACAGTCTCGACACCTCACCTAAACCTGTTTAGGGTAAGTTTTAACCATTGTAATCATTAATTGATATTTCTATTATTTTATATATTTTAAATTGATTATAAAACATATGCATGACACATTTTATTTTACATTGTTAATTTTAAATATTTGTAACCCCTTTTGTATTTTGAGTATATTTGATCCTAAATAAATAAATTACTCGTTAACATAATAATTTGATAAACATTATTTTTGAGATAATTTTACTTTAGCAATAGAATACTAGCTTCTCGAGGCTTTTCGGCAGCCCACCTTCCTTTATCCCTTATTTTCTACCTGTTTAGTCGCTCAGACAGATAGTCAACAGTAGGGGGTACACAGTCTTACGTTTACCGCTCGATGTTTGACTGTGAAATTTAAATAAGTCACACTCATAGATTGGCAATCGCTTTGGGTCTTATCAATATTGTCTTCAACAATATTGTGTAGGCGCGATTTGAATATAAACAGAATAACCCTTAGAGGAAACGGTGATTGGTCCAAGCTTGGTAAACGACTGGCGCAACTCTACATAACTTTGGGACAAGAGTTAAATTGAAGCTTGGCCCAAGCCAGTCTAAGTCTCGAAATGATAACCTCCTCCCAAGCTTGGCTGCCAGACTTGTGCCACGACTGTTGCTAAATAAGCACCTATGCTTATTAAAAATAAATTGAAAAAAAAAAAAAAAAATATTAGTAGACATGTGCGGGATGGTAACATATGGAAATAAATTTGTACACAGAGAAATCAGGTGGATCGATGAAACTAATTTTTTTTTTGCATTTGCTGGGTCTCGAACCTGGTCCTTCATGACTGCTAGGCAAGCGTCTTATCCACTAGGCTGTTACGCTGTTCACAGAAGCCAGGAGTTTTTAGGTACCATTTGTTATTTAGACTGGTAAACTAAGGCTTGTCACTTGTATGATGGCTGAACCTTGTCCCGAGACTGGCAAGCCAAGGCTTGTCACTTGAGCATTGGCTGAACCTTGTCCCAAGACTGGCAAACCAAGGCTTGTCACTTGAGCATTGGCTGAACCTTGTCCCAAGACTGGCAAACCAAGGCTTGTCACTTGAGCATTGGCTGAACCTTGTCCCAAAACTGGCAAACCAAGACTTGTCACTTGAGCATTGACTGAATCTTGTCCCAAGACTGGCAAACCAAGGCTTGTCACTTGAGTATTGGCTGAATCTTGGCCCAAGACTGGCAAACCAAGACTCGTCACTTGAACGTTGGTCGGATCTCGGACCAACCTTGGGAGGCCGAGCCTCGGTAGCCCAGTATTGTGCCAAGACTGGCCCCGTTGTCAATATTTTTTTTCCTACAAGGGAAACTGAGCATTTGGTTAACGGTTGCCGGGCATACGAATTGGACCTTGATCAATGTAAGTACCCTTTTATTCAATACGTTTATATAAAAATTCGTACCTACACCCATCACGATCTCCAATCGTGACAATTACATTTGATGAGTTCAGATTTAAACTTCATTTCAACCGCCTAAGCCTCACTAGTTGTGAGGTTTAGGCGGTTGAAATGAGGGTGGATTTTTCGACTCGGGTTGATTCTTTTGGTGGCATTCGACGCGGCTTATAACGTTTTAGAGCTGATTAGGTTTTGGAACCAATCCATCGAGCAAATTAAAAGTTATCCAAATAAAACATTTTTGAAAAAATTTTATTTTTGAAAAATCTCCGAACGCACCTACCGATGAAGCTCAAATTTTTACAGCTTCAAGATATTAATAAGCCGCTTCAAATGATACCTTAATGTTCGAAATCGGTTCCTCCGTTCAAAAACTACAGGTATTTAGGTACATACATACATACGTACGTACATACATAAATACTTGCACTCAGACATCATCTTAAAATGCGTCAGAATAGCTTCCTAGAACCTCAAAATGTCAAGATCTCTTAGAAATTCGATTTTCGTGAATCAGACCGAAACCACTAACTTCCTGAATTTTTGTAAATTTTCAATTTTCTTAGCAGAAAGTTAAAATTAATTGTTAATGAACAATTATAAGTAATAAAAAAAAAAGTATAATTACTAAAAATTTATAAATTTCTAATGTTGATAATAATATTCAATAATTAAAATTTAAGCTTTTTTTGAACTTCCGATTTCATTGTATAGTTCCGCAGCTCAAATACAATTTTTATGATAAAAAAAAATTTGATAAAATAATTCGATTATATATTTATTAATTATTCCAATTTTACTTAATTATAATTTGATTCTTTCAGACTCGGGAATTATCATTCGTTTTTTTAATTCTCACGTATAAGTTATATAATTTTATATAATTTAATATATTATAAGTTATTTAATTTTTGTTAATACTGATTTTGGATATGTATCATGGATTCTAATAATTTATATTGTGGCAGAAAATATTTTAGATGAAAATTCTTCTATTTTAATTGCAGTTAAATCATAAGACTAATAAATAATTAAACTTTATGGAAATAATTCTATTTCATACTCGATGTTTTGTTTTAGATTTTATAAAATTAAATTATTTAAAATACTGTTCATGATAACAGCATTGATACTCAAAGTTTAAATGTCTCTACAGTCAGTCAAAAGAAGTTAAAATAATAAATGGACTTTATAATTTTTGCTTGATTATTAGTTGCAATTGACAATTAACGCTTACGCTAATAGTTGGTCTTCAATTTATTTGTTTTTGACTGGCTGCTGACACTGGAACTTCAAGTTCCAATTCAGGCAATGAAAGCGGATGTATAGCTAAATGCTGGATTGTTGATGTGACTTCGCACTTACCTGTTTTAGAATCTTCTTTTTAATCAGCAAGCTCGTTCTTAATTGTAATTAAAAAAAAATTCAATCATCAATGGAGACTTCAATTTATAATTAATTATTATAAATGGAACTTTAAACTTATGATTACTTTCTTTCGCTAATTATTATTTATTAACTTATACTACATACGTTTCAATTTCGATTGTAAATTTTGCCAATAAAAATTTTGAATATTTATTTAAAAGTGATTTTTGAAATGAAAATGTAATTATTCTTTTTGTTTATTTAATGATTCTATTTTTACTTTACTGATTCTATTTTAAAATAGAGAATAACGAAAACAAAAATCAAATCAAAAACGACTGCAGAAATTCGAATTAAATAGATTAATAAATAATAGTAATTAAAATTATAAAAAATTCAATATTAAAATAAATTGTGACAATTACCCAAAATTAAAAAAACAAAGTAATTTATTTTCGATATATCCAATATACATATATGTAACATGAATAAATAAATTAAATTAATAATTACAATTTTAAATTACGACTTATGATCTACGAGTTTATTAAAAATAATTTACGTATTAAAAATTGATTTTTCAAACCAAACTAAAATCAATTTTTTCTTTTTATTTTCCAATGACTTTACTTCTTGGTATAAAAAAACTTAAAAACAAATATAAATGATAAAAATACAACTTAATAGATTTAATTATACACTTATAAGATAAGTAAAACATTTATGTCTTATACAGAATATGTGTATTAAAAATGAAAAAAATAAATAAGTAATTATTTTACATTACTACTAATGAATATCACAAATTTGTTAATTATACTTATTAACACTACACCGGTTCCAAACTTAATAATATTAATTAAAAATATTTCAGTGTAATTTTTCCAAATCTCCATTATTCAGTAATTCAAAAATACCCCTCGTAAAAGTACTTGGAAGTATACATAACACATTATAAAATTTAACATTATTCGTACCAATAAATGTTTTTTTCATTTCTTCAATTTCGCTTATGCAGTTGATATTTATTGGTGTACTCAAATAATAAAAATTACTAAATATAAACAAAAATATTATTTCTAAAGATAGTAAAAATTACACAATTTTAATGGTGTTTTAAGTTTACAATATCGATTTTAAATTTAAAAAAATTTTAGGAAACATTGAGAGTAGTTTACGTTTTGAAAAATGTGGTGGCCCTGAAAAGGGCCGTTTGGTTTATTGCGAATTAGGAAATTAGGAAATCTAACATAATATTCTATCATAATAAATCAATTAATAATATATGTACAAATAATTACTAATATTAAATTAATTGAAAAAAATTATACGTATTTACATTGCTTGGCAGGAGAAAAAATACTTTCAATATTAGTATCGTGTTTACGTTTACGATATTTACTATCAGCAATTTCACTGATGCTGATTTTAAGATCTGCTGATATATAATTTATGGTTACTGGTGTTATTTCAATACTTTTACTTCCAACGGAATTATCTTGCAGACCTTCAGTGGCGTCAGATGAGGATGTCAATGATTCATCATCCGATTTAGCTAACTTTTCTAGTTTCTTTCGATCTAAATACTCTTAATAACTAATCGTCCGCCGAGTTCTCGATTTTTGTTGTCTAGCTGCCCGTGGAAGTATCGCTTTGTTTAACGACCTTGTACATTCTAAAGGCTCGCTGCTGCTATCTGGATAACTTGCCAGTGTCACGATCGGAGTGAGTGAAGGCGACGGGCGAAAGGGTTATTTTATTAATTTATTATTTAATATCGGAATACCGAATTATCTCGTTCTATAACTCAACCAAGGAGTTCGATTGAACCGTCACGTGGCTAGTGTGAGAACATATGAGTGATTGGGCACCGATTATTAAATTATAAGTTATAATATGAAATTATTTTTATTCTGTCATCTAACCAAGGAATTCGGCTCACGTGGCTGATATAAGAATGTTTTTAATTTCTTATTATTTTATAGCTTATTTGTCTATTTGTACCGAGCGGATGTACTATAGACCGTCCCGTTCAATGACCTGCGTGGCGTTAGGGTAGGTCCGGGATTTCTGAGCGAGAGGGATGTTGGGTCGGTGAATATGGGCCCTCGAGAAGACCGTGTTCTTTCTCTGTCTTACTTAAATTTACTATGACTCAAATTACAAGCACTTGAATGCCGGAGAAAAAGGATAGTAAATGAAAAGACGAATGTATATAAAAAAACATGTGTAGTATATTGATAAGTTAAATTTTACATAAAAATATTATAATTTTAGACTGACCCAGAAGGGTTGATATACCTGCACACACACTCACTCCAAATTCACCAATTTGAATTTGTGCACACAGGAATTTACAATGTTTATGACAGTTTTATTGAGATTCACAGGTTGAATTTATTCAAACGAACGCACTGCACGCTGAACCGAAAGGCCGGCTTTGCCTTCGAGTGAATTTGCTATGATTTTTAGGGTTTTATTAGCGAAATTAACTATTCCTGAACAAGGACTCCGATTTGGACGTCACGTGAAAGGGTTTAATTAATTTTAATGCGAACTCAAATGATTTTATTTTAGGTATCCAACCTAGGAGTCCAGATGCCTAAGCGTAGGACCTCACGAGGAAAGGTTTTAAAAATAAAGTTTAAGTCGCGTAATTTATAATTTTTAGTAAAAGAATCGAGTTGCGATTATCGATCTAGGAGTCCGGTTGTGGAGCGTCACGAGAGCGAATATTGAAGTCGACTCAGTGAGTCTTACTCGCGGATGGATCCGACAAGGGTTTTAATTAAAAAGTAAAGACTTTTGATGTTAAATTTCAATATTCAAGTCCGTTTATCGATCTAGGAGTCCGGTTGCCTAGGCTGTGGACCGTCACGAGAACGAATTTTGGAATCTTGCTCGCGGATAGATCCGACAAGGGTTTTAGTTGCGGCGGTAATGACTGACTTTGATTATTTTTCATGGGTTTATATAGCAAGGGTTTAATAGAAAAGTGGGGCTGAATGATGTCACATCTCTAAGACAAAAGTGGGTTAAAAAAAAAAAAAAAAAAAAAAGGAAAGAAAAATGAAATAGAGAAGTTTGGATTTTTTTGACAGCTGAGAGTAAAATATGAGGTTCAAAGGGTCACGGAATTTGATAGCGACCGGATGCAGATAGAAAAATGACTCCATGGTGGACCGTGGGATACCTTAAAAACAATGTCTCTTTGACAAATATATGATGACATTTATTACCAATAATTTAGATGCCCTCAAAGAAAAATAATTTTAAAAAACAAAAATCAAGAGGGAAAAGTTTTGGTAAAAAGGGAAAGAGAGGTTTCGCGGGGTATCGTGAGACTTGGTCTCCATATCAAATATATGATGACTTTTACGATCAATATATTATGTACTCTAGAAAAATATAATTATTTTAAAAACAAAAATAGAGAGGAAAAATTTTTGGTGATAGAAAAAGGTACCGAAAGGTTCCGCGGGATACCGTGGGACTTGCTGGTCATAGTCGTAGAAATTTGAGTCGAACTAGATCAAGGAAATATCTTGATGAATTTATATGACATTTACGATGACATTTACAATGATCTGAGGGACTCGCGGCGGACATCTGGAAAACATTGAGTCGGTGATCTCATTGCAAGGGACCGGCCGTAGCGTTGCAGCTGTGCATAGAGGAAAGAGACATACTACTTTTCTAGTGGTTGTTCCTATTCTCGTCTCTCTTTCTCTCGTGTTTTGACCGTTCATACGTACATACTTTTCTGTGGGAATTCAGATCAAACTCAAAATGCGTCGTAGGTACTCGTATATGGAGCGAACACACATATATACATACATACATATATATACATACATACTGAAACGAAGTTGAGGTCCACCCCTCTAGTAGGGATGAATCAACCGTCCGTTACCCATTTAAATTAAATGGGCCCGTGTCCCTTTTAGCTAATGAGCTAATAATTTGGTAACTGATCCTGGTGTTACCCGGTTCGTAAGGACCAGACGACCGGTTGGCTATAAATTTATATATGCAAAAGGCATATAAAGGATCGGGAGTCGTGGGGCTTGTTATAGGGTATTAATATACCAGAAAGAGATAGTAGACTACAGGTGTTTGCAAAATAAGCCAAACTAGTGAGAAGCACAATAATTACAAAGGTATAATAATAGTGTTATTATACTTACCTGTGAGATGTTGGTTCACTGGTATCAATGGTTAAGAGCAATAAATAATTAAGACAATTGTGAGCTCTGTATCACAATTGTCTGGTATGGCTACAAGCAGGTATTGTAGATGATTATCGCGGCAGGTACGCGCTTCTGTAAGCAGGTATTACAGGGTAAATCGCGGCAGGTACGCGCTTCCACAAGCAGGTATTGTGGGATGAGGTCGTGGCAGGTACACGCTTCTACGAGCAGGTATCGTAGGATGATATCGTGGCAGGTACACGCTTCTACGAGCAGGTATCGTAGGAAAGGAGTGCAGCAGGTATGCACCTCTACAAACAGGTATTGTAGGAAAATGTCGCGGCAGGTACGCGCTTCCACAAGCAGGTATTGTGGGAAAAGGTCGTGGCAGGTACACGCTTCTACAAGCAAGTATTGTAGGAAAAGGATGCAGCAGGTATACATCCTACGGGGTTACCGTCTTCTATAGGCAGGTACTATAGGCTAGGATGAGGATACAGCAGGTATGCACCTCTACGGGGTTGCCGTCTTCTACAGGAAGGTATGTAGGCTAGGAAGTGTAGGTAGTTCTACGAGAGAATAATCATTGAAGTTAATGATTATTCGATTAATTAAAAAGTATACTTAAATACTACTGAATACTCAGGTGTAGACAGGTAAGAGTTAAAAAGATAAACTGTATTTATTATATAGACATAATGATAGTAAAGTTGAGAAAAAGCTTAAATCTGAATAATTAACGGCGCGCAGGCCTTCTTATAGATTCACGTCGATGCTTATGCGTCGACGTGATGCGCATCCCTTCCATTTGAAATACGAATGGAGAGGGATTATTAGATAATAATAATAATATAATACAGTCTAGCGGGTAAACCAGATAGCATGTGGTAACTACCCTAGGTAACGGCCTATTATCATGGTGCGATAATGAGGATTTCATAAACCTCGTTACAATACATATGACTACAAGCGTGCACATATACGCATACACCTATCCCTATGAATTATTATATTTTGATGAGTGTGCTCTGAACTCTCCAAATTAATTTTATATATAAAAAGAATAAAGAAATAATAAAAAAAAATAAATTTTGATCTTAAGGATCAGTTGAGTGGTGACTCAGGTGTACCGATTGTTACATCTCTACCCCCAGAGTCGTCATCGCCCTCGATGACTTTAATTTATGCAAATTTTTGCTCAAATATAAGTGAATGAGTATAGGACAACGTGAATCACCAATCAACAACTTAAAATTAAGTTATTTGTGACAATTATGCTTGATGATTGGAGAAATCCCTGGACCTTGGGCGGTAGTTACTTGATGGCTTGGCACATGTGTTGGCTCTTTCTCTCTTTCTTTAGAGGACGGTATCTCTAAGGGCGATGGTGATAGGTTTCATTTAGTTTTAATATTTTCTTGGTGTTACTCTTGTAGGCGTTGTCTTTAGCGTTTTCGTTTTCTTAATTTTGGGGTAGTGGAAAAATTTAAAGCTTGATTGGTCCTTCTTGACTCCTACCCTTCTTGACTTTTCGAGTCCTACGTGGATTTAAATAGCCGTGATTTTCCCTTAACGTCATTCCTAAGTTTTCTCTTGTCGTGACAAGTGTAAGTGCAGTGAGAAAAAGAAAAATAAAAAAAAAAAATGAATTCCATTATCAAGGAAGAAGTTGATTTGGTGGAAGAAGTCGTGGTAGAAGATGCTCCGGTATCTTCTCAAGATGGGCCAATATCATTGGTAATGTCAGGCCATAGGAAGGTGGGGCCCGCGGTACACGGACTTCAAATCTTCGCTCCATCAACCTCGTCAGGATCCACGGTGACGGTCTACGAAGTGGAGGACAGGGGAGATCGGGTGCGCCAGCCTGGTCGTGTTTATGATCGCTGGGTCCGGTGTCCACGACTGGCTTCGGAGGAGCCTGTCCAATCTGATCAGGTAAATACTATTATTATTTATTATCGTTTTATTTAATAATTTTAAAATCCATTTATTTATTAATTTTCTTTTTATTTCCTTGCTTGTAATAATGAATAAATTTTAATTTTGTTATTGTCGTTAGCCTCAACCATCCACTTCCGGTACGAGAAAGCGTTCAGCGAAAGAGAGTCAAGGCCCTCGAGTGATCCCAGCAAAAAGAGCCTGTCCACCAGCGAGAGGGAAGTTTTTGGAGCTGGGGCGCGTATACGTGGCCATGGGGGACCCGAAGATCATCAGGGTGCCGTTTCGAGTGACATTTGTTGAAGGTCACACCTATCCGATCCCCTTTTCGGATCCGTAGGTTGGGCTGTTGTCCCCAATGACTTCCGTCGAGGCTAACTGGTTGATCTCTGCCGTTCCTTGGGCTCTCATGGATTTGCTTGAGTTCGACACAATAGTGGCGGTTAGTTTGAAATATCATTTATACGTGGACTCGATATCCTTTAAGGTATTCCTCATTATTATTATTATTATTGTTTATACTTGTAATTCTTCTGTTTCAGTTGGTGGCAGGATTGTGTCCGATGCATTTGTGGGGCATGTTGGAGCAGTCGTCCCCAAGGATCAGGGCGATTTTGGAAGAGTTTTGGGTGGAGTGCAGACCATCAATACCTCTCTGCGTGTACTGCGGCCAGGGCCAACTCATTCCATGATGTGCTTCCCAATAATATCTTCATATATTAAAAATTTTTTTTATAAGTGACTTTTATATATTTTCCTGTATACTTTTATGTTTGTGTAAAAATAATAAAAAAAGAATGACATGAAATTTATGCGTGATTTACTAGGTTAAGAAGTCCTAGAGTTCCTTTTCCTTTTCCTTATTTAGTCGATAGTTTTAAGTTTTAATTTCTTTGCGTTTGTTTTCTTCGTTTGGTTTTGCTGCTGGGCTTTCGGTCTTTCTCTGCTTGGTCTCCGTTGGTTGATGTTCTTTGGGCACTGAGGAAAAGTGCTACTTATCCAAACAAGAATTCTTGTGGATAAGCGAAAGAACAGCTTTGCTTGATTTGCACAAATATGTTGTTTTTCCTCAGTACGCGTTAGATCATTGCAGTAGTTTTAAGACCCTGTATTTTGATTTTAATATTAAGATTGGTATAAAGACTGGGGCCTTCATCCTTATCTCGAATCATGAGAGAAAGTAGAGGTCACAATTCATTATTAAATAAATTCATTTGCTTTTACCAGGCCGGTAAGAGCAGTGAATTTGTATACGTATGGCTGGTGGTAATTTGTTGCCTTTCGATAGTGTGCGGAGATCCATGGGTCCGTGATAGAAAGATGAGAAGTATAAAAGAGCCACTGCAGTAGGTATTACGTTCGAGAATTGTTCTTCCTTGTCTCTCTCGTAGATTTTTCCCTTTTGGGGAAAGGATGGGACGTTGAGGCAAGCACGCTTGCTTCAAGTGGCCCCACTGAATCTTTCCTCGTTGTTGTTGATGTCTGGGACTGAGTCGTGTGTCGGTGCATCTGGCAAGTTCGTTGACTGCCAGTAGGGGTTTTCCGGACTGAAGAGGGGTCCGGGGAAAATGACTGAGGTCATGGTTATCCCTCAAACTACATTCCCGTTAATGGTTGTTATACTTATAGCTAAGATTATAAAACACAACTTGATAACTGGCAAGTAACTTATTGTTACTTATGTTATTATATAAAAAAAAATGATTATAATAAAAATTATTGTTTTAAATATTTTTTTTATCTTTTCTGTTTTAAATGTTTTTTTTATTATTATTATTATTATTATTTTTTTTTTTTTTTTTTTTTTTTTTTTACCTAGTATGTTTTATAAATTTTCTTCCCTGAGTGGCTTGTTTGCGCTTAGTTCCTTACACTATTCGTTTACGTATTAGATTGTGCGATTAAAATAACAAACCTTAAATTTAGTAACTTATATTTACTTAGTCACTGTACTTACTTAACATTAGTTACAATAATTTTATAGTTACTGTTGATACTGAATTTTATGTTTATACCATTACTACGGATTTTATTTCGATTATATTCCTTAACATTTACTATTTTAGTAACGTAATAATTTAAAATTTTCTCATTAGACCTAACCATTAATTAAAAGTTATATATATATATATATATATACACACACACACACACATACATACATATATACATATATATATATATATATATATATATATATATATATATATATATATATATATATATGTATATGCATATACATACATAGACATATAAATACAAGAAATTGTACGTATATATATATTTTTTTTGTGTTTTATTTTTATTGTTTTTTTTTTTCTTTTTATTTTCAATAATCGGTTTATACTTAAATATGGATATATATATATACTTATGCATAACCTACTTATAATTTCTGATTGGTGCCGGGAGGCTTCAGAAAGACGTAACTATGATTAAAACTATAGTATACATATTTGTATATATATATTCTTACAGATATTTCAGATACTTATTCTAAATTACTGAAATAAATCTAACTAAAAATCAATGCAAGTTAATCCTAATTCTTATCTATTATGACATTTTGTCAGAGTAATTATAAAATGAATTTAGCTGCTTTATTGTAGGGCTTATGAATTATGTATATTATTATTATAATGTATATGTTGCTAGCAAATTAATTTATACGAGATTATATATATGCATTATTATTAAAAAAAAATTTTTTTGTATTTTGTGGATTATTCCTTTTGTAATGTTTTTTCTTTTTTTTTTATATATATTTATATAATTATTTTATCATTCATGCAATATAAGTGCTATCTTGGCGCACGCTCTTTTGTTCGCCAAATAGCTGTTTGCCCATTCAACTGTTTCCACGACATTTGTGTGCGTTAAACGATTATCTGCGTGCGACAAGTAAATTTGAGTGCGACAAGTAAACTTGTCGCACTCAAATTTACTTCTTGTCGCATGCAGATTATCGTTTAACCCACAAAAATGTCGCGGCAACAGTTGAATCAGCAAAAAGCTACTTGGAGAATAAAACAGCGAGCACTAAGATAGTACTTATATTGCATTAATGATAAAAAAAACTGTGTTCAATTCGTGCGGTGTTGTCGATTACCCACTCGAGCGAATGAGCGCACTCACTTCGTTCGTGCGCTCAACTTCGCTCTCGTGGGCAATCGACAACTTACCGCACTAGTTGTACAATATACTATTGTACTATTACTTCATTCATCCCTTAGGTTATAACTTATTTCTGAATTACTTATATGGTCTTATTACCAGTGCATTTTTAAATTCTAGTATTTTAATTTACATTATACTTAGTCACTGTTTTGTTACAATATTTCCTTGACATTTCGTCAAAGCCAAAAAGTAAAAATATTGTTTTTCTCTTTTGTTTATCTAATTAGTTTACTTAATATCTATATAACATTTATGGTATGTAGTATGTGCTATCTTAGTATTTTACATTATTCATTTAGATTTCATTATTAAATTAACAAACAAACAAGATTCTTTAAGCTTAATTATTAACTATAGTATTGTTTAATGGCTACTTCGTTTATGATATACATATATGTTGATTAAAAATATACTTTGCTTTCTTATTGCTATGTCTACGATAAAATCCACAAATAATTTACATAGAAAAGATAGATAGTGATGCGATGATTACCGGGCCAAATAAATTTCATATTTAAATCGTATTATTTATCGTCGATATTGATATATATTTTTATATGTATTTATAACATATGAAGCTAATACTAGAAATAAAAGAACTTTTGTTTTTTTTTTTTTCTTTTATGCTTTTGTTTTTGGTTTTTCTCCTTTTTCTTTTACGCAGTTTCAAAATTAAGTATAGGTAAAATATTTGAATATATACCAATTTGTACCCATGAAGGAGTTTTAAGAACTACTTAATCATCATCATGAGTAGTAATATTAGCATGCATTATTGTTAACTGATTAGTGTGTATGTTGAGTATTGTTAGTGTCTAATTAATATATTTTTGAGTTTTCCAACTCTTCGATAAAGTTTTTAATAAGGGTTAATGATTCGACAAATTATGATTAATTTAGTTAATTTATGTATATTGTTTTATACTTATAAGTATTGTTAGCTCATCAAAAATATGTGTTTTATTATAGGTTAGTAAATAAGAAATTAAGGATTATATTTATTATATATATATATAAAAAAATATATATATATATATACATATATATATATATATATATATTTTTTTGTTTTCTTTTTTTTTTTAAATTTCTTTCTGTTTTTTTTTTTTTGTTTTTGGGTTTTGTTATTATTATAAAATTTTTTGTATTAATAGTACATGCAAGTTAAAGAACGTTAGTAGTTTTAGTATGTAAATCTTATGTATGAAATGCTGTGTTTTGGTGCGTCCTTGACTTACCTTAGTGATCAACTTACAGTCAACTGGTTGTTTTTGGTATGTCTTTTCCTATGGGGTGTTTTGATACGAGAAGGCCGTCTTAAAGCTCGCCTTAGATTGTTCTGCTTTTTGACTGGTCGACGCCAATGATGTTCTTTCCTTTTTTTGGTACTATGATTCCTATTCACAATTAAATTGGAAGAACTGGATTCTACATCGTCAAGGCACTCTGGTAGTTTTGCTTGAATTTGAGGTGTCGGATATGGATGGTAACGAAGTCTTTCGTGGTTTGAAGAAGTTGATGGTGATGGGTACTGTAGGTTGATAGGCATATGGCGCACAAGAACTTCTCTTTCGTTGCTCCAAGATACGAGATCGTCAAGCAGCTGAGGAAATGAGAATGCTTTTTGTAGGTCAGTGGTAAAAGATTCAAAAGGCTGCCTATAGTTGTCAATTATCGCATCTAGATAGATATGCGTGGTTTCTCGCTGATAGAAGTGTCCTACCATCAGTAAATTTATCAATCTGTAAGCACAGTTAATTGGATAACTAGTAGATGGATCTATGTTGTCAGTTGCCCATGGTATTTCTTCAAACAGCCGTGGCAGGTCGAGGTTAGAAAGAGGATGAACGTACTGGGCTCGAATTTTCTTATATTTGCGTTGCCTTTTCAGATAATGATGACTGACCCAGTAGTTTTTCATGACTTGATTTTTGATAACTTCATTTTGGGCTATGATCCATGCGGCTTGTATTTCCTCATAGCCAGGTTTGATATTATCGGTGGTTTTTATGAGTAAAGGCCCATAAGGGATGCAAAAGTCCGCTTCTAAAGTCCGTGGATTTGGATGATCCTTATATCGATCACTGCGACGTAGACGTCTTAAGGCTCTTAGGCACATACGTCGATGCCAATGGTCTCGTATTACAATTAAAGAGACGAGGTAGATGAACAGTGTATCGACACCAAGGGGGCGATTTTTCGAGGAGTATCCGTCTGCTGTTTCGTGAGGCATGTTGTTCGTTTTATAAAGGAAAGGATTTTGACTGATGATCTCGTACCCACTGTCTTATGCAGATAGCGTTAGTTAAAGCACAGTAATAATTTTTCCTAAGCCCGTGAGTCGTACAGGTGGTTGACGAGGTCCGGATTACATCAAACTTAGGACACTTATAGTCTTTAATCTCTAGGTTTACTATGTCACGATTCAGGATCTTTTGTAGATACGTAGCTTTAATTGATCCTTTAGTGTAGATTTTTCTTGCGTTTTTAGCGTAACTCTCAAGGATATTAATTACTTCTTGGAGTTGAGTATCACCGTCTTCCCAATGAATACCGTGATGTTTCTTAGTTACCCAGTCGTTTCTTTGTTGATTACGTGGTGTCAGTTTATGATATGGAAATGGCTGTTCTATTATCCAGTGGCCTAAAATATCTTCAGTAGTGACAACCAAGGCAACTTCCTTCGGGATGAATTCTTCTTTGTTATTCCAAAATCCTTGGATGTCAATCACTATATCCATACTATTTTTACAGTAGTACTACCCTAATTTATTTCTCAAAGAAAGAAAAAGAACGTGTCTCGTAATTCGTCGAATTGATTATAAGCTGAACTTCTTTGATAACTGACACGTGTACAACGATACAATAAATTCTCTGACCAGTAAATTCGCAAATAGCTATTTCTGAGAGCCTTATTTTCGCCAGCTATGCAGGTGTTTTCAGGATCTTCGTGGCTTAATGAAGAAGGTTTTCTTATCTTATATGGTTGCAAATATTTTTCGTAAAGTTTAAGATCTGTCGTTGGATCAAAGTCGTGAGCTTCGTTGTTGAAAAAGTCTTGGTGTATTAGGTCGTTTCTGGATCTTAGATGTTGTCTAAATGCTCGCTTAACTTGTGCTGATCTCCAGAAATTTCGAAGGATGAAATGAGCAGTTAGTCGATGGAAATCTTCGAAACCTCTTTGGTACTCAGATTGTATTTGACGTTCGTTTATACGAGCGTCTCGCTCTTGGTCAGTGTCGAGTCTGTTTTCGATGAGGCCTTTACACATAATTTATCGTTATGTGTTGAGGACGTCGAAGGTAAAACTCCGATTATTACTTCAAGATTTGGGTCAACCCCTTCGTCGACTAGGATGCTTCTTCGGTAAGTAGACTGAACGTTTATCACAGGAGAATCATTCCTAGTATAACAAAGAAATAGTTCGTAAGTTAGTTTGCGTGTTAGAAGAATTAAATACACCGTTAAGACTAATGTAATAACTAATATTCCATGCAGGAAATAAAGTTGCAATTCTTCATGCGTTTCGATGGGATTGACAAGTTGTAGTTCTTGTTCTATTTGTTTTAAGGTGTAGTCGTAAGAAAGAAACCCATAAGAATCGATGAGAGATATGGGTATTGGACTGTCATCGTTATAATTCACTGAGCTGAGGGGTTTATATTTACGAATTCCGGGAAATAATTGCGTTATATTAAGTCCGATCTTCGGTTGAGGTTGTAGCAGGACTGTAGAGTCTTCTGATCCAAATAGAGTGGTATAACCGACTCTTGCAGAATAGCCAGAGCTAAGAGTTAGGGTTCCCATACCGGATATTTTTACGTATTCGGTGGAACTCCCATGATGTAAAACTTGCAACAAGCTTAAATGCGGTATGGAGTATATCCACCCTTTTACTTCCTTTAAGGCTTTCCAGAACAAATAATGAGTCCTGCTCAACCTGATGTCACATTTGCTAAATGAATCAAGTCTTGAATTTGCGAATATATCGGCTTCACATGAAGGATGGATAGCCGTTTCGTATATTACAAAATTGGGTTGGCAGATATAAAGATTTCTTAATTCTTGACATTGCTTAAGTTCGTCTTCTTGAATTATTGTGTACCATTCATGATTCGAGGATATCATCAAATAGTCGGCTCGTGGCTGTATGTAAGCAGATCCCTTAGTATTATTTCCGAAAATTTGATGGACTGGATAAGGATGAAGTCTGTACAGATTGTATTTGAGTAACTGCACTAAGGGCAGGCGGAGTGTCAGAAATAGTTTACCCTCGAAAAACTTGAAATCGAACTTTATTAATTTGGATGCTTTCTCGTTATAAAGATCTTCTGTTTTTATGGGGATTTGATACTGTGGATTCTTGTCAAGAAACATTTCCATAGCCTCAGAAATTCTTTTTGGGCTAAGAAGCTGTGGTGGGAATTTTCCGACCAGAATGAAGTTTATCGCTTCGATGACGTTTTTCATGAGGTTAAGATAATCCTTGAAGCAAGCTTGGGTATGCATGCTCCAAGTATTAAGGCGTTCGATGTACATTGAGTGTGATATGTTCTGTTTCGTTAGTGGACCAGACATTTTCTTGATAGGCTCCGAATATATATGGTAGTCTTTGTGTTGGAATGCTAGCCGTATCACGTCCTCATATAGGTCGGATTGAGTAATTTGCTTTTTATTTTCAAATATCAACGCCTTAACCGATGTAGAAGCAGTCATGATTTCATCAAATTTTTGGAGGTAATCTTGGAGGAGGGCTTTCGTATTTTCATCGGTAGGTGAAGAGTGATTATTCACTTGATCTGGATCAATCAGTTGTCTTATTATCTGTATCTGTCCGAATAATTTTCGAGACATGCGTTTGTAGTCTTCGAACCTTATGTAGTGTCGGCATTCCGATTCTGCAATCGATGTCATACAATCTTGATAGATTCCAAGAATTCCCATGTCTGTAACAGAAGGAATTTGTTGTTCAAGGTAATCCAAGTCCACTATGGTGGTTAGTTTCCATTCATCTGGGGTAAAATGAACATCCTTCACATGCTCGTAATAGAGTCCTGCGCTGGGTTCCATTGGTCTTAGATGGACTGCACTTCCTTTTGCGTTGAACGCAATTGCGATGATGTTTATGAGGATCCATTGTAATGTTGCCATGTTGTTTGCTAAAAGTAGTTATTTTTAAATTCTTACTGTATTCTTGAAGGTTGAGACAACTTATACTAATCTTAAAATTAACTTAAGGAATGTAGACGTGCGGCATGCATGGGATTAGTTTGGAAGTTGTCGTGTATTCTCATTTGGAACCTGGGGTTCTTCAGAGTTAGCTTCTCCAGTAATGTTAGACTGGGTGTTAACCGTTCGAGTTCTAGGGGCAGCATAAATAACTTCCCTAGTGTGATCGGGTGGTGCGTAGGGCAAGTACAGATAGATAGGTCGAATATTATTCACTTCTTGACATTCTTTTGTTTGTGATGGCTCTACATCTGTAGGTGCAGAGCTTTTTCCGGTCTTTGGCAGATGTAAAAGAAGGTTGGTTACAGAGTCCCAGAGTGCTCCTATTAACCACACGCTCCATCCATAAACAGTGTGTAGGGCATAACCGTGAATTAAAGTGTCCATTGCGAATTTTATCGCTTTAAACGTGAGATAAACTCCAAAGAGCGTTACACTAAATGTTCCTACGGTGTTGAAGAAATTATATACTTTTCCCCAAGCTTTCGCGAGAGACAATCTGATGGCTTCTTCATCTAGTAGATTATTAATTTTGATGCTGTTATCGGCCACGTATTGACCTGTCGCTCCTCTGGCGATAGTGTTTAATACCGCAGCTCGTTCCAACGGGAACATCATGTAGTCTTTAAGTTTCACAATGTCGTTGTCAGAATAAATACCGCCTGTGGCCAATCCTTGGGCTGGGATGTACTTCCAGGAATGATTTGTTGAGGCAGTTAGCTGTTCTGGATTTGGGACTGATGATAATTTTGGGTTCAATTCATACCATGAATCTTCTAGTCGATACATCGGCGCTAATAGAGGATTACAGTCTATTTGCGTTCCAGTTTTGACTAATATGTGGGTTCGTGGCAACATATAGAATGTATCATTACCTCTGAGTACAGGCAGTTCTTGATAGCATTCTTTCGTCTCTCGTCGCCTTACGTCAACAGCTATGCACTTGGCAAACCTTATTACTTCGCCTGACACGTGTGCGATGTATCCAGGCTTCTTCATGAACTGGAATGCAAATTCGTCAGGTGCTAAGGTGGCTAAAATAAGTGCATTTTGTAGGACTTTCTTTTCGAGTTCACATTCTTGCCTGATCATGTCGTGGTAGAGCATCATAACTTGACTTTGTACATGCCGCTCGAGGTGAACAAATTTCGTATTTACGTATGTGAAAAGATCCATCGATTTTGTATCTATATGATTAGCATCATGGAAAAATTCACTGTTGTCGGAATCTAGTATAAAAAGTCTCGGATGCTCGGTCTTGATTAACTTAGTTGCACAGTTGGAAATTTGGCCTTTAGCTGTCAGTGCAAATGTCACACCTCCGGTAGTGACAGAATATACTTCCTCTCTGAATTTTTGGTTGACATGATCTTGTATTTTGTTGGCGTTTCCTTCGTAGAGTATGGAAAACTTGCGTGAATTACATTGATCTGGAGGTAGCAAGTCCCAGAAGGTATTTCCTCCTTCGATATCCATACATTTTCCATGTTGATACTTGCAACGCACTCCAGATCTTAATATCACTTCATTTTGATCCAAATTGACGGGAGTATAGTAATCCTGTAAGGTGAAAGTGGCATATCCAGTTACGGTAACGCCGTCCCATTTACCATAAGCGTCGGAGTATGTTCCTCTATGACACCAACCACCGGCCGTGAACGACCCTGCTAGTGTGACTGGGAATCTGGTCGTCGCATTTTTCTAGATACCTGCATGCGTTGCGTCTCGATACATGAAGAGTCCGGTTTCATGGATTGTCTTACAAGTTTCGTGAGTTAACTCGTGAACAAATTCCATATTATTGTTTACTTCTCCGAATAGATGATCAATGTCTCCGCAATGGTAGATAGTACGCTGGATAGTAAGTTTGCATTGAATAATTTTAATACTTGCAAAACTAGTAGATTGCAGTAGCTGAACTCGGGTGTCTTTTATTGTTGGTTTTCCGATGGGTATGTTGCAATCTTTAATATCTAATAGGGATAATGAAGTGACGTTTATTGATGGAGTCCCGCAATCGTAAGCGATGAACCCGTACGCCAGTTGGATCGCTGATGTTAACCAGAGAATAAACTTCGCAAGCTCCATAGTGTACAGTTGAGCTTACTTGGTTACCTGTAGTAATTTATTTAACTAAAACACAATGATTAGTAGAACAAGTAGGGAGTAATAATTATGTTAGTCAGATTGGGTATCAGTATTAGAATTAGTATAGTTTCTAGTGTTACATATTTTTAACTTATCTAAGTGTTTAAGTGATCGTTTGCCCTTTTCATCTTCTATTATAGCTGTATTATTGTCTAATAATTCAACTATAACATACGGGCCTTTATAATGTGAATCGAATTTACCTTTTCGTGGCTCTTTAATAGCGTAAACTTGATCTCCAACATTCAAAGTACTGGGGTTCAAGTGAGCGTCATAGTAACGTTTAGAACGATGTTTGGATTTAATTAAACTAGAGGCCGCGAATTGTCTCATGTCATCCATACGGTTGACTAGATCATGTAAATATGAGCCATAAGTTTCGGTTTTATCAGGTGGTGGAAAAGAACTAGGTATACGGGCTCTTTTACCGTATATAAGTTCAAAAGGAGTGAAATTGGTGGATTCGTGTACCGAAGTATTATATGAAAACATTGCGAAAGGAACAAGCTTGTCCCAGTCGTCATATTTATTTACGTAATGTTTAATAAATTCTGCCAACACGATGTGACTACGCTCTAGGGCTCCATTCGTTTGTGGATGATACCCTGAGGTAGTTACCTGTTTAATTTTAAAGATCTTAGCCAAATGATGAAATATTTTACCAACAAATGATCGACCTTGATCGCTCAATATTACGCGAGGTGAACCAAACTGAATTATTACATGTCGTGCAAGTGCATCTGCAATAGTTTCAGCTTTTATGTTGGGAATTGGTACAGCTATACAATATTTTGTGAGATTGTCTTGTATCGTCAAAATATGCATATTGCCTGATGGTGTTAAGGGCAATGGGCCGACTGTATCGATTGATATTTTATCGAATGGTTCTGCCGGAGTGTCAGTGATTATCATCGGCTCTTTAGTCTTGATTCGGACTAATTTTTGCTCTTGACAACTTCTACAGGTTCGAATGAATTCTGTGACGTCATCTCGCATGTTAGGCCAGTAGAAACGTTCACGGATTCTTCGATATGTTTTGGTAATACCCTTATGACCACCGGTCAAACTTTCGTGATATTCTGCGATGATATCTTGGCGGACGTCTTCGTCTGGCATTGTTAAACTTCCATGACAAATAGTTAGTGAACATTCACAGTCGTTGAGGCATTCTTTAAAAAGGTCAGTGACGACTGATTGACTTAAACTTTCTAACATATCTCCAGGCTTTGAGATTCGTAGTGTTTTTATACTGTAATGGCTTAATACGTTTTTAACGGTTTTTAGTACATCTTTTAACTCTTGTATAGAAAAAGAATCAAAGTGGTTTTTCTTCAACACAGCACTGAGGATTTTATGCTTACCGTGTGGTGTTATAAGTACTTGATTAATTTTTGGCTTTTTCAATTTTAAATCGTGAGGATCTATTTTGTCCGTCTCTATTAATAGTCGTGATGTAATAGTTGTAAATTCACAGTCGGCGGAGATAAAATGTAAATAATTATCTCTGAAGTATGTCAGATTTTCATTAGACGTGTGCAGGGTTAATTTATTCTCATTGTCTTTCATTCCAGGATAGAATAACTCACACGGAACAGTATCAGCTACGGATTTTCTTCGTATCGGTTGTAGTTGAACTTCTTCATCCGTACCTGTACTTGAAGGACTTTCATGGATAGGCGGTAAATCAGCCCATCGTCTACTTGCTGCTCCTTGCGGTATTCTCTCCTCAACCTCTGATCCTGATGTTGATCCTTCAGAAGTAACTGCAGGGGTTGATCGTCCTGCAGGATGTCGAAAGGTTATACCAGATGGTCTGCTTAGTTGAGGTTCTGGTATTCTAATGGGAGCTTCCGTTCGAGGAGACTCATATGATGGGTTCTCACCACGTCGATCCCAGTAGTAATTTTCATTTTCTGAAGACGGTCCAGGTGACATTTCAACAACATTTTTAGGCAACGATTTTTGGACAGGTTCAGTAAGTGAGGGAGTTTCTTCATCTTCCCGATTATCTACATATGTTAGTTGATAATCGGTCGCTCGAGTTTTCGTGGACAAAGGTCCTGGTTTGTCAGAACTTTTTGAGGGTGGAACACGATTAGTTGTGAGACTAGGGAAAGCACTACTCCTACCGTGAGCTACTGGTGGTACTGGAGCCGTGGTTTGCGTAGTCTGTGACTGCTTTGGAGGTCGACCAGGCTTACGTTTTTCTGTTTCAGGTATTGGAATTCGAGCGATGGTTTTTGCACGCTGAATTGGAGGTGGCGGTGCTAATGAAGGATTACTCGCTAATCTTCGTAACCTCACTCTCTCACCTATAGTGCTAGCGTTTGCTATTGCTGCGTTTGTGGCAGATGATCGCAATCGCTCCAAATGTTTGGCGATCGAGCTAGATTGTCTTGCAGCTGTGTCAGTTTTGCCCGCAGGTAATATCATGACAACAGGATTTCTTGATAATGCATCTGCATTCAAATTTAATCGACCTGGCTTGTAGTAGAAAACATACTCGTACTCTCTGAGCCTTGTTCTCCATCGGACTAAACGTTGTACAGGTGGCTTGACAGAGTCAATCCATTTTAATGGTTCGTGATCACACACGAGAGTGAATCTCCGACCGTACAGGTATGGTCGAAAATGTAGAATACCATAAATGACTGCTAAACACTCTTTCTCGGTAGTCGTATAATTTCTTTCTGCCGATTTGAGTAATCTCGATAAGTATGCTATCGGTCTGTCTTCGCCAATTTTTCCTTGACTCAGTACAGCGCAAATAGCAAGATCTGAAGCATCAGTAGTAAGTATGAAAGGTTGAGAAAAATCGGGATATTGTAGAACTGGGGTTGTGCATAATGCTTTACGCAAGTCGTCAAAACTCTCTTGTTGAGCAGAGGTCCAGACGAACGGATTATCCTTCTTTAGTAGTTCTGTTAGTGCTTTTGCACGGCCCGAGAAATTTTCAATAAAACGACGATAGTATCCGGCTAGGCCGAGAAACTGCCTGATGTTAGTTACTGTTTTAGGCCTTGGAAACTTCTCGATAGCTTCTGTTTTCTTTGGATCTGGACGTACTCCACCATTGCCAATAATGTGGCCAAGGTACGCGACCTCAAGATTCAAAAATTCACATTTGTCAGATTGTAGAACTAGGTTAGCTTGCTCTAATCTATTGAAAAGTCGTCGGACACGTTTGCCGTGCTCTTCGAGTGATGATGCGAAAATAACAACATCATCTAGATATACGAAGAGTTCATTGTCTTGTAGACCTAGAAAAACTCGGTCCATAAGTCTCTGGAATGTAGCTGGGGCATTCTTCAGTCCAAATGGCATTCTGTTATATTCATAGTGGCCATTAGGTGTACTGAATGCAGTTTTCTGTTGGTCTTTTGGATCCATTTTAATTTGATGGAAACCACTAGCCAAATCAAAGACTGAAAAATACTTAGCTCCACCAAGTCTGTCAAGTATTTCGACTATGTTTGGAAGAGGATAAGCATTGCCAATGGTTTTCTCGTTTAACTGACGAAAATCGATAACCATACGCCAGCGCTTATTACCTTTGGAATCTGGTTTCTTTGGAACTATCCAAAGAGGCGAATTATATGGAGACACAGATTCGGTTATTACACCGTCATTCAGCAATTTATTCACCTGTCGAGCAATCTCTTCTTTATGAACAGGTGGGAAACGATACTGTCTGACAGATATAGGAACTTCGTCTACAGTCGGAATAGAATGTGTCATCATTGTTGTAGCTGGGAGATCGTCTCCCGAGAGATGAAAAAGAAGCGGGTATTCTCTGATAAGTTCATGTACATGCTCTCTTTCTAGAACATTTAAATGATCGAGTCGGAGACTAGCACATATTCGCTCAAACCTATCTTGATCAGTTTCTGGGACGTCACTTTCTTCAGAGTCGTCAAAAAAATCTTCAGAGCTACCATCACAATCAAAAGGAATAATTTCTTGTGGAGGTATAACTAATTCTATATCATCTTCATATGCATTAATTGCATGAACGTAGCAAGTGTTATTATGGTTTGTAACCAGAGCATTACCAATAAAAATATTCTCGCGAGTTTCTATACGGGGCAAAAATCCAGTTTTCAAATCTGTTTTGGAAAGGTTAATTGGAACTACTGTACGAGTTCGAGCTTTTAGTAAGATTATAGAGGGTTCGTCTTCTGATTGAAGTGTGGTTACTTGTGATGTGTCAAATGGTTCACCGTTAGTATTTTCAAGCGGAATCGGATGTATAGGCTCGGAATCGGCGACTATAGTATTGTGATGAAAAGATATTTCGACCTTTTCATTTGTTAGAAAGTCAATACCTATTATTCCGTCAGTTGGAATAGGTAGCGGATTCTCGAGATCGTGAAATTTCTCAGGATTCGAGAAGAATGTGATATCTGTTGTACCCAGAGTATCAAGTCGTTCCGTAGTGATCCCTTTTATAGATACTGAGTCCCAGGTATCGATTACGGTGCGAGGGGCCAGTGCGTCCTTCCTAATTACATTTATATCAGCACCTGTGTCGACTAAGAAACGAGCTTTGCCGTTTTGCAACTCAGGAGCTGTTAGGGTAACGACTGGTCCTCTACCTTGAACTTCGGACCACATTATGAATTTTCGACTGTTAGGAATCTGATTGTTGGTGGACGCGCTTCCGTGGGGTTCGCGCTGTTCGGCGTCGCGTCGTTCCGTCGAACCGCGTTGGAGTTTAAAAGCTCCTTAGGAGGTGCAGGGGAGTTTGGTCTCGAATTGTTTTGTTGGCTTTGTGGATTACTATTATTATTGTAATTCCCGTAATTATTTCTGTTGTAATTATTGTAACCATTGTTGCTATACCTCTGATTATTATTATTATCATAGTTGTTGCGATTATTATAATAATTAGGATTACTGTTAGTAGGGTTATTCTGATTATTATCCGGTGGTGGATAATTGTGGTAGTATGGTGTATTATAAGGTACTGGAGGTGGATATGCTCCAGGAGGTGGGTATTGGTAAGGCATTGGAGGTATGTATGGCATTGGAGGGAAATAACCCGGTGGAGGATAATATGGATAATAATTTCCAGGTGATCGACTTCGTGAGCGGTACGGTGAATTACTACGCTCAGGATAGTCACGTTTATCACGTGGTGGCGTTGTGTCTCGCACCGGAGATCTACTATATGAATTAGAAGATCTAGTATTATCTTCGCGAGCGAATCTAAACGGTATTGTGTTTCGGCGTTCTTCGTCCTGAAAGCTTACTGTTCGACTTCTACGCGGTAGATCAAGATTTGTGGATTCGGATTGCGCGTAGGCTAAATAATTAGAGTTACGATGAGAGCTACCTCTCAGGTCTTCCTCGAGCCGTAATGCGATTTTATATGCATCGTCGAGAGTACCAGGATTTTGCACGCTTACTCCGTATATTAAATCGTCTGGTAGTCCGCGTTTGAATGACTCGAGTGCTAGACCGTCTAGCATTTTCTTCATCGCAGTTACCTCGACATCATTATTAAAGCTTTCGTTTAATGCGGTTACTGCATTAGCGCGAATTTTTTTAATTCGGGTATAATAGCTTAGAATTGACTCGTTTTGTTTAAGTCGTATAGCTTGAATATCCGCGCAGTATTGTGGATACGTTTTCTTGGTGGCAAAATATTCTTTAAGCGCGTCTCTAAGAGTATTCATTGTATTAATTGTTTTATCCGCGATCGCGTCTCTAGCTGTGTCCTTAAGTTTGGACTTAACTCCGTTAAAATAGGTATTTTCGAGGTTTTCTGGTACGATTGTGAGACCATTTTCTACGTCTTGTAAAAACGCTTGTAAGGGCATGTTTTTACCGTCAAAAGTCGGGACTTGCATTAACGCTTGATGTAGCGTCATACTTTTCCCGAGGGACGTGATCATTTGATCTGTTATATTTGCATGCCGGGTAATATTATTGAGTTGTTGGTCGACTTCATTATTATTAACTAGTCGGCCCAACCTGTTATTATTAATTCGTGGGTGCGGAATATTATCGGCACCTGGTGGCGGATTATTTTGGGCACCTGGTAGAAGATCTTGGTTATCGTCTACTCCGTGATCCATTTCGATTAATTATATGGGAGAAGGTTATAAGAGTAAAAGAAATAGTAAGGATGAGAATCCTGGTAATTATTAAGAAGCTAGCAAGAAAAGGATATTTACGATAGTCAGACGCGAGTAAAAGGTTACGCTGATCAAAACAAAAATTTATTTATTAATTAATTGTTACCAAATTTAAATAGCCTTGTATTTAATTTATAATTGTTTATTGTAAAGTAATTAATGTTGGAAGTATTTTAATTATTCAGATATAGGTGTTGTGTCTGTTTGTGTTTGTTTATCCCTAGTTTTAGGATTGTTGTTGATACTACTGTTGGGTGAATTACCTTCTTCCTGAAGTTTTACAGTTTGTGTTAAATTTTTCCTTTTAACAGGATATGGACCCACTGTTCCCTTATCTAGTATTGCTATTAACTTCGTATTTGATATTTTCTTCCGGCGCGCTTACCACGTTTCATTGGATAATATTTAAATTGTGTATCAAAAGTAAAAATTAAATAAGTTTATTCTGTGGGACTACAATTATTTTTCTTTCTCCTCCGGATGTGGGTAATTAATTTCCTGATTTTGTGAATTATTTGCTGGATTTTGTAAGGATAGTGGTATAGTCACGGGAGTGTATGGTAACTCCCCCCTATAGTATATTGCAACTAGTTTTCGTAACTGATATTTTCTACCAGCACGTTTTCTGGTTCTCATTGGATATTTCTAAGCTGTACGTACAAGGTACTCTTCACAATTGCTCCACTGATCAATTAAAGAGTGCGATTACTACAATAACTGACCTTACAAAATTTTACAAGTAATTGTGGCTTCTTGAAAATGAGTGAATAATGAATGAATCGCCTGGAATCCGACAAAAAGTCTGCGGTCTTCTTAAGCAATCGATGAAGGGTTGAATAGAATCCGACAAAAAGTCTGCGGTCTTCTAAGCAACCAAAATTAATGAGATGAGTAATGAGTGAATAATAAATGATCCAAGATTTACCAAAAATACTTGCGATTTCGGGTGCAAAAGTTTACTAGTTGTTTGTACGCAAAACTCAGTAGTATTATAAAAAGAAAGAATCGACTTATCCTTAGAAAACCACAAATTTATATTTACTGAAATTGACTCGAAGTTTAATAATTGAATTTATCTATAATAAATTGAGTTTTCGTCTAATAATTGCATACGCGGATCGAGAGGCGCTAATTTGTAATTAAATTTCAAAAATCTTTTAGGTATATCGACTGGTATAAGTTTGTAGTTAATAAAACTTTTTGATCTGTTAGCGAGTAAATATTTTTTTATAAAAGGGCACGATGGTGCGTCTTCTGCGATTGCAATTAATCGTTCTATGTGAAATTTTATTTTTGTTTGTTTAGTGCGTTTTAGTGTCGATGAGTTAGGCATAAACGTGTAATATTAATGATTTGTGTAGCTAATAAAATTGTAGGCAACAATAAATTGCAAGAGTATTTGAATTATTATGAAGTATTAAAATGAATAAAGTATTAAGATTGGGAGTTCGGAACTTTTCAAAAAGTTTTATTTTTAAATGTAATAAAAGTTAGAAAAGATTTTCAAGAATGAAATTGTCAATAATTTTAAGAAAAGAATAATTAACTTTTTGATTACGGAGAAAAATTTTACAAGAAAGATTTTCAGAAATAATTTTGAATTTTTATTCCAGGATTTTATTTTAATAAGAGTAAAATGAAGATTAATATAGAAAAAGAATGTCAGGTAGGGGTTAAAGGTTACTGGGTATAGTTATTTGAAAGGATTTCGGAATGATGTTGACGTGTTGCGAATTTTCCACGATAAATAATTATTTTATTAAAATTTTTTTCCTTTTCAGCGAAATTATTTTAAAAATTGAAACGATTATAATAATAATTGCAAGGAAATTAAATAAGAGTTATTTTTACTTTAAGAAAAATATCAAAAGAAAAATTTCGCTTTCAAATACAGGTATTTTAAATTGCAAAAGAAAATTTGTCAAGAAATTTTATAGAGAAATTTCTTTTGAACAATAAGAAAAAAAAATATTTTGGTTTTTAAATTTCAAATTTTCAATGTGTAGATTTGAAAATTCGAGAATTTATCGAATTTATAAAATTTTGAGAATTAAATATGTACTTAAAATTACAAGTTGAAATTTAACTCGGAAATTTCAACAAGGCAGGACGTTGGATTTTTTTAGATTTATAAGAATCGAATAAAATTTAAAAAAAATTAAATAAAAGAACAATCCACCAGCGTATCCCACCGCTGTCACCAAATTTTTCGACTGTCACGATCGGAGTGAGTGAAGGCGACGGGCGAAAGGGTTATTTTATTAATTTATTATTTAATATCGGAATACCGAATTATCTCGTTCTATAACTCAACCAAGGAGTTCGATTGAACCGTCACGTGGCTAGTGTGAGAACATATGAGTGATTGGGCACCGATTATTAAATTATAAGTTATAATATGAAATTATTTTTATTCTGTCATCTAACCAAGGAATTCGGCTCACGTGGCTGATATAAGAATGTTTTTAATTTCTTATTATTTTATAGCTTATTTGTCTATTTGTACCGAGCGGATGTACTATAGACCGTCCCGTTCAATGACCTGCGTGGCGTTAGGGTAGGTCCGGGATTTCTGAGCGAGAGGGATGTTGGGTCGGTGAATATGGGCCCTCGAGAAGACCGTGTTCTTTCTCTGTCTTACTTAAATTTACTATGACTCAAATTACAAGCACTTGAATGCCGGAGAAAAAGGATAGTAAATGAAAAGACGAATGTATATAAAAAAACATGTGTAGTATATTGATAAGTTAAATTTTACATAAAAATATTATAATTTTAGACTGACCCAGAAGGGTTGATATACCTGCACACACACTCACTCCAAATTCACCAATTTGAATTTGTGCACACAGGAATTTACAATGTTTATGACAGTTTTATTGAGATTCACAGGTTGAATTTATTCAAACGAACGCACTGCACGCTGAACCGAAAGGCCGGCTTTGCCTTCGAGTGAATTTGCTATGATTTTTAGGGTTTTATTAGCGAAATTAACTATTCCTGAACAAGGACTCCGATTTGGACGTCACGTGAAAGGGTTTAATTAATTTTAATGCGAACTCAAATGATTTTATTTTAGGTATCCAACCTAGGAGTCCAGATGCCTAAGCGTAGGACCTCACGAGGAAAGGTTTTAAAAATAAAGTTTAAGTCGCGTAATTTATAATTTTTAGTAAAAGAATCGAGTTGCGATTATCGATCTAGGAGTCCGGTTGTGGAGCGTCACGAGAGCGAATATTGAAGTCGACTCAGTGAGTCTTACTCGCGGATGGATCCGACAAGGGTTTTAATTAAAAAGTAAAGACTTTTGATGTTAAATTTCAATATTCAAGTCCGTTTATCGATCTAGGAGTCCGGTTGCCTAGGCTGTGGACCGTCACGAGAACGAATTTTGGAATCTTGCTCGCGGATAGATCCGACAAGGGTTTTAGTTGCGGCGGTAATGACTGACTTTGATTATTTTTCATGGGTTTATATAGCAAGGGTTTAATAGAAAAGTGGGGCTGAATGATGTCACATCTCTAAGACAAAAGTGGGTTAAAAAAAAAAAAAAAAAAAAAAGGAAAGAAAAATGAAATAGAGAAGTTTGGATTTTTTTGACAGCTGAGAGTAAAATATGAGGTTCAAAGGGTCACGGAATTTGATAGCGACCGGATGCAGATAGAAAAATGACTCCATGGTGGACCGTGGGATACCTTAAAAACAATGTCTCTTTGACAAATATATGATGACATTTATTACCAATAATTTAGATGCCCTCAAAGAAAAATAATTTTAAAAAACAAAAATCAAGAGGGAAAAGTTTTGGTAAAAAGGGAAAGAGAGGTTTCGCGGGGTATCGTGAGACTTGGTCTCCATATCAAATATATGATGACTTTTACGATCAATATATTATGTACTCTAGAAAAATATAATTATTTTAAAAACAAAAATAGAGAGGAAAAATTTTTGGTGATAGAAAAAGGTACCGAAAGGTTCCGCGGGATACCGTGGGACTTGCTGGTCATAGTCGTAGAAATTTGAGTCGAACTAGATCAAGGAAATATCTTGATGAATTTATATGACATTTACGATGACATTTACAATGATCTGAGGGACTCGCGGCGGACATCTGGAAAACATTGAGTCGGTGATCTCATTGCAAGGGACCGGCCGTAGCGTTGCAGCTGTGCATAGAGGAAAGAGACATACTACTTTTCTAGTGGTTGTTCCTATTCTCGTCTCTCTTTCTCTCGTGTTTTGACCGTTCATACGTACATACTTTTCTGTGGGAATTCAGATCAAACTCAAAATGCGTCGTAGGTACTCGTATATGGAGCGAACACACATATATACATACATACATATATATACATACATACATATGACTACAAGCGTGCACATATACGCATACACCTATCCCTATGAATTATTATATTTTGATGAGTGTGCTCTGAACTCTCCAAATTAATTTTATATATAAAAAGAATAAAGAAATAATAAAAAAAAAATAAATTTTGATCTTAAGGATCAGTTGAGTGGTGACTCAGGTGTACCGATTGTTACACCAGAGTCACTTGGCCACTAGGACAAACTTTAAACAAATTCATCACTCTGTTCCGAATTTGAAGTGAAACTTTACCTAAAATTTCCCTGAATTCTTTTTCCATTTTGATTAATAAATCACACGTAATTTCCGGACCAAAAAACCAAAACCAAGGTTTCTCTGAATTGACTCCTATAATCTTCCACTGAGACGATTGTGCAGTAAAATAGATGCAGAAGCATGCGACAACTGCCGGTTTGTACTTTAAGCACATCGGCGTCAGCTGTAGAGAGTAGGTCGCCATGTATAGAAAAACATTACGAAGTTCTCTACTTGCATCGATTGTTCTGCAGAACTTCAATATATAATCATGTGGATGATTTATTTCTCCATTAAATCCCAATATGAGCAGAAAGAAGTACTCATTACAAATTATGGTGTTAACCTCTTCCTGGTACTGAGCAGTGTTGATGTCTAGCGTGTGATTGTTGTCTTTCTTCAGGCAAGTATGCAAAGCTCTTATCACATCTTCTATTTTTTGTGGCACTTTCTTGACTTTTGCTGCCAAAAAAATAACCGTCGTTGCTACCTTATATCTATGAAACTTAGACAATGACTTCTTGGTATAGAATCTGTGCATAAATACGGTTGCAGTATTTATACAGTCTTGAGATAATTTAAGCCGCGTGCCCAAATCGTTGATTAAGTAAGCGGCCTGTTGCTTATGATCTAATTCTTTGTCTGCGTTGATACCGTCTCTAAAACTTGGAAAGTTCATCAATTCTTCGTTGTTGAAATACCAATTGCTGCAAGCCATGATGACACAGTGTTCAAAATTTACTATCACTTTAGGTACTGTAAAGTTTATATTTCACCACAACAGTTGATATACTTTTAAATTTACACAAACTTTTTTATCGTACACTTGTAATTTATTCTCAAACGAACTGTACGGTATGGAGTTCAAGAGTAAAATGATGAATATTGACGAGACACTCAGATTTAAGGTTTTTCAAACAAAGCAGTTTAAGATATCGTGCCGATGAAATCGTCGCTCTTAAAAGTATGAGGATAATGAGTAAGTAACAGTTGGGGTGGGAAGAAATGTACCTGAGGTAACAAAGGTAAAGGTCACTAAGCTAGTGACGTTTATGAATTTTAAGGTCGTGCGGTCTTATAATATTCAGTTCTTATACTAATTCATATTTTTGGGGATAACCGACTCTGTATCTGTGAACCAATAAAAAAAATAAACAATGTGCGAGAAAAATTACACAATTGAAAAAAAATTTATTATATGGATTTTAAATTTATTATTGATGTTCTTTATAAAACACTTTCCATACTTAAATTATTAGTAAAAGATCAATAATACACTGTCAAAAATCCGGAGTGAATCCGGATTTAATTTCGATCCGAATTCACTCCGGTCCGGAGTGAATTGGGAGTGAAATGAATTTATATTAAGCTGTGAAGCAATGCGTATGTGTGTGAGTTCGTGTTTGCGTGCATGTGTGTTTTCGGGTGTGTGCGAATGTGTGCTTGTGTCTGTTCGGGTGTGTTTGTGCAAATGTGTGCGTGTGTGTGTGAAAATGTGTGCAAATGTGGAAACATGCGCGTGTGTGCCAATGTGCGCGTATGTGTTCGGGTATGTGTGCGTGTGTTTGCGAGTATGCGATTGCTTGTGCGTGCGTGTGTGCGTACTAGCTGATCAATAATATAATACGCGAGTTTTTACTTCAATTTTATTAAGTGAAGTTTTTTTTTATCAACAATATTTTCAAAACTCCTCTCTGGAATGAATTTGACTCCGGAGAATTTAAATGAATAAAAAATCATCTACTCTGCGTATTCTCCCCTTTGGAGTGAATTTTACTCCGAGGGAAGTGAATAATTATAAATTCTTTCACTCCGCATTCACTCTGGATTTAATCCGTATTCACTCCGCGAATTTTTTACAGTGCACCGGGCAGGATTTTGAACTTTAGGTGTAGGTACCCTGCAAAAATTTCGCGGAGTGAGTGCAGATTAAATCCGGAGTGAATGCGGTGTAAACGCGAAGTAGATGATTTTTTATTAATTTATGAATCCTTCTGGAGTGAAATTTACTCCGAAGAGGAGTGTTGGAAATATTATTAATGAAAAATAACTCCACTGAATAAAGTTAAAGTAATAACTTTCGTTTAATATTAATATTCAGAGCTCAAAATTGACCAGAATTTTTAACTTTCCGCTAAGAAAATTGGAAATTTAGAAAAAAAAAAGAAAAAAAGAAGGAAGTTATCGGTTTCAGACCGATTTTCGAAAATCGACTTTCTAACAGATCTTGACGTTTTGAGGTTCTTGGGAGTTATTCTAATTTTTACAATAATGTCCGAGTGTATGTACGTATGTAAATATTCTGTAATTTTTTAACGGATGAATCGATTTTGATCTCTAAGGTGGCATTCGACGCTGCTTGTTACTTGCCACAAGCTGTGAAAATTAAGCTTATAAATATTATTTTTTATATTATTTACTCTGTTTATTTATCGTTTTAAATTCCTCTGATGTCTGCTATATTCACACTCATTTTTTTTTTGAAAATAATAAGCGCAATTAGATCGTGAAAGATTTTCCATATGTATTTAACAAAAACGTTTTCTTTCTAAGATGACACTAAATTTTGTAATTTTGTAATATACGAGCATTTCTATTTCCCTGCAGACGCAAATATAATAATCGTCTAGACAATTTCTTAACAATTATTATCTTAATACTTAAAATATTCAGGTTTATTAATATACATTCTAGACTATATAAGAGTTCTCGATAAGTTAATGATTTAAGCTCTACCTGAAATGATGATAAATAAATACAAATATTTCGTAATACTAATTTCAAGCACCATGCGGGTGCATTTAGGATAATGAGTCTTACGCGTTAACATTATACCTAAAAGAACTTTCACGGTAAAATTGTACCTGCATCCTAATGACTGATGTGTCATGATAATGTGAGTGTTGTACTTATCGTCATATTCAAATGTTAGCTTAATTTTGACACCTGGCAAATAAAAAGGCTTCCAATGTGTATTAAATCGTCAATAATGGGTCATAAATGTTTAAATCTTCAGAGTAGAAAGATAATTATATAGTTATTGAAAGTTAATGAGAGATAGATTGGGTAACTATAATAGTCGAGACTATGGAGAGTTTATAGTCTCCATAGTCGAGACAATGGTCCAATTGGGAATTTCGTATTGTTAAATAGAAAATTTATTTTAATAGAACGAAATATTCCTTCGCTGAGGAGGAGGTCCCGTAAACATTTTGTTAGCACCGGGTAAATACAACTGTTTCTTATATATTTTGGGCCAAAGATCACGAAAATCGGGTCCACTTTGTTCAAAAATGGTGCAAACAATTGTTTATAACAATTTAATTGTTTAAATCGAAATAACTCCCGAACGGCTGGTTTGTTGGGGCAGTGTACAGAAAAAAAATGTTCAGAATAAAAAAAAAACACACAAAAAAGGACCTCGAAACGTCGACATCTGATGGAAATTCGATTGTCGTAAATCGGACCGAAACCAACAACTTCCCGAATTTTTGAAAATTTACAATTTTCTTAGCGGGAAGTTAAAAATGTCTTTTGACGATACGACAGAAATTTGTTTCGAAAAAATGCTGTCGATTGGTGGTATCGACATTTTAACGATTTTTTTTTTTTTCTATGATTTTTAATAGGAAAATTCCGGCCTATTAAGCATCTGACGCGATTTGACGGTGAGAGAGCTCGCGCATAGGCAGTCGATAGTGCGAGAGGGAGAAGTCCGAGCGCCGGCTCGTTTTTTCATTATATCTCGCGAAATATTCGAGATGCAAAAAAAACATATGATACCTTTTTTGTGTTTTTTTTTTTATTCTGAACATTTTTTTCTGTACACTGCCCCAAAAAACCAGCCGTTCGGGAGTTATTTCGATTCAAACAATTAAATTGTTATAAACAATTGTTTGCACCACTTTTGAACAAAATGGACTCGATTTTCGTGATCCTTGGCCCAAATTACATAAGAAACAGTTGGATTTACCCGGTGCCAACAAAATGTTTACGGGACATTCTCTTCAGCCGAAGGACTATAAGAAAATCGAAGATTTTCGAAAAATTGGGAAGTTATTGTTTTTACCTCGATTTGCGAAAATCGAAATTTCATCAGATGTCGACGTTTTGAGGTCCTAGGAAGCTATTTTTTTTTTTATTCATTTTTTTTTCGAAGTTATAGGCGAAAATGTATAATTTGAGGACGGTCCTTAAAGTATCTATCTAAAATAATAAAAGTCCTCGAAATATGCAAATAGAGTAACGCATACTTTGAGGACGGTCCTCAAAATATCCAAATAGGGTGGTGCATAGTTTGAGGACGGTCCTCAAAGTTTGTCTTATATTTCAAGTACCATATGAGTCTTAAGTATTTCTTCAAAAACTGGTTTAATGAGAATACGTTGACGATTAACCTATTCGGCGGCCCAATTTCAAATACAGTAACTGACAAAAATCAAATTTACGAAATATGTATTGAATCATGGTTGCAAGACTCCGTTAGAACTGAAAATTGTAAAAAAACGATTTTGAAAAATCCGCCCCTTACTGTGTTTTGAAATTGAGTAGCATTACTACTCCCTATAAAATTTCATAATAGTATCAATATTATTAGGTGTCAAGTAGTTATCATGAATTATTAAACAAGTGAATTCGAATAACTTTTCATCTCTTCTCGTTAAAAACGAAAAAAAAAAATTAATGTAGACGAAATTTTGAACTGAAAAATCATAAGTTTTTGTCAATTTTAAGATCTTTTATGCAGATAAAACACAGCCATATAGGTAAAACATTTTAATTTATAGGGAAAATCATACTTTTAACTCCCCACTGAAGAAATCGATGATTTCCTAAAAACTTAGGAAGTTTTTTTTTTCTTTTTTTACAAATTCACCATGCATGTAGGCGTTGCCTGTCACAGGGTATGCAATATTAACTCAGCTCAATTTTTTCCTACACCGGGTTTGTGCGGCTGTGGCTCGACTTGTGCTTGAACTATACTGCATTATTGCGGTGATGCCCTACTACCTCCCTTGTGCAATGGAGATGCAGTGGCGTAGGAAAACCACAGAGAAAACCTAGCCAGTACAGATTTGGTTTGAGTAAAGCTCCAGTGATCGATAAAATTCCCATTTTACCGAACAGTGCATCTTCATCCCGCGCCTAACGGTCAGAGACCTCCGTTCTAACCCTACGCGTAGCTAAGCGGTCACCCAGCCAAGTAGTAATCATGCTGGATGCTGCTTAAATTTGGTGATTGTCCGAGCTACACGCGTGCCGAACGGCTGGCTCAGCCACTTAAAATCTGAGGAAGTTATTGTTTTTATCCCTCAAAAGTTATTATCGACCTTGATCACAAACAAAATCTACTTTTAACACTAAATTAAATAATCTCGACACTAAATATACTCAGAATGTGTAGTACAATCAATCTAACAACTTTGATGCCAGTGTCTACGTATAAATACGACAGAGTGACTATTCTCACGTACCTATCTATGATAAGATCACAAGTCCATTCCTTACCAACTGAGGACTTCAAATTTTTCCTACATCCAAATCCTCATTTCTGCCATTTCAAACAACACACCGTACCCATCTATGATAAGGTTACAAGTCCATTCCTTACCAACTGAGGACTTAAAATTTTTCCTACATCCAAATCCTCACTACTATTTATTTTTTTCGCCTAACATGGAATTTTTGCTCACGCATCATTCATACGAGATAAGTCTAATGCTCATTACCGACAGTAATGAACTATTATAAATAAATAAATTAAGTTATTTTCTAGATTGATTTAAATTAACTAATTAAAGTAGAGTTATAGAACTGTATATGTTTTATCAATTTTGATGTGAATTTTAATTGCGTTAAATGATTAAAATAAATTAATCAAAATAAACTATTTAAAATAAATTTTCAATTATATATATGGTTCGGTAATACGTAGATGAATTCAAAAGAGCTGTCGTACTGAGGACTTGGGATTAAGAAAATTCCAAGTCCTCAGTGTCATTGTGTAGAAGTGGTAAGGAAGAGCGAAAAGGCAAATTTCACCGGTTCGGTAATACGTAGATGAATTCAAAAGAGCTGTAGTAGCGAGGACTTGGGATTAAGAAAATTTCAAGTCCTCAGTGTTATTGTGTAGAAGTGGTGGGGAGGAGCGAAAAAGCAAATTTAACTGGTCCGGTAATAAGTAGGTGAATTCAAAAGAGCTGCAGTAGTGAGGACTTGAGTTTATCGGTCTTTCAAGTCCTCAGTTTGTTGGGTAGTAGTGGTGGGGGAGAGCGGGAAGGTAAATTCCACTAGTTTGGTGCAGAATAGTCATATTAAAAAGAGCTGTATTGAGGACTTGAGTTTGTCCGTCTTTCAAGTCCTCAGTTTGTTGGGTAGTAGTGGTGGGGGGGGGGGGAATGTAAATTCCACTAGTATGGTACAGGGAAGTCAAATTAAAAAGAGCTGGATTGAGGACTTGAGTTTATCGGTCTTTCAAGTCCTCAGTTTGTTGGGTAGTAGTGGTGGGGGAGAGCGGGAAAGTAAATTCCACTAGTTTGGTACAGAGTAGTCAAATTAAAAAGAGCTGTATTGAGGACTTGAGTTTATCAGTCTTTCCTCAGTTTGTTGGGTAGTAGTAGTAGTAGTAGTAGTAGTAGTAGTAGTGGGGGGTGCGAGATCGATATTCATATATAGTACCTCGACATTTGTAAAATGTACTAGTTACTTACATACTCAATTTAGTCTAGTAACAATGGATTTTCAAATAAGTTGCTTTAAAACACTTGTCAATGTGATAATTGATTGTAATAGTATACGATGGTTCAAATTTGCTGACATAGTAGCAGTTTTTAATGAAGAATTCAACGTGTACCTAAATATTGAAAATTTAACGTCAATTATTTCGGAAGATAATAAAAAAAATTGTGGCCAACTTTTACTTTCTCCAGACACTAGTTCAGAATTCAATTTGTTCGATATTTAATGCATACTACGGAAGTATCTAAAATATGCGTAATTGGAATTTTTAAAAGTCAAACTTTCAGAAAAACGTCTTCCTGTCAATAATGGAAGAATAATATCGTTTATACAATATTTCTTTTATGCTGTTTACTTTTTTTTTCTTAGTGCACTGTAAATAGCTCCAGATAACGTAAATATCAAAATAATCGAATAAAAAAATATATATATCTTTATCCCCCTTACGCCCCCTGCTTGCATTCACTACCTAAATAATTCGTCTCATAGTAAGCGTACTATTTTGTACCCTGTACTGACAAACAACGATTATGTAAAATTATGTAAAAATAACAGGTCTTCAATTAGGTGGACAACAAGTAACGTAGGTAGGAACCAACATTTTACTTAACAATCTTAATTACATATTAATCTGTATATGTGATGCACAGCGTCTGTAACAATTTGTTGCGACAGAAAACTCAATCGAATAATCGAAAAATTGTACATACGCATAAGCGATAGCAATAACTTATACGATATATTTAAATTCTTTCTGATGAATAAAAGTCTATCACTTCATATTAATAAGATCTCTGGAATATAAAATCTTAGAAATACAATTGGACCACTAAATATTTATCATTTATATCTACTGGTATTTTTTTTCTGAGCCGCATCGGACCCCCCTACTTCTTCTACTTCTTCTTTATTGGATAAGGCTCAGAAGAAGAAAGAGTCGCGCGCGAGGAGACACCTTTATTTATAGTATATCTCGGAATTAAGTGATAAAGGATAAGTAGTGGGGAGGAGCGAAAAGGCAAATTTCACCGGTTCGGTAATACGTAGATGAATTCAAAAGAGCTGTAGTAGCGAGGACTTGGGATTAAGAAAATTTCAAGTCCTCAGTGTTATTGTGTAGAAGTGGTGGGGAGGAGCGAAAAAGCAAATTTAACTGGTCCGGTAATAAGTAGGTGAATTCAAAAGAGCTGCAGTAGTGAGGACTTGAGTTTATCGGTCTTTCAAGTCCTCAGTTTGTTGGGTAGTAGTGGTGGGGGAGAGCGGGAAGGTAAATTCCACTAGTTTGGTGCAGAATAGTCATATTAAAAAGAGCTGTATTGAGGACTTGAGTTTGTCCGTCTTTCAAGTCCTCAGTTTGTTGGGTAGTAGTGGTGGGGGGGGGGAATGTAAATTCCACTAGTATGGTACAGGGAAGTCAAATTAAAAAGAGCTGGATTGAGGACTTGAGTTTATCGGTCTTTCAAGTCCTCAGTTTGTTGGGTAGTAGTGGTGGGGGAGAGCGGGAAAGTAAATTCCACTAGTTTGGTACAGAGTAGTCAAATTAAAAAGAGCTGTATTGAGGACTTGAGTTTATCAGTCTTTCCTCAGTTTGTTGGGTAGTAGTAGTAGTAGTAGTAGTAGTAGTAGTAGTAGTAGTAGTGGGGGGTGCGAGATCGATATTCATATATAGTACCTCGACATTTGTAAAATGTACTAGTTACTTACATACTCAATTTAGTCTAGTAACAATGGATTTTCAAATAAGTTGCTTTAAAACACTTGTCAATGTGATAATTGATTGTAATAGTATACGATGGTTCAAATTTGCTGACATAGTAGCAGTTTTTAATGAAGAATTCAACGTGTACCTAAATATTGAAAATTTAACGTCAATTATTTCGGAAGATAATAAAAAAAATTGTGGCCAACTTTTACTTTCTCCAGACACTAGTTCAGAATTCAATTTGTTCGATATTTAATGCATACTACGGAAGTATCTAAAATATGCGTAATTGGAATTTTTAAAAGTCAAACTTTCAGAAAAACGTCTTCCTGTCAATAATGGAAGAATAATATCGTTTATACAATATTTCTTTTATGCTGTTTACTTTTTTTTTCTTAGTGCACTGTAAATAGCTCCAGATAACGTAAATATCAAAATAATCGAATAAAAAAATATATATATCTTTATCCCCCTTACGCCCCCTGCTTGCATTCACTACCTAAATAATTCGTCTCATAGTAAGCGTACTATTTTGTACCCTGTACTGACAAACAACGATTATGTAAAATTATGTAAAAATAACAGGTCTTCAATTAGGTGGACAACAAGTAACGTAGGTAGGAACCAACATTTTACTTAACAATCTTAATTACATATTAATCTGTATATGTGATGCACAGCGTCTGTAACGATTTGTTGCGACAGAAAACTCAATCGAATAATCGAAAAATTGTACATACGCATAAGCGATAGCAATAACTTATACGATATATTTAAATTCTTTCTGATGAATAAAAGTCTATCACTTCATATTAATAAGATCTCTGGAATATAAAATCTTAGAAATACAATTGGACCACTAAATATTTATCATTTATATCTACTGGTATTTTTTTTCTGAGCCGCATCGGACCCCCCTACTTCTTCTACTTCTTCTTTATTGGATAAGGCTCAGAAGAAGAAAGAGTCGCGCGCGAGGAGACACCTTTATTTATAGTATATCTCGGAATTAAGTGATAAAGGATAAGTAGTGGGGAGGAGCGAAAAAGCATATTTCACTGGTCCGGTAATAAGTAGATGAATTCAAAAGAGCTGTATTGAGGACTCGAGTTAATCCGTCTTTCAAGTCCTCAGTTTGTTGGGTAGTAGTGGTGGGGGGGGGGAGCGGAAAAGTAAATTCAACTAGTATGGTACAGAGTAGTCAAATTAAAAAGAGCTGGATTGAGGACTTGAGTTTATCCGTCTTTCAAGTCCTCAGTTTGTTGGGTAGTAGTGGTGGGGGGGGGGGGGGAGCGGGAAAGTAAATTCAACTAGTTCGGTATAGACTAGTCAAATTAAAAAGAGCTGAATTGAGGACTTGAGTTTATCCGTCTATCAAGTCCTCAACGTCTGATAATTTATACATTCCCCTACTCTAAATTCTAGACTCGGTTTCACTTGCACTTGCACTGACACAACACCCCCCCCCTTTTTTTTTCTTACTCTTTCTTAAGAATACCTATAAATACAGGTGTCTTCTCGCGCGCAACTCTTTCTTCTTCTGAGCCTTGTCCAGTAAAAATATAAGAAGAAGAAGGAAGGCTGACGCAGCTCAGACAAAAAAAACTACAGATTTCGTCGTATCCGTTCAATGTTAAAGCTAAACAAATGATATCGCTTATAGTCTAGAATTTTTTTTGTATAACAAAATTATGAGAATTAAAATGAGAAACAAAGAAATGGATTTGTTAACTTATCATTGATGGGTACATGACAATAAACACTCTGTTGCGGATATTACCCTGATAGCCAGAGTTTCTGATCAGAGAACGTTGGCTATCAGGGTAATATCCGCAACAGCCCTAATAGCCAGAGTTTTTGATCAGAGAACGTTGGTGTACATATGAGTTGCGGTGACCAACTTGACGACAAGTTGTCGATAAGTCAGGTGCTCCAAGTTTCTGATCAGAGAACGTTGGTGTACATATGAGTTGCGGCGACCAACTTGACGACAAGTTGTCGATAAGTCAGGTACTCCAAGTTTCTGATCAGAGAACGTTGGTGTACATATGAGTTGCGGCGACCAACTTGACGACAAGTTGTTGACAACAGTTACACAAGCTGAAAGTTGTCGACAAGTTGCGGGCAACTTGGCTATCAGGGTGAATGTAGGAAAAATTTTAAGTCCTCGGTGTGTGGGGTAAGAAATGGATTTGTTAACATATCATTGATGGGTACATGACAATAAACACTCGGTTGCGGATATTATCCCCTGATAGCCAGAATTTCTGATCAGAGAACGTTGGTGTACATGGGTTATCGAGAATTCAGTCCAAGTCAAGTTGGTCGCCGCAACTTATATGTACACCAATGTTCTCTGATCAGAAACTCTGGCTATCAGGGTAAATCCTCATTTCTGCCATTTTGAATTACAGACTGAAATGTTCTATTCGAATTACTGTAAATTCTCCATAAAGTTCCGCTGTGAATAGTTAAATTCTTCTTAATGTTCCCCCCCCCCCCACACACACACACACACACACACACACCTTCTCTTTAATATTTCCCCTTCGTTCGCACGACATTAGGTAGAGCATATTCATATGTGTGAGAGCATATTTAAGATGTCGATAAGACAGTTATTTTGTGAACTAGCTTAGCCTTATCATCATAAAAATATAAACATCACCTCTGCTATAATATCATTATAAGTATTAGTAAACATGCAGTGCATATTTTAAAAAATAGATACTCATTTAGTTATTAATAATTATTTTAATATTACTCATTATCAAGTTTCAGTGCATAATATCAGATAATTTAACTTATAAAATTGCTCAATAAAGAGAACGAATATTTAATATTTCCCGGGCACTATTTCAGTGTATTAGTGAGTTACCATTCTTTGGATTCATTGGTTTATAAAAAATAAGCTACACCTATGTAAGATCTACTTTGAATAGTTTCCTATCCTCACCACCACCCCCCCCCCCCCTCTCTCTCCGAGACCGAATTTTTATAGAGAGTTTACTGTAAATAAAAGTAAATTATCTCCAGGATGGAATAAAATTACATAATTAAAGTAGAGTTATTGAACTGTTGAAACTTTAATAATTTCGATATAAATTTTATTTGTATTAAATAAATAATAATTAAAATGAATTTCAATTGCGTCGTCAAATGATTAAAAGAATTTTAATTATTTTACAACTGTATGAAAAACTATATAATTAATATAAGCCACTTGTAGATATATTGAGGAAAAAATTAAGGCTTATGGAATTTTTTTGTATTGTCTTTTTTTTTTCAACCTTCCCAACAGATCTCACTTATAGTCTGAAATTTTTTTTTTATATCATTCAATTTACGAGAATTAGAATGCGAAACAAAGAATTTTTTCCTAGCGCCATCTAACGGAGATTTTTGTTACTCTAATGTTTTGAAATAATGATAAATAACCTGCAATCTCGACTCAGGATAACATTTCTCGCTTTGTTCCAAGAGACATTATTTTATTATTTATGTATTATTATTATTATTATTATTATTATGATTATTATGTATTATTTTATTCATATACTTTACACAAAATAAAAAACGAACTTTATAAAATATCGTAAGTTTCTAAATTACCAACGTTCAAGTTGGTTACCATGTTTGGAATGATACTCCTATCGGAATTGTTGAATCAGCTTGTCCTTTGTCTTCTCCTCCAGCGATCCTTTTTTAAGAGGTGGGGAAGGGGAGGGGGTAAAATGAGTGATGAAGGTGTTTTCGTGTGCTGCTGTTGAGTCCTACCGTCACTCGCTTTCATCCCCCCTCTCAAAATGAGTGAGTCCGTGCGGACTTTGACGTCACAGTAACTTCAATTTCCCTGGACTGTCGCTGCCATGGAGTCTCGCCATATTGTCTGCAGCTTAGTCCCAGCAAAATAATCTCTTAATTGGTTTTTTGAATATTTTGGGAAAGTTTTGCCAACAAGAGGATTATAGTCATAAAAATATGGAATTAAACGTCTGGCAAAAAATCCTTATGGGTTTTCTCAAAATATTCATTTATTTTATATTCTAAGTGACCATTACAATAATTGTATTCTTATTTTATTTCTACTATATCTATATATATATATATATATATTATATCTAAATATATAAGGTATTCTAAAATTCCCGCCTATAGATATAATTGTTTTATTTCATTTTTCTATATGGTGGTCATAGAGAGCGCTGTGTAACCCGTTGGATACACAACACTGGTACACAACTGACCATTATCCATCTATATTCACCTGACAGTATTAATAGAACAACCGTCAGAGAGAGAGAAGACTTCTTCTCTCTGCAACCGTCAGAGTTTTTAACAAAAGACTGCGCAGTACAATGAAACAAAGAACGGTCGATAAAATAACCATGTTGTGTTTGGTTAATCTGTTTTTTTTTCTTCTTTTATTAAGTGAAGCGACGTTAGTTTTTTGTGATAATTTTGTGTCAATATGAATAATGAAAATTGTAATTTAATTGGAATGCAATTTAATTCATATGATGAGTTTGAAAAATTTATATCGGAATATCAAAGAAGAAATAAATGTGTTTTATCTAAAATTGATTCACGTTTTTTATTAGAAAATAGTTATAAAATAAAGCCAAACATGAAATTAAAATATAAATTGATACATTTAGTTTGTAAACATGGTGAACATTATTATAAATCACAAAGTCGAGGGCTTCGTAATGTCAAGTATGTATAATTTGTTGAATATACCTCGTATGATTGTATTGTAATTAATAATATTCTTTATATTGATTTAGGACATACAAACTGGGTTTCCAATGTTTATTCGAGTTGTAGTCTCGGAGGATAGACAATTCTTGATAATAAAAAATGCAAACGAGTTACACCAATATCATGAAGACTCAGATGTACGTATATTATATATTGTGTAAAAAAAAGAAATAAAATAGGTTAGTAATGTATATGTATATATTTCGTAGGAATTCTTCGATTTATATCCTGAACAACGGAGACTAGATCCAGACTACAAAAAACATATTGCCGGTATTTTAGCTGTAAAAGCGGATAAAAAATTATTACAAGAAAAAATTAAGAATGATACTGGTAAAACCGTTTCAATTAAAGATTTACATAATATTAATCAACAATTTAACAAAAATGAAAATGACAATAATCTTAAACTTGCTCATGATTTTTTGAAAAGCCAAGGTAATTTATCGATAAATTCTATTGTATATAATTATTAATTATTATATTATGTTATTGATATAATAGGGGCATCAGTACATATACTAGATGATAAAAATACGTGTGTAGGATTAAGTTTTTATACACCAGATATGATTGTAGCAATGGACACTTATCCTGAAATGATTTTTCTAGATGGTACATATAAATTATTAGATAATAATTCAACTGTTATGATTATGATAGTTGTTGATTCGAATAAAATTAGTCGTGTTGTAAGTATTGGAATACTTGCTAATGAAAAATATGAAACAGTTAAATGGTATTTATCGATGTTTGCAAGAGAAAATTCTTGTATGATATCAAAAATTAAATGTTTTATGACTGACAAAGATTTAGTTGAAAGAAAGGTTATATCTGATATTTTTCCACATGTTCAAACATATTTATGTTTATTTCATACATTAAAGACTTTTCATCGACAAATAACTACTAAAAAAATGAATATAAACGCAGCTGAGAAGGATAAAATACTAAAAATTTTACAGCGTTTGGCGTACAGTAATACACCCTCGGAATATGATCATATTTATAAAGAATTAAAAAAAAACGCACCAAAATCGGTATTAACATATTATGACTTAAACTGGCACAACATACGAGAACAGTAGACCGTACATAGTATGCTTAGTGATACATTTGGTAATGACACGAATAATTATTTAGAATCATTAAATGGAAAATTAAAATTGATAATTGATAAACGACAGCCGCTAATGAGATTTCTTAAATCTTTTTTTGTTTGGAAAAGTAATTATGAAATTGAAACACGTCGTAAAATGGCAAAGAATTTCCTAAAGAAAGATGTAAATAATGTAGTAGATGCTTTTGAGAATGAATATAAAGAATATTTAACAGAGAGGGCATTTGAATATGTAAAAAAAGAAATTGAATTATATGAATTAATTAGTTTAGCATCAATTGAAATAAAAAAACAAACGTGTCAAGTAAAATATAAAACTGATATATTGAATGTTACAATAAATGACTGTCAATGCGTAGAATATGTTTCATTACATTTGCCATGTAGACATATATTTGCATTGCGTAAACACTTAGAATTACCGTTATTTTTGAAAACTTTGTGTGCAGAACGTTGGACTAATAATTATTATAGACAAATGATTGAACCTGTAGATAAATTTCACGATAAAAATGATGCAGAGACAACTATTTTTAATATTAACAATTATCAAGTCGATATACCAAATGATGATTCCGAAAAATCTAATAAATGTAGTTTTAAAAGTTCGGTCAATTTACAAGTAAAAGTATGTTTAGAAAGAATTTCGTTACCAGTTAAATGTCAAGTACGTGGACGACCAAAAGGAACTGATAGAACTGCAATTGGAAGATTTAAAAGTAATAAAAAAAAATCATTCACAGATAAAAACAAATTTGAACAAATTCGATTGATGTTGACATGGTTAAATATTAAAAGACCTTCGATAATAAAAAATGTATTTAATAATGAATACTTATTAAAAATCGATGATTTTGATTTACAATCGAAACATATTAGATCGAGTTTTATAGACGATAAATTAGATTATAATTTATTATCGTCTTACTTTGAGGTTAAATCTTTTCGAAAGATTCAAAAATTGATTGACGACATGAGATCTAAAAAAAATTCATGGAATTGCCCATTGTGTTATACAAAAAAAAAAGATAAAATGATATCTTGTATGGGATGTTATGCCTGGTTTCATTATCAATGTGTAAATATAAAAAAGAAAAGAAATCAATGGTACTGCCCAGAGTGTAAATAAATAGTAAATAATGTATTATATTTTTTGTACATTTTATATTGTATTCATTGATATGTAATAAATTGTTTGTAAAATTATAAGTAATTTATTTATGCTCGTTTGAATTACCATCGCATCATTAATATTCAATTACCAGTATGACAGGATTTAAATTTACCATTGTATATGTCTGAAAATTACAATAATAACAATATATATATTTTTCAATAAGAAGTATATTATACACCCATTGATATATAAATATATTAGACTGATTCAAAAAAATCGACTAATTTTTTTTTCTCCATTATTATTGAAAATATTGTTGGGAATGACGAAAAAGAAAAAAAAATACTGTAAAAGTTTGAGCTCTTAATATTAATGTTAACAGCTGCCGTATCGCAATTTTCTATTTCCCATGTTTAAATAACATGCGAAAATTTATTTTTTAAGCTTTGGAATTTTGTAGCTCACAGTGCGGGAGACCAATACTTTTAAATGTTCAAAACTTATCCTAATGGGAAATTTGACGACGCTCTACAAAAAAGTTCTTTCATAATTTTTCAATATTTTTATTTCTTCAAAAGTTATTCGAAGTTAAAGTTAGATTGAAAATCAATTTTTACATTTTTTTAAATTTTTTGTTGACGCAACCATCAACTTTATTGGAAAATTTTATAGGACATTTATTGTAGAACATTTTATTTCCTATAACTTACGACTACTTGTGAGAAATATGAAAAATTTTCTCACAAGATAAGTTATAGGAAATAAAATGTTCTACAAAATTTAACGATAAATCATGTAAATTATGCAGCACAACACTTTTTATTTATTCAGGTTTTTTTTTTTTTTTTTTTGGTTTTTCAACCAAGGATACAACTTTGTGAGATTGTCAATATCAAATTGTTGGAGTGTAAGGTAGCGTCGTTTTGCTTTAGCATTCATTAAACTATTTTCTACTTGATTATCGAGTAAACCTAAAATATGACCAGCTTCGTGTGTACACACAGTAGTCAACAATTTAGCTGACCATACATCATATACGTCAAAACAAATGAATCTATTTGGTGGGCATGAGGCATGACCTAAAATATTACCACTGCTGTTACCATTATCATCAAATTTGCTTGTATGTCCATGAGACCCGCACGTAAATTCTACAATTAAATCATTTGACGTATGATTTTCTGTATTATTTTCGTTTAAAATTTTAAAAAACTCAAATTTCAATTGCTTGTTAATTTGTAAAAATGAGTTTTTTAGTATTTTATTGGATTGTTCTAAAGTCATTTGTTGTGGATGCTCATCCTTTACGGTCGGTAAACGAACGGGTATAGGGAAATCTTCTTTCGTATATCTGATTCTTGTATAGCAGTATTGTGTAGATGATTTGACGGGATATAGATACTGGCCCAAAATATACTTGAAGTAGTAAAAAAAGTGCGGTAATAAAAGTAAAAATAATAGTAACAATATAAAAATCCACATAATTCGAATCAATGTTCAGATACTACATATATGACACGAACGTTTCCTTTTTTTATATTGAATATAAAATATAAACAAAAAAGAACTAATTAAAGCAATATATTATTTTGTAATTAATAGTTGTCATCGTCGTCGTCGTCTAAGAGCATTTTGCCTACGTACAGTTTAAGTATTTCACCGCATTGCATTCTATCAGCATGCTGTATATTATAATATGAGAGAATTTGTAAATAATCTCACGGTGCTATGTTTTAACGAAAATATTTTGTTTGCCATTAAGTCATTTACGTGTTATTCATCAGGTAAATATTAAGACTGAGAATAGAAGGGGACAACAGGGGCAATCTCAAACTGTAACTTTTGAAGCGCAATTACTTTTATCTCAGATTATAAAAAACTTGATAGCTACTAAGGATTGGACAATCTTTATCCATCGATGAACCACAGTCATATAGTACATAACTTATTATTAAATTCTATTCTTGTAAATAAGCTAATTAATATAATCATTGTGTGTCATGGGAAAAATCTGTAATATGAAATGAATAATTTTTAGCACTCAATTTCTCAGAGGAACTATGATAACCATAAATATAATTATAATTAAAACGTATTAAAATTTTTAGAACAACACACTTGAAAATTAACAAAACAAGAAAAAAAATCATCATTCATAAGACAATACTTTAATGCTGTGGTATTTGCTGATGTTACAGACCAGTTTGATATTAAGGTCAAAAAAAAAAAAAAAAAAAAAAAATGACCACAATTATTACTTTCAATATCTAAACATCGATCTTTAATTCATTTGAAGTTTACTTAACTATTTAAATTTGGTTTCTCGCGCCTCCGCAACAACTCTACCCCTGTGAATAATCTAATATACTTGAGTATAGGTCGATATGTATACATTTGTAGAATAGTATACAAATGCCGCTGTTTAAGACTCAGCAGCATACAACACAATTGAAATTAAAAAGAGCTGTATTGTGAGGACTTGAGTTTATCCGTCTTTCAAGTCCTCAGTTTGTTGGGTAGTAGTGGTGGTGGGGGGAGCGGGAAAGTAAATTCAACTAGTATGGTACGAAGTAGTCATATTAAAAAGAGCTGTATTGAGGACTTGAGTTTGTTGGGTAGTAGTGGTGGGGGGGAGCGGGAAAGTAAATTCCACTAGTTTGGTGCAGAGTAGGAGCGGGAAAGTAAATTCAACTAGTATGGTACGAAGTAGTCATATTAAAAAGAGCTGTATTGAGGACTTGAGTTTATCCGTCTTTCAAGTCCTCAGTTTGGACTTGAGTTTATCCGTCTTTCAAGTCCTCAGTTTGTTGGGTAGTAGTGGTGGTGGGGGGGGGGGGGGGGAGCGGGAAAGTAAATTCAACTAGTATGGTGCAGAGTAGTCATATTAAAAAGAGCTGTATTGAGGACTTGAGTTTGTTGGGTAGTAGTGGTGGTGGGGGGGAGCGGGAAAGTAAATTCAACTAGTATGGTGCAGAGTAGTCATATTAAAAAGAGCTGTATTGAGGACTTGAGTTTGTTGGGTAGTAGAGGTGGGGGGGGGGGAGCGGGAAAGTAAATTCAACTAGTATGGTACGGAGTAGTCATATTAAAAAGAGCTGGATTGAGGACTTGAGTTTGTTGGGTAGTAGAGGTGGGGGGGAGCGGGAAAGTAAATTCAACTAGTATGGTGCAGAGTAGTCATATTAAAAAGAGCTGTAATGAGGACTTGAGTTTGTTGGGTAGTAGAGGTGGGGGGGAGCGGGAAAGTAAATTCAACTAGTATGGTGCAGAGTAGTCATATTAAAAAGAGCTGTATTGAGGACTTGAGTTTGTTGGGTAGTAGAGGTGGGGGGGAGCGGGAAAGTAAATTCAACTAGTATGGTACAGAGTAGTCATATTAAAAAGAGCTGTATTGAGGACTTGAGTTTGTTGGGTAGTAGAGGTGGGGGGGGGGGGGGGAGCGGGAAAGTAAATTCAACTAGTATGGTGCAGAGTAGTCATATTAAAAAGAGCTGTATTGAGGACTTGAGTTTGTTGGGTAGTAGAGGTGGGGGGGGGGAGCGGGAAAGTAAATTCAACTAGTATGGTACAGAGTAGTCATATTAAAAAGAGCTGTATTGAGGACTTGAGTTTGTTGGGTAGTAGAGGTGGGGGGGGGGGGGGAGCGGGAAAGTAAATTCAACTAGTATGGTGCAGAGTAGTCATATTAAAAAGAGCTGTATTGAGGACTTGAGTTTGTTGGGTAGTAGAGGTGGGGGGGAGCGGGAAAGTAAATTCAACTAGTATGGTACAGAGTAGTCATATTAAAAAGAGCTGTATTGAGGACTTGAGTTTGTTGGGTAGTAGAGGTGGGGGGGGGGAGCGGGAAAGTAAATTCAACTAGTATGGTGCAGAGTAGTCATATTAAAAAGAGCTGTATTGAGGACTTGAGTTTGTTGGGTAGTAGAGGTGGGGGGAGCGGGAAAGTAAATTCAACTAGTATGGTGCAGAGTAATCAAATTAAAAAGAGCTGTTAAAACTACGCATGCTCCAGATTCGTGATAGGGATGCGCAGAGTATAAGCTGTAGTAAGAACTTGTTGTCATCAAAAATTTCAAAACCTCGGTTTGTTGAGTTATCCTATTATACATCCTATTATACATAAATTCGTGTAGCTCTGAGCCAATTGACTCATTCAATAACAAAACAAGGGTTATACGCCATAATATAGTATTCTGCTCTAGTAAGTATACTTTTTTTTTATTATTTAATTTATACTTAATTATTGTTATTATCATTATTATTATTATTATTATTATTATTATTATTATTATTATTATTATTATTATTATTATTATTATTGTTTTTTTACTCTTCTAGGAATAGAAGAATAAACGGAAAAAAAAACAATCGATTTCCAAAATATTCATCAAAATCTTATTTATCTCCTGGAAATCGTTGGAATTCGATATGAGACGAATTGCTTCATATCATACTGCTATTAGTACATCTACTACTACAGCTTCTGCTGCTGCTGCTGCTGCTGCTGATTTAATGATTCAAGAAAAAAAATAAATTGAAAGGAAGAAAAGTGTGAAGAAGAAACAACAACAACAATCATCTATCGTAACACAATTACCAATTGAGATCATTGAGAAAATTTGTTGGAATTATGGTAATGAAAACTTTATTGATTTAAAATTAAAGTTAATAATCTTTAAAAATATTAAATTGAATATCAAATTATTCAAAAAGAGCATAAGATTCAACATTGTAGATTGTAATAGACAATTTTGGCAATTAGAATTAAATAATGACGGAATGGGTGCAACTATATTAGATCGTGAAATAAATATAACAAATATAGTCGTATCAACGGCTTTAATAAAAATATACATTAAATATTTAGCATCATACGTTAAAAATAAATTAGATGTTAAATTAATAAATAACATACTTAATTCCTATTGGTTTATAAATAATATGTTTTTGAAAAAAAATCAAAATAACGATTCAAAATTATTATCACCTCTATTAGATAATGATAATCGTTTCATAAAACAAAATATTCAAAATAAAGAGGATTTAAATTCTTCTTCATCGTATAATGCTATTTTTCATTCGATTCTTAGGCTTAATCCAATTTATACAGATCAATTTAAATTGTATCTTTACCATTCATTTATGCCTTGTAAAATAATTAATGAACATTGTTTGGAATTTTACCAACACGCGAAATACAAAGAAATTCATTTGATTTATCATGAGTATAAAGGATTAAAAGAATATAATAGATATTATGTATTTTGTAAAGGTAATTTTATTGACATTATTTATTCTGATAGAAATGAGAATATATATTTAGATGTTTACAATGATTTATTTATAATTATACATATTAGTAATAAACGTCGATCGTATATGAATATCTATGATTTAAAGTATTTATGTGCTCAAAGTAGATGGACAATGTCCTATCATCTTTTCGATAATTGGATAGAAGTATCAAAAAAATATTACCATTACGACTTATTTAGTACAGAGGAAAACGATGAAATAATGATGTCAGAACTAGATAACGAATTAAAAGTAGAATTAGAGAAATTAGTAATTAACGATGACGATTTTAATATTAATATCAGTATTTCAATGAAATCTAAAGAATCTAAATATCATTTCAAAAATCGGATATATAATATTCGCCGTAATAGCGATAAATTGATATTTATAGATGCTAGGATTGAGCCAAAAGATAATTATAATGAAAAAAAAATTATTACTACTGTAGATTCTGGTAAAATAAAAATTGAATCATTGCCTGAGGAGTATTTTAAAAATTTATCATCTTGTACTTCAAATATGTTTAATTTATTTGATTTTATACCTAGTAACACTATGAATAATGATATTTATAACTTTCCGGATATTTATTTAATCCGCGGTTTTAATAATCAAACATATTTATTAGAGATTAATAAAAAGACAAAATATTTAATGTATTATGACATGAAAATGAATAAACCTACTAATTCTTTCGATATAGCACAATTTCGTACTGAATTTAATTTAAGCATTAGTAATGATGATAGGATAAAAAAAAATAATTATGCTGTTATTATGACATTTGAAGACTTTATAAAAACTTTATAAACAAATAAAAATATGTATTCAATAAAAAAAAGGTGTATAAATGAAAATAATATTTCTTTAAGATTATTTTATGAGTTATACTTAAAAATATCCTACAAGTCCAATAGTGGCCGAAAAAACATGCAATAATGTATTATAAGATATTATTAAAAAATCATATATATATATATATATATATATATATATATATATATATATATATATATATATATATATATATATATATATATATATATATATATATATATATATATATATATATATATATATATATATATATATATATATATATTAGGGTGGCCCAAAAAAACCGACTATTTTGTTTTTTTCGAGTCTCTTATGAAAATTTGTTGATTCAATATGTTCTAAGAAGCCTCTCCAAAAATCAGCTCGATAAAAAATTTTCAAGAGGTCGCTCACGAATTTTGAAAACATCAAAAATGATCGAAATTCGTATTTTTTTGTTCTAAATTTCTTCTTTCTCGTGGCAGCTTTAGTTTATATTTATGAAATCATGACTGCACTGAAAATTTCAGCCCAAAATTCAAATATTTAAACGGCGCTCAAGAATTTTGAATATTAACTGATAATATGTAACTAATACTTTGAATTATTTTCTGTATTTTTTTATAACTCAATTATTGTCATTTCACTTAAATATAACTTTTGCATAACCGAAAATATACAGGACAGTCTTAAACAATAAAATTGGGTAAGTTTTGAATAAGCAAAAAAATCTAAAAATTGAATTAAAAAATAAAAAAAGTATGTAAATAACTTATTATTTATATATCTCGGGTTGTATTTTTATTCATTATGATACAAATTGATAGTGAAAAAATTGAGAAGCATTATTATTAATATTCAAGGGTCGCTCGAAAGCATCCAAGAGACAGTACTCGGAAACATTAAAAATTCTTGAGCGCCGTTTAAATATTTGAATTTTGGGCTGAAATTTTCAGCGTAGTCATGATTTCATAAATATAAACTAAAGCTGCCACGAGAAAGAAGAAATTTAGAACAAAAAAATACGAATTTCGATCATTTTTGATGTTTTCAAAATTCGTGAACGACCTCTTGAAAATTTTTTATCGAGCTGATTTTTGGAGAGGCTTCTTAGAACATATTGAATCAACAAATTTTCATAAGAGACTCGAAAAAAACAAAATAGTCGGTTTTTTTGGGCCACCCTAATATACATATAGATATAAGACTGGTTCAAAAAAATCGACTATTTTTTTTTTTCAAAACCCGCAGTAAAATATCTTCCTAGTTATGAAAAAAGTAGCCTGTGAAAACGGGAGCTCTTAATATCAATTTTGAAAGGTCGATCATCGTAAATTTTATATTTTACGTTTAACTAACATGGAAAAAAAAATTTTTTAACTTTGGAATTTTACAACTCATTTTGGAATTAACATGTCGGAGTGAGAGATACATATTTTTGAAGGAAATTGAACGCTCTAAAAGAAATTGTCTCGCATTTTTTTTTTTCTCTAAGTTTACTCCTTTAAAAGTTACTAGTTCAGTGAACAGTTGGTGAATTCATAAGAGCAACAATACTGCGCATGCACAAGTCGAAGGTGGCGTAATGGTGGGCGCAGTCAGAGTTTACTTTTTTAATGTGTGTATGGTATAGCTGGTGTATATATATATATTAAAATAAATTATCATGGCATTATGTTTCAAGAAAAAAATGTTGTTTGACAAATTTTTATTTACATATCACTCGAAAATTATGACGCATACACAACGTACATTTTCTTCTCAGAGTTTTACTCTGAATTCTAAACAGAGTTTATTTTTTTAATGTGTGTGTGTGTGTGTGTGTGTGTGTGTGTGTGTGTGTGTGTGTGTGTGTGTGTGTGTGTGTGTGTGTGGTGCAGTTGGTATATATATATATTAAAATAAATAATTATGGCATTATGTTTCAAGAAAAAAATGTTGTTTGACAAATTTTTATTTACATATCACTCGATAATTATGACGCATACACGCCGTACATTTTCTTCGCAGAGTTTTACTCTGAATTCTAAACAGAGTTTATTTTTTAATGTGTGTGTGTGTGTGGTACAGTTGGTGTATTATATTCATTAAAATAAATTATTATGGCATTATGTTTCAAGAGAAACATGTTGTTTGACAAATTTTTATTTACATATCACTTGACAATTATGACGGTTATACGCCGTAAATTTTTATCTCAGAGTTTTACTCTGAATTCTAAACAGAGTTTATTTTTTAATGTGTGTGTGTGTGGTACAGTTGGTGTATTATATACATTAAAATAAATTATTCGAGTTTAAAATTTAACATGTAATTAATTTAACCTTTTTTTCTTAAATATTTCATAATTATATCACTGTTAAAAATTTCTATTGTAATTTTACAAAAAATGTATTGGAAGCTAATAGGCAAAACATTTAGCCATAATTCAAATTAGGTATTGTAATTTTACAAAAAAACGTTTCCTACTGTATTTGCTTTGGAAGATTACAAAGTAATTATAGTAATATTACAAAACTTTTTTTGAGAGTTAGTCTTCTAATTTTACATTATGAGTTTTGTAATTTTACAAAACATATGAGGCTCTGTTAGATTAATGATATTGTAAAACGGTTTTATAATTTTACAAAGGTTTTTCGATCAGCCAGGTTTGAAAAATTACAACATCTCTCTTTAATTTTACAAACCATCTAAATGCTTTTTTCAAAGTAATTTTACAATATAGTATTGTAATTTTACAAACATTAAATATGACCAGATTTTATTTAATTAAAAAATAAAAAGCAGATTGATTTATTTTCTTAATTTTTTGTTTAACTATTTTTGGCGATGCTGGGATTATTAGGTCTGCGAATAATTGGATTTCTAATTGCATTAGAAATTTTTAATTCAGAGAAAAAACTTTAAAACTTATCAACGAACGCACACGAATTAGTGGGATTTGAACCCGGGACCCTACGTACGAAAGACCGACGCTTTAAAGACTAGGCTACGCAACTTTTTTTTTTTTTAAAAAAAGAAGTTTATTTGCTTTTGAAAAACTACATTTCTTGTCTTACAATAAATTAGCTGCAAACACAAACTTAAAAACTAGCCATACAATTCTGAGTTAATTAACATTTAATGTTAATTTATTGACATCTATAGTCTCCTAGATTAGAGCAGCTGATGTCAACGAAGGATCTCAATAATTTTTATTTATTTTTGTTTGTTTGTATACATGTCACTTAATTATAAATAAACTATTTCTAGTAATTCAATTTTGGGAGAAGATACTTGTAATAATGGTGCGGAAAAGAATTTCTTATGAAAAAAAACCACTTAACTAGGCTACGCAACCGACAGTGATTACTGAGTTTAGTGATACACTACATAAGACTTCTTTTATTTTTTTAGAAGTGTTTATTAACAGGGGTTCATACTTCTCTTTCTATTACATACTCAAGTCCTTGAACGGTACTATCTTTGTTGCACTGTACAGTAAATGAAAACTTTGGCCGAGTTTTTCTCTTAAACAAACGAATATTAATATACAATTGTCAATCAATTTAAGCACACTTCGCTAGATTAGACAGTAGTGCATCAATGTGCGGTCTGTATTTTGTATTTAAAGTTTTTGTTCTCGAAACAAAATTAGCCGAAAATATCTGATAACCCCTGTTAACATTTTTTATTTCAAAATGTAATATTAGTCGATAAGAAAAACATTTAAATACGATTCAATGGAACTAATTGTAGAGAAAAGAATTATTATTACTAAATATACTTGAAAAAACTTGAATATCACATTTTTATTATGTTTGTAATTCTTTAATTATTATTATTATCTATGTTTTTTTTTATTTACCTACTTATTAACATATTTTTCTTTATTCATTAATAATTTTAATGTTAACCAATTTAGCGTCTGTAGCAGAATTTATTCAGGGTCACTTTTATTTGTAAAAATATCGAAGATAAGTTGATTCAATAAAACAAAGCAGACTGGATCATATTGTAATGAAGTAAATGAACGCAGACTATCGGCATCCCATACCAAAAAAAATATAAGTACATTTTAGATATATACGCATATACAAACGCGTTTGTTTTTAGAGGAACCGATTTGCCCCTTACCCTTTTGGCCTATTGAAGCGAGGCACAAGAAAAAGTGCAAAAAGTTTTTGTCACTTATGTACACAGTATATTTATGAGTGCTGTTTTATTGCTTTGAGAAAAAAAAACATGTGGGCCTACTATTTTCTTTCTTTTTTTTTTTTTTTTTTTTTACGTTAAACTCAATACGATACTAGGATGAAATCGTAAAAACATTTACCTCAAAATTTCTTTCGTTTTTTGTACACTTTAAACGCTCCTTTTTTTAACTATCCATATCGTATAGTAACATTACAACTCGATCGTGTTCAATAAATGAAAATTGATGGTAAAATTACAAACCACTGTAATTCTACAATATAATTTGTAGAAAAATATTAAGGTTTGTAAAATTTTAATGATTTCATTGTATTATTAATTACAATATTTTGTTGTAATTTTACTGAAAATCGTAGGAAATTCAATTACAAACATAGTTCGTAAAAACTTTGTATGCGTTTTCTTTAAAATCAACGTCCTGTTTTTTGTAAAATTACAACTCGTGTACGATTTATACACAACGACGGTAAAATTACAACTCATTTTAGCAGTTTTCCTAACGCATCATGGAAATTACTCAAATTGTGTTTACACCACTGCTTTGTAAAAATATTGTAATTTTACAAAAATTTTTAACAGTGATATTATTGAAAAAAAAAAAAAAAAAAAAAAAAAATTGTCTTAAAATATTTAATTATCAAGTTTAACGTCATTGACAAAGTAGATCTTTATTGTCCTACTATGAGGAATAAATGACTTTTCAATTTAAAAAATCTGAAATTAATTCTCTCTTTGAAGTTTGAAAAAATATTCAAAGAAGGACAACAATCTCATTATCTTACTACCTTGTCCTCTGTGTCTTACTGTACCTATCCTGTGGTGACCGTGGCTACGTTTGGTGAACAGATGTCACAGCGAGCCTAAGCCTCCCGTAATAAACATAATCTACTTAAGTTGTAAACAACTAGAGCTTAAATTTTATTTAATTGTTGAATTGTTGAATCGATATTGTTTTTTTTTCGGTCCCATACGAAAATTAGGTTGTCTCACTAAAAAAAAAATCCTGAAAAAATTTCAGCTCGATATGTCTATTTTTTAGTAAGCGCTCGGGTAAATAAAAATTTTTTTGATGAAATTGTTTTTTATCCCAACTTAATATTTTACAACTCATTAAATATAACTGATTAAAAAATGGCCAAAGTGTCATTTTTGTAGGGAATTCAATTCTCTACAAAAGTAACTTTTGATCGAATGAAAAACATCAGCCAATTTTTTTCTGCAGCCATTTGAACCTAATTTTTTTCTCAAAATTTACATTTATGTTTATTATTAAACGCTTAGAAAACAATGTTGTGCTATGTATGAAACTTATTGAATTCAATTTCTCTAGGCACCTTTATGATCTCAAGGAATAGTTTTCATGCTTGAAGTAATAAAACTAAAAAATAAAAAACTTCGTTTTTTGACATTTTTCGCATTTAATCTTTCTAGTAATTTTTTTCTGCATTAGAATATATCGTTCGTAATTGTGATTTTGAGATTCTCATACTGCTGATAAAAAATTATTACTTTATTGATAAAAATATACATTGTTTATCATAATAAAATACTTATGAAAATTTAAATAAAGGAAAAAGTGATGTTCTAATTGTGCGGAGAAGTTTTTATCGATTCTGTTACTAGTTTTTAAGAGTTTATGATATGTCAGGAGAACCTATTGCAACCAATCTGAAAGTTGCCTACAATGGGCAGCAACAACTTGTAGTAGAAATTATTTAATTTATCTATTTATTGATTAGTTAACTAATTAATTAATTAGCTTGGAGCAAGTACAGTTTATATTCGCAATAGGGTCTCCTGACATATCATAAACTCTTAAAAACTAGTAACAGAATTAAAAAAAAATTTTCTGCACATTAGAACATCACTTTTTTCCTTTAATTGAATTTTGATGGGTATTTAATTATTATAAACATTGTATATTTTTATTAATAAAGTAATAATTTTTGATAAGCAGTATGAGAATTTCAAAATTACAATTATGAACGATATTCTAATGCAGATAAAAATTACTAGAAAGATTAAATGCGAAAAATGTCAAAACGAAGAAAAAGTTTTGTTAGAAATATCATTAATTTTATGTTGAATTTATTGAAACGATCAGACTTTTATATTGTTTAAATGAAGGAACAACGGCTTTACTGATCTGCTTTATTGACATCAATTTATTATTTTGCGGGTAACGTTTCGTTAATGGTAATTACTCATAAATTACTCATAAATTACTAATAACAAAAAGCTTTTAAACAATAACCTAATAATTAAAATTATGGATAAAAAAACTTGCAAATTCATTAAAATTCCGGAATCAAAATTACATAAAATACGAATAAATTATAAATTAAAACTTTACATAAATAAAACACATAACCTACAAAATATTATATCTAATGTAAATAATTATTATTAAGATTGACATCAACAATGTTATGTGAGTTGATTTATTTTATAATAATTTTATTCTTTATTTATATGACAAAAAACTATTAATTGTGATATTTAATTTGCTAAAAAATAATTTATACTGTTTATATTATTATTAATCTTCAATGTAACTTTTATATAGATATGGGTCTGAAGATGTTAATTACCATTAACGGAACGTTACCCGCAAAATAATAAATTGATGTCAATAAAGCAGATCAGTAAAGCCGTTGTTCCTTCATTTAAACAATATCATTAATATCAATAGTGTAATGTTAGTTTTATTACTTCAAGTATGAAAACTATTCCTTGGGATCATAAAGGTTCCTAGAGAAATTGAATTCAATAAGTTTCATACATAGCACAACATTGTTTTCTAAGCGTTTAATAATAAATATAAATGTAAATTTTGAGAAAAAAATTAGGTTCAAATGGCTGCAGAAAAAAATTGGCTGATGTTTTTCATTCATTAAAAAATTCTTATTTACGCGAGCGCTTACTAAAAAATAGACATATCGAGCTGAAATTTTTTGAGGATTTTTTTTTAGTGAGATAACCTAATTTTCGTATGGGACCGAAAAAAAAAATATCGATTTCATTTGACACACACACACACACACACACACACACACACACACACACACACACACACACACACATATATATATATATATATATATATATATATATATATATATATATATATATATATATATATATATATATATATATATATATATAACTTAAGAGCTTAAAAAAATAAAAAGAGCTGGATTGAGGACTTGAGTTTATCGGTCTTTCAAGTCCTCAGTTTGTTGGGTAGTAGTGGTGGGGGGGGGGGAGCGGGAAAGTAAATTCAACTAGTACGGTACAGAGTAGTCAAATTAAAAAGAGCTGTATTGAGGACTTGAGTTTATCCGTCTTTCAAGTCCTCAGTTTGTTGGGTAGTAGTAGTAGTGGGGGAGAGCGGAATATTAAATTTCACTAGTTCGGTATAGACTAGTCAAATTAAAAAGAGCTGTTAAAACTACGCATGCACCATTTAAAGGTAGATTCGTGGTAGGGATGAGCAGAGTATAAACTGTAGTAAGAACTTGTTGTCATCAAAAATTTCAAGACCTCAGTTCGTTGAGTTGTATTGGATGGTTGGTATAATGTTGTATTGGATATATAATCATCTCATTATACATAAATTAGGGGAGCTCAGAGCCCATTGACACATTAATTAACAAAAAAAAGAAGGTTATACGCCATAATATAGTATTTTGCTGTAGTAAGTATACTCTTTTTTATTATTAAATTTATACTTAATTATTAATATTATTGTTATTATTATGATTATAATTGTTTTTTTACTCTTCTAGGAATAGAAGAATAAACGGAAGAAAAAAAACAATCGATTTCCAAATTATTCATCAAATCTTATTTATCTCCTGGAAATCTTTGGAATTCGATATAAAACGAATTGCTTCATATCATACTGCTATTAGTACATCTACCAATACAGCTTCTGCTGCTGCTGCTGATTCAATGATTCAAGAAAAAAAAAAATTGAAAGGAAGAAAAGTGTGAAGAAGAAACAACAACAACAATCATATATCGTAACACAATTACCAATTGAGATCATTGAAAAAATTTGTTGGGATTATGGTAATGAAAACTTTATCGATTTAAAATTAAAGTTAATATTCTTTAAAAATATTAAATTAAATATCAAATCATTTAAAGAGAGCATAAGATTCAACATTGTAGATTGTAATAGACAATTTTGGCAATTAGAATTAAATAATGACAGAATGGGTGCAACTATATTAGATCGTGAAATAAATATAACAAATATAGTCGTATCAACGGCTTTAATAAAAATATACATTAAATATTTAGCATCATACATTAAAAATAAATTAGATGTTAAATTAATAAATAATATACTTAATTCCTATTGGTTTATAAATAATATATTTTTAAAAAAAAATCAAAATAACGATTTAAAATTATTATCACCTTTATTAGATAATGATAATCGTTTCATAAAACAAAATATTCAAAATAAAGAGGATTTAAATTCTTTTTCATCGTATAATGATATTTTTCATTCGATTCTTAGGCTTAATCCAATTTATACAGATCAATTTAAATTGTATATTAACAATTCATTTATGCCTTGTAAAATAATTAATGAACATTGTTTGGAATTTTACCAACACGCAAAACACAAAGAAATTCATTTGATTTATCATGAGTATAAAGGATTAAAAGCATATAATAGATATTATGTATTTTTTAAAGGTAATTTTATTGACATTATTTATTCTGATAGAAATGAGAATATATATTTAGATGTTTACAATGATTTATTTATAATTATACATATTAGTAATAAACGTCGATCGTATATGAATTTCTATGATTTAAAGTATTTATGTGCTCAAAGTAGATGGACAATGTCCAATCATCTTTTTGATAATTGGATGAATGTATCAAGAAAATATTCCACTTGCTATTTATTTAATTTAATGGAAGACGATGAAATAATAATGTCAGAACTGTACAACGAAATAAAAGTAGAATTAGAGATATCAGGAATAGACTATAACTATTGTAATTTTAATATCAATATCGAAATCAAATCTACAGAATCTACATATCAGACATTAAAATTGATTTATAATATTCGCCGTTATAGCGATAATTATATATTTATCGTTGATAAGATTAAGCCAAAAAAGTATTATAATAAAAAAAAAATTACTACTGTAGATTCTGGTAAAATAAAAATTGAATTATTGCCGGACGAGTATTTTAAAAATTTATCATCTTGTACTTCAAATATGTTTAATTTATTTGATTTTATACCTAGTAACACTGAATAATGATATTTATAACTTTCCGGATATTTATTTGATCCGCGGTTTCAATAATCAAACATATTTATTAGAGATTAATAAAAAGACAAAATATTTAATGTATTATGTCATGAAAATGAATAAACCTACTAATTCTTTTGATATTGCACAATTTCGTTCTGAATTTAACTTAAGCATGAGCAATGATGATAGGATAAAAAAAACTAATTATGCTGGTATTATGTCGTTTGATGACTTTATTAAAGTTTTATAAGCAAATAAAAAAATATTTATTTAATAAAGAAAAATATGTGTGAATGAAAATAATTTTGTTGAAAGATTATTTTATGAGTTAACCTTAAATATACCCAAGAAGTTCAATAGTGGCCGAAAGACGTGTATTAGGTACACATCTTTAGGCTACATTTAAAGTCGTACATTCAGTTAGTATCTTTATTACTTTTGTAATAGAAATCATCATAATACATTATTAAAAAATCATATATAACTTGAGGGCGTATAGCCAATTGACTCATTTATGTCAAGAAAAGGTAATATGCTATGGTATTTTGCTGTACACCTGAACTTATAGTTAATAATGTATAATATCAATCTATAATCGAGTGACACGGTTCTGGGACGCAAGGAAGAATAGAAACCAAGACAATTTTCAACAGACTCAATCGTATTATACATAGGTTAACATGATAATAGCGTTTAGAGATAGTAGTAGCAGTAGTAGTAGTAGTAGTAGTAGTAGTAGTAGTTTTTTTTTTTTTTTTTTTTTTTTTTTTTTTCTTTAGGAAGGAGATTGAGGGAAAAATGCGTCATCGCACCGTAGAAAACAATATTCATATGAAAAGCATAAGCTGCTCTCCATATGCCTATTGTTCTCCGTGTGCCGGGCTCTTCCCCCAAGGATGTATTTACTCAAATGATGTTTTTTGAGCAGATGACTGTATCCTTGGGGGCCATACCGGCTAAAAACCTCAAACCCTCCCTTCTTCAGACCTAGCACTGCGGGACCGCGTGAGCATTACTTCGCAGTGCTAGTCTTCCTCTTCTTGTCGCCGTCGCTGACTCTTCTCATTCCATACGCTACTCAATCTCTTCCGTCTTCTTTTCCAACAACACTTCTCGGACGTAGGTTGTCATGGTCTTAAAATTGTCTGCCGTCGCCAACATCCAAGGTATTACCAGGTCAGCGGCATTTGGCACTTCCTTCTCCTCCTGAAAGCGCAGCCGTATTTCAGACCAACGCTGACAGGAAAAGAAAGTGTGCTCGGCAGAGTCGACAACTTGCGGACAGTACTGGCAATAAGGATCGGTTCGGATCCCCATGCGATACAAGTACTCATTAAACTGGCCGTGACCGGACAGAAATTGGGAAAAGTAGTAATCCACCTCTCCTTCTTTCCGTGAAATCCAGTCACGGACTCGTTTAATGAGCCTGAATGTCCAACGTCCCGTTTCCGCAGATTCCCATCGCTCTTGCCAGAGTCTCAGGGTCTCCTCGCGTTCTCGAGCCTTAACTCTTTCCAACGGTTCTTCCCCAGCCCGACGGGCATCCCAGATGCGTCTCCTCTCGAACCCTAAAAGGTCGATTGGAATCACACCCGCGATGACCATCACGGCTGCTTCCGAAACCGTTCGGTAAGCGCAAGCTATCCTCAGTGCGCCCCTCCGTTGAACAGATGCCAGTCGTCGACGATAGCATTCTACTTTAAGTGACTCACACCAGATTTCTGCTCCGTAAAGCATTATCGAGTTTGAGACACTTATGAGAGCCCGTCTACGGCTGCTCCTCGGTCCTCCGACGTTCGGCATCAACCGAGAAAGGTTTGCCACCAACGTTGCCGCTTTGTTAGCCGCACTGACAATCTGATCGCGGAACGTAAGTTTCGTATCGATCGTCACCCCGAGGTATTTCAGAGAACTTCCGCTCTCGACGTGTTGATCCACGACGAGAGCACGGAAAGGACTCGGAAACCACCTCTGGGCTGTGAGTACTACAACCTCAGTTTTTGCCTTAGCTAATGCCATACCATGGTCATTTAGCCAAGCGTCCACTTTGGTCGCGACCAGGCTTGCTAATCTTTGCGCACTCTCGTAAGAGCGCGCAAGGATTAGTGCTGCCACATCGTCAGCAAACCCCTCCAGTATCACCTCACTCGGTAGGTCTAAACGTAGAAGTGCGTCGTAAAGGATGATCCAGAGTTCCGGTCCTAAGACAGAACCCTGAGCCGCTCCTCCACTCAGCTTCTTCATCATCTCGCCAAAAGTAGTCTCATAGATCAAAAAACGATCACGTAAGTAATCGTCAATGATCCGAATGAGATACTCGGACAGACCTAATTTCCGAAGCGCTTCCATTATATCTGGCCATCGTGCCGAATTAAATGCATTTTTGACATCGAAAGTCATCATTATGCATACTGGACGGGATCGATGATTTCCCGTCCAAGCTCTTTTAGCAAATGAAAGCGCTTCCGAAATAGCACCGATTGTGCTGCGACCCAACCGAAAACCATCTTGGTTTTCCGCTAGACCACCGGCATCTGCAATTTCAATTCTCAGTCGATTGCGAATTAACAATTCGAGAATTTTTCCAGCTACGTCCAGCATGCAAAGTGGCCTGTAGGACGAAGGAGTATAAGGCGGACCTTTTCCTTTGTCTAACAGGACTAACCTTTGCAGCTTCCATCGTACGGGAAAAACTCCAACCGAAATGCAGGAGTTGTAAGCACTCAAAAGCAGTTGTTCGTGCTGAGGGAGGAGGGCCTTATAAACCTCAACGGGGATACCGTCGGGGCCCGGGGCCTTTCCTCCTTTGAGATTTTTTACAACTACCCGCAGTTCAGCTGCTGAGAAAGGTGGACAGTCGTCATCGGGTATAGTCCAAACTGAACTGTCTCGATCTTCACGCTCCGGAAACAGGACATTGACTATTTCCTGCATCGCATCGGGTTCCATAGGTGATACTGGACTGCGACCTAGGAATTTTCGAGTAACAATCTGGTAGCCAAGGCCCCATAGATCATTATCTACTTCTTCGCAGACCGCCTTCCAGCATCTCCCTTTGCTTTCCTTAATCGCCACAACCAGTCGCTTCTTCGCCGCTTTGTACTCTTCGTTCTTCTGCTGCCCAGTATCACGCTTTCGCGTCCTGAGTGCTTGCCTCCGAAGACGCAAACACTCAGCCCTGAGCAGCGCGATCTCATCAGTCCACCAGTAAGCTGGCTTTCTGCGTGAGCTCGCGGAACGTCGAGGCATCGCAGCGTCGCAGCCTAAGACGATAGCCTTCATCGTACGGTCAACAATCATCTCAACATCTTCGCGCGTCTCAGCAGACATAGGAGAGAAGGCCTCAACGCTGTCTGAGACTGCTTTTTGTAAAGCACCCTCATCCAGCTTCGAAACCCTTCAACCTACCCGCTTCATTGATCGCTGGGACACAATCGCAGGGTTTCCCCGTAGATCATGTACCGTATACGAGATGTATTGATGATCGCTAGCCGTAAACTCCTCCAAAACAGCCCAGTCTGAGATCACCGCAGCTTTCTGCTGAGTAGCAAACGTGAGGTCAATTATTGACCCACGTGTGCCCACCCTGCGGAAAGTTGCAGTGTTTCCCTTATTCACAATGACAAGATCGAGACCTGCCATCATGTCCAAGAGCTCAGTACCGCGCGTGTCGGTCCATTCCATCCCCCAATCGATGGATTTTGCATTGAAATCACCACCTATCACGATTTCTCCCTCAAGATTGTGAACGACTCTTTCGAGTTCATTCACCCTCTTTCGGAAGTCAGCGATAGGCTCGTTGGGAGTAAAATAGCACGACACGAAGGTGATCGCAGGCGTAACTACCCATACAATACCATCCCTGGATCCACTGTCCTTTACGGAAACAGACCCTAGGTCCGGGATCCAAATTGCCGCTGTCCCCGAAGGGTCACAGAACCAATTTGGTCCGGACGCTGAATGGTATTGCTCTGAAACCAGAACAATATCCATTCTGCAGTCTTGTCTCCGCGCCAGAAGTAGATCCAGTGATGTCCTGCACCGTTGTAGATTCGCCTGCAGCACCTTAGCCATTTTTATAAGAAGTGCAACGCCTCGAACCGATTGTGTGATCCACAGATCGCCCGTCTCCTACTGCCGCACAGAGGTGGCAGCGTGGTGGATTAGGACAGGCCTTGGCCTGGTGGTCCGCCTGGCCGCGACGCCAGCAAAGACTCGATCGATCAACCTCCACCTTACATGATCCGGCCGAATGACCAAGACCATGGCAGCGGAAGCATCGATCGAGCCGTTCCCAGCGGCGGATACGGCAGACCAACCAGCCCACTTTGACCTTTCCTAAGGCCTCTAAGGCAGTGGCGACCGCGCATCTTGCCTCAATGAAGGCACGGACAGCTCCCCATTTATTGGGTTTAGTTATATTAACTTTGAGCTCGTCCGCACCTTCACCGATGCTCCGACGCAAGGTCGCCCTTACCTCATCAACTGTTGTCGCAGCGTCCAACGCGTCAATAACCACCATAGTGGTAGGGACGAGATGGCGCACCGCGACAACTCCACCAGCCGCCTCGGTAATCTTCTTATCGAGAGCGGAGCGATCTTTAACAGATCCCTCGAACTCAATAAGAAGACCGCCTTTCCTGGCTGTCCTTATTGATCTAACACTTGTGGTTAGATCCTCCGGAGAGAGTTTCGATCGCAATGCTTTCAAAACTTCCCCAGACGATCTCGACTCACCTGGTGTGATCAAAACGGCCTCCGCCCGTTGTCGCCTCTTCTGCTGCTTGGCCTCCTTGGATGCTGTGGTCCGTTCCGTCGTTGGTCCATTTGCTGTCCCATCCTGTCCCGGTCCTCTTGATCCACTGATTCCAGCCGCTGCCTTCTTTTCCTTTTTTCTCCGTTTCTTCTTTTTCCGCTTCCCTTCCACTAAGACGAATGGAGCTTCGTCGGACTTCTGCTCTCCACTCTCCTTGTCCTTCTTCTTCTTCTTTTCCCGCTCTCCCTCCTCGGGCGACGACAAGGGACGCTTCCCTTTCGGGGCCTCCTTGTCGCAGGGTGTGTTGCCTCCGGTTACTACCTCGGAATAGGAATGAATGAACTCCTCAGGTCCTTTTGGTGGGCTGAAGTGTTCTTTCCCATTCTTCTTAGGTATCTCGCTGTTCTTCTTAGGAGTTCCAGCTTGGACCGCCTTCTTCCGAAGTGTTTCGGAGTGTTTCAAATCCTCCGCAAGGCGCTCCCGCTCCTTCGCTTCGACAACTGCAAGCTTCCTCTGAGCATCTTTCCACGTTTTGCGGTGGGTAAGCAACTGCGTTAGTATTAACGCAGCTTCTTTCACACCAGCAGTAACTTCCGATGCCACAGTCCTCTTCTTCGTTATTGTCCGCAGGGTCTCTTTAAGGACCTCACGGAGTTCCTCCAGTCCTGAGTCTTCCTGGGAAATCGCTCCGTCTCGTAGAGTGAGATACTCTATCCCACAGCTCCCAGTAGTCGTCCCTAGGACTTCACTTGGCGTATCGACGATACGTTTCCCCTTGGCCAAGTGGTCCACCAAGGGCGTCGAGCAGTCGCTGGATGTCGACCGCGCAGGTGCTGCTAACCCACCTGCGGTAGCCGTGGCTGAGGTATCCCTCCTTTGCTCCGTAAACGAATCTTTACTAATCTGCTTATTCATCATAGAAAATATTCCTCCTTTAACCATCACGCTCGTCTCTCTTTTTTTTTTTTTGAAGGAGTTTAGCTTCTCCTTACACCACGTTTGGTCCGCGGGGGCTATTTTATTTCACCCCTATCCGCCAGTCTGAAGACTGGTGAGGACATTCCCCTATCCGCCACCCGGGGACGCGCTCGGTAGGAGTTGGGTTTCTCCCCCGAGAGTAGTAGTAGTAGTAGTAGTAGTAGTAGTAGTAGTAGTAGTAGTAGTAGAGTTGAGGGGGGGGGGCGGGAAAGTAAATTTCACTAGTTTGGTCCAAAGTAGTCAAATTAAAAAGAGCGGTATTGAGGACTTGAGTTTATCCGTCTTTCAAGTCCTCAGTTTGACGGGGATATATATATATATATATATATATATATATATATATATATATATATATATATATATATATAAGTTTATCAAATACGGTCTCTTTAAAATTTTTTAAATACCTCGTGCAATGTCAAAAAACTTCCCGATGAAAAAAGATTTTGTCTAATCATATATGATTATATATAATCATATATGAAGTTATATATAATCATGCATGATTATATATGGGGTCAGATATAATTATATATAATTATATATGACCCCATACATAATTAGATCTGATAATACCTGGCTGTTATAAGCCCATATATAAGTCTATATATGATCAGATCTGATTATGTATAAGTCTATATATAATTAGATCTGATCAGATCTGATTATATCTAAGTCTATGTATAATTAGATATGATCATACCTGGCTGTTATGACCCCATATATAATCATACATAAGTCTATATATGATCAGATCTATTTATATATAAGTCTATATATAGTTAGATCTGATCATACCTGGCTGTTATGACCCCATATATAATCATATACAAGTTTATATATGATCAGGTCTGATCATATATGAGTCTATATATAATTAGATATAATCATACCTGGCTGTTATAACTCCATATATAACCATATATGAGTCTATATATGATCAGATCTGATCATCTATAAGTCTATATATAATTAGATATAATCATACCTAGCTGTTATAACCCCATATATGATCATATATAAGTCTATACATGATAAGATCTGATCAGACATGATTGATACAAACCCATATATAATTAGATATAGGCCTATATATAATTAGATCTGATCAGACGAGACTGATATAAACCTATATGTAGTTATATATGTCTATGATTAAATCTGATCAGATTTCATTGATATGAAACCTATAAATATTTAAATATATATATATATATATATATATATATATATATATATATATATATATATATATATATATATATATATATATATATATATTAAATAATATGACAATTTTTTAATATCAATGTTATTAAATTTTTATTCTGTCAACTATCAATCAAACTTAAATCCCCAATACTTAAAAAATGTTCAAAGGTTTCGGCAGTAATTTAAAAGTATAAAGTATCAATTTGATTATTTGAGTTAAGTAATGCCATAAACGTTTCTTAATTGTAAGTGTATAACAGACTAGAGGATCAGACTACAAACCATCGATAACCAAAGTTAAGCAGCATTGGCGTTGGACATTAATTGGATGGGTGACCTCGTAGTAAAATAATTGTCGATGGTTAACAATTTTTTTTTTTTTTTTTTTTTTTTTTTTTTTTATTTAATTTTAACCGACATTGATATTGATGAAGACAATAAATCCTAATTAAACTACTTAATTAATAATTTACAGATATTCTAAATGAGATTCTAAAAATGACTATATTCGTTCATGCATGATTATATATAATCATATATGATCATGTATAAACAGATCAAGTTATGTATGATCAGACCTGGCCAATTTTTGGATCTGATCATATATAGACAATTGTGCATGATCATATATGATTAGACAAAATCTTTTTTCATCGGGTTATCAGTTGTCCACGACCTCTCGAGATATCAATGTCTTATAATTGATAGTTTCTAATGTGAATTCATAATCCGATAATTGCATTATATCTAATAGAACTTACTTTGTTTATGAAACCTTCTTAGCATATTATTTTGTTTTTGCTATATAAATTAGTGATTTCTTTATTATTATATCACCGTATAAATATTAACTATACATCATAATGTCTTACAATCCAACAACCAATAGCTCCAAAAATTATGTAGAACGGGAAAAATGTAAATACTGTAAAAGTACTACAAATGTAAACAAATATACCCCAACATATTTAAACGGTAAACGATACAGTGGACCGGAAAAAGGCAATAAATATGGTACAATAGGTGACGGTCGTTATAAAAAATAGTTATTAAATATACTATTACCCGATGAAATAAGATTTTATAAAATTGTATAAAATTATATACAAAAAATGGCCCTATCCAATTGTATACAACTGTATAGAAATTGTATACAATTCTATATAATTGCAATATGTAGAATTGTATATAATTATATAGAATTGTATACAATTGGATCGGGCCATTTTTTCTATCCAATTATATATAGTCTATATATAATTATATATAGTCTTTTTTCATCGGGTAGCTATAGTTAATACATAAAATCATTAACTTACATGAATGTTTTTTGATTAATCTTATCTATTCGATGCTTAATTATTATAATTTTATGTATGTAAAAAAAAATTAACAAGATTTAGAAGACTCTTATACAACTGTCAAAGAAAATTAAAAATGTTGAACTAATTTAACAAATGCAATTACTTTCTTTTTACATGGATAAAAACATAATAAAACGATGTAAAAAAAGTTATACATCAAGAAACTATAGCCATATAACACCCAATATTTTACTCTATACTCTTTGCTTGTAAAAAAGCTGATTAATATCGTCACTGTATACTATTGGAGTATGTGAAATATGGATGGTAAAATTTTAAGACGTCGATCTATTATTTAAACTCTGATATCAAGGAATTCATTTACTAAAATATCCGTCAGTTAGAATTTGTTTGAGAAATTTCGAATAATACTACAGCTGTTGTAATTATACTTTTGACAAAATTATCACGAAGATTATTGTCAGTGATGAACAAATAATTCATTATTCATAATATTCCTTTTTTTTGAGCTCTCTTATTAGCTCTATGTGCAGTAGAGTTTTACTCATGTCGATGTCTAGATCATTGGAATGAAAAAAAAAAAAAAAAAGGTATATCTTCCCTCTACAGCATATTTTACTAGTAACCAGTTGTTGAATTCAAATGAGTCATACAACTGCGCATGTGCCGGTCCAAAAAGCTAGTTGTGGTGGAAATAAGTAGAATATACTTTCGCAATATGTCGGGGGAGGGGGGGGGGGAGGGGGGGAATAAAGCATATATATATATATTAACACCACTGTTTCATTGATAGTATATTTTAGTTGCTTTCATAAATATATATTTAAGATAGCTAATATGTATTTTCAAATAGAGTACGATAATAAAGTTGTTAATGTTATAGTTGATTGTAATAGTATACGGTGGTTTCAATATGCTGACATATTGGCAATTTGTGACAAAGAATTGAGTGTCAATAAAAAAAATTCAACGTCTATTATTCTTGAAGAGGATAAAGAGAATTTACCTTCTATGATTTTCAAAGAGGATACAAGAAAATTCGGACAACTTTTATTTATTCCAGACATTAATACAAAACTACAAGTTAACGATCTATTTGTGAATTCTTTTGCAGTTCATCAAATTATATACAAATATGTATTTAAAAACGATGAATTTGAGAATTTATCTGAGGCTTATGATATATCTGAAGATATACTTAGACAGTTGATGAACGAAGATGCGACAGCATCAAACAATCCACTTTATGACAATTTAAAAAATCGAATTGATGCTTTGCATAAAAGAATGGAAAGTTTATATGAGAATAAAATGCGCGAAGCTTGTATGTACTAAGACAAATTGTAACGGTACTTTAGTTGTAATTCATTGAAATAATCATAACAAAATGTATGAAAAATAACAAATACAAAGTTATCAAGAATAAAAAAATTGTTATTGTATGTCCTTTGAATAATACTTTATTTTTTAACTTCCCGCTAAGGAAATCGATGATTTTCGAAAAATTGGGAAGTTATTGTTTTCACCCCGATTTTCGAAAGTCGAGTTTTCATCAGATGTGTGTGTGTGTGTGTGTGTGTGTGTGTGTGTGTGTAAACTCTTTGTATCTTTTCAACTAATGAATTGATTTGGATGGTTGAGGTGGCAATCGAAAGAGGTTGTTGGCTCTCAACTTTCCTAAAAATTTCAGATCATTTGATTTTTTTAGATTTTTAGATTTTTAGTGATTTCTTAGAAACGACTTGAACGATCGACTTCAAAATCTAATCAGCTCTAGAACATTATAAGCCGCGGCGAATGCCACCTCAACCATCTCTATTGGTTAATTTGTTCGAGAGATATCGGCGCTGAAGAGTTAAAAAATAACATTTTAGGTTATTTTTTCCGGATAAATCAAAATAGTCTCTTTCGATCATCAGATAATGTCATGTAACTTGTTCCTAAGTTTTAAACCTATTGTCAGCAAAAAATTGAAAAAATTCCAGTATTTAATGTTTTTCTCGGATATTCAATATACTATTGCTCTGACCTAAGTCAAAACTCATTCAAATCTTGATTTTGATCACTGACATTAATTTCTGCCTCAATACATATACTTTAGAGAACATAATCGAAAATAAAAATTTAAAAGCCGCTTATTCATTAATGATTTTTGATTCTTAACTTTTAAACTCTAGCATAAAAACGTTACTTGTTAGATCGCAGATTTTTTTTTTCACTTTTTGTCAAATTTTCAAGTCCTCAGTTTGTTGGGTGGTAATGGTGGGGGGGGGGGGGTAGCGGGAAAGTAAATTCAACTAGTTTGGTACAGAGTAATCAAATTAAAAAGAGCTGTATCGAGAACTTGAGTTTATCCGTCTTTCAAGTCCTCAGTTTATTGGGTGGTAATTGTGTGTGTGTGTGTGGGGGGGGGGAAAGTAAATTCAACTAGTATGGTACAGAGTGATCAAATTAAAAAGAGCTGGATTGAGGACTTGGGTTTATCCGTCTTTCAAGTCCTCAGTTTGTTGGGTAGTAGTGGTAGGGGAGAGCGGAAAAGTAAATTCCACTAGTTCGGTACGGAGTAGTCGAATTAAAAAGAGCCTAGCAAATGCGCATGCGCGAAAAAAGTAAATTTCACCGGTTGAGTAAAGCGTCATTGAATTAATAAGATCCGTGAGTCTGCGCATGCTCAATTTATAGGTAGAGTCGAGCAGAGTCTGAGCTGTAGTGAGGACTTGAGTTTATCGGTCTTTCAAGTCCTCAGTTTGTTGGGTGGTAATTGTGGGGGGGGGGGGGAAGCGGGAAAGTAAATTCAACTAGTATGGTACAGAGTAATCAAATTAAAAAGAGCTGGATTGAGGACTTGGGTTTATCCGTCTTTCACGTCCTCAGTTTGTGGGGTAGTAGTGGTGGGGGAGAGCGGGAAAGTAAATTCCACTAGTTCGGTACGGAGTAGTCGAATTAAAAAGAGCTTAGCAAATGCGCATGCGCGAAAAAAGTAAATTTCACCGGTTGAGTAAAGCGTCATTGAATTAATAAGATCCCCGAGTCTGCGCATGCTCAATTTATAGGTAGAGTCGAGCAGAGTCTGAGCTGTAGTGAGGACTTGAGTTTATCGGTCTTTCAAGTCCTCAGTTTGTTGGGTGGTAATTGTGTGTGTGTGTGTGTGTGGGGGGGGGGGCGGGAAAGTAAATTCAACTAGTATGGTACAGAGTGATCAAATTAAAAAGAGCCTAGCAAATGCGCATGCGCGAAAAAAGTAAATTTCACCGGTTGAGTAAAGCGTCATTGAATTATTAAGATCCGTGAGTCTGCGCATGCTCAATTTATAGGTAGAGTCATTGTAGAGTCGAGCAGAGTCTGAGCTGTAGTGAGGACTTGAGTTTATCCGTCTTTCAAGTCCTCAGTTTGTTGGGTGGTAATTGTGTGTGTGTGTGTGGGGGGGGGGGGCGGGAAAGTAAATTCAACTAGTATGGTACAGAGTGATCAAATTAAAAAGAGCTGGATTGAGGACTTGGGTTTATCCGTCCTTCAAGTCCTCAGTTTGTTGGGTGGTAATTGTGGGGGGGGGGAAGCGGGAAAGTAAATTCAACTAGTATGGTACAGAGTAATCAAATTAAAAAGAGCTGGATTGAGGACTTGGGTTTATCCGTCTTTCACGTCCTCAGTTTGTGGGGTAGTAGTGGTGGGGGAGAGCGGGAAAGTAAATTCCACTAGTTCGGTACGGAGTAGTCGAATTAAAAAGAGCTTAGCAAATGCGCATGCGCGAAAAAAGTAAATTTCACCGGTTGAGTAAAGCGTCATTGAATTAATAAGATCCGTGAGTCTGCGCATGCTCAATTTATAGGTAGAGTCGAGCAGAGTCTGAGCTGTAGTGAGGACTTGAGTTTATCGGTCTTTCAAGTCCTCAGTTTGTTGGGTGGTAATTGTGTGTGTGTGTGTGTGGGGGGGGGGCGGGAAAGTAAATTCAACTAGTATGGTACAGAGTGATCAAATTAAAAAGAGCTGGATTGAGGACTTGAGTTTATCCGTCTTTCAAGTCCTCAGTTTGTTGGGTAGTAGTGGTGGGGGAGAGCGGGAAAGTAAATTCAACTAGTTTGGTAGAGAGTAGTCAAATTAAAAAAAACTGTATTGAGGACTTGAGTTTATCGGTCTTTCAAGTCCTCAGTTTGTTGGGTGGTAATGGTGGGGGGGGGGGGGAGCGGGAAAGTAAATTCAACTAGTTTGGTACAGAGTAGTCAAATTAAAACGAGCTGTATTGAGGACTTGAGTTTATCGGACTTTCAAGTCCTCAGTTTGTTGGGTAGTAGTGGTGGGGGAGAGCGGGAAAGTAAATTCTACTAGTTCGGTACGGAGTAGTCGAATTAAAAAGAGCCTAGCAAATGCGCATGCGCGAAAAAAGTAAATTTCACCGGTTGAGTAAAGCGTCATTGAATTAATAAGATCCGTGAGTCTGCGCATGCTCAATTTATAGGTAGAGTCGAGCAGAGTCTGAGCTGGATTGAGGACTTGGGTTTATCGGACTTTCAAGTCCTCAGTTTGTTGGGTAGTAGTGGTGGGGGAGAGCGGGAAAGTAAATTCCACTAGTTCGGTACGGAGTAGTCGAATTAAAAAGAGCTGGATTGAGGACTTGAGTTTATCGGTCTTTTAAGTCCTCAGTTTGTTGGGTGGTAATGGTAGGGGGGGGGAGCGGAAAAGTAAATTCAACTAGTTTGGTACAGAGTAGTCAAATTAAAAAGAGCTGTATTGAGGACTTGAGTTTATCCGTCTTTCAAGTCCTCAGTTTGTTGGGTAGTAGTGGTGGGGGAGAGCGGGAAAGTAAATTCCACTAGTTTGGTACGGAGTGGTCGAATTAAAAAGAGCCTGGCAAATGCGCATGCGCAGTTAAAAAAGAACAAAGGAAAAAACAAGTTCAAACCTGTTAGATGACGACATCATCTAGAACATTCTACTACGCAGTTACAAAGAACAAAGGAAAAAACAAGTTTAAACCTGTTGGATGACGTCATCATCAGCGATCCTTTTTTAAGAGGGGGGGGGGAGTAAAAATGAGTAGTGAGAGTGTTTTTTTGTGTGCTGCTGTCGAGTCCCACCGTCACTCGTTTTTCATCTCCTCTCAAAATGACCGTGAGTCCGTGCGGACCTCGACGTCACGGCAGCTTCATTTTCCCTGGACTGTTGCTGCCATGGTGTCTCGCCATATTGTCCGCAGCTTAGTCCCAGCAAAATAATCCCTTAATTGGTTTTTTGAACATTTTTGGGAAAGTTTTGCAAACAAGAGAATTATAGTCATCAAAATATGGAATGAAACGTCTGGCAAAGGATCCTCATGGGTTTTCCCAAAAAATATTCATTTATTTTATATTCTAAGTGACCATTACAATAGTTATATTCTTATTTAAATATTTTATTTTATAACTACTATATCAACATCTCTATTTTATATCTAGTTATTTATTTGTATTTACACATATAGGGTATTCAGAAATTCCAGCCTATAAATATAATCGTTTTATTTCATTTTTCTATAAGGTGGTCATAGAGAGCGCAGTGTAACCCGTTGGCTACACAACAAGCGTCATTGAATTAATAAGATCCGTCAGACTATACGCATGCTCAATTTGAAGGTCGAGTCATTGTAGAGTCGAGCAGAGTATAAGCTGTAGTGAGGACTTGCGTTCATCAAATTTTCAAGTCCTCAGTTTGTTAGGTAGTAGTGGTGGGAGGGAGCGGGAAAGTAAATTTCACTGGTTTAATAAAGAGTAGTCAAATTGAAAAGAGCCTTGCAAATACGCATGCGCGAGAACGTCAATTTCATGTGCATGTTTTTAATGTGTGAACGTTACAGTTCTTGTACTTATTTAATGTTATACCCTCTTCTAACCTATAAAACCTCTCAATTTAGTAATAATTGAGTATAGCTGGAACTGCGACGTGATAGTTTTGTTAATATCGGGTGTTTTATTATTACTTATTTACAATAGAACGTGGGGATCTATACATTAAAACATGAAGAACATAATCAGTACAGATTTGCGTGATATTGAAGCATTGCATAACCAAGAACTTCGTCAAAGCAAAAATTGTTGCGGAAAGATATCAAAAATTATCATTTTTATTACTGCGATAGTAAGTTATTATCTACTATTTTTTCTTGTTGCTATTTAAATAAAAACTTTTTTAACAATCTAATATTTTCTTTCCTTTTATAGATGTTATTCAGATTGCTGTTTATTATTGAACTAAATACTCGAGTTGCACAAATGAGATCACATTATAATGAGCAACCACAACACTTGAATAAATATTTAGGCAATTCTTCAAGACTGTCATGAACATACCAAATCGCCATTTCAAGATAGCTATTATTACGCAAGAAATTAGCTTAAAAAAAATTATATCGAACCAATAAAGATTTATTTTTTATTTCCGTTAAATAAACAATTATCTGCATTTTTAAATTCAATTCCTTGGTTCCGAAAACATCCACGTTACTGTTAATTATAAATTAGAGAGACTTTTAGTGATATCCATGATACGTAATTGGTCAATCTTTTTTGATGTAAAACTGTAATCATCATAACACTTATTGTTTAAGTTTTAACAGAAATACGAGTTTTGTATTTAATGTGGATTCCGGTAAATGTCTGTTTAAACAACTAATTAAAACAGGAAAAAACATAGATGCTCTTTGTTATCCCTTCTCTTCTCTATTGGCTGAGGATCTGGAGTTATCGAGTTTCCTAATCCTCACATCTATACTGCCGTACGGTTATTGCTTCTGCCTATCATTATTCACCAATTAAAAGAGGACTTGTATCAGTCTTTTTTTTGTAATCCTCAATAGGTAGTTCGGCAAGTTTGCTTATTACCATATGAAGGTACGTGAGAATAGACTCAGTCTAAATTTGCATATGTAATAAAAGAACCGCGAAAGGGAAAACTCGATAGTTATTATCGCGGGCCCTACGAAATAGTAAAGATCCTAGAGAATGGTATCGTAATCTTAGAAACAGATGAGGGACATAGGTTCTCAAAACACCCGTCAAAAATAAAACTAGCTTTCTCAATTCATGAGATAGCTAAGAAAACTTTAAAATCTCGGGCTTCATAAAAGAAAATCTTCTGTTGCAGATGCTAGCCATACGAATCCTATCTTTGGTAATACTCTTTGGGTTATGGAAATTTATAAACTCAAATAAAACTTATGAGATCCAGTATTTCGAACAAAAATCCGGAATTTATTTTGAGAGGTTCAACAATATCCACCTTATACGGGAAAAATGGAATATGTTAGTGACTATTGATGTAGGAGGTCTCCTAACGGATACCTCGGAAGAACAAATCGAGTATAAATCCGTGTTTCTGGATTGCTTCGAAAAAAATTATTTTACCGGAGCCTTATGCTCCTGAGTCCTCCAAAAACCATCAATCGAATACATAAGAAGCGAAAGCGTTTACTTGATCGCTCACCTAAAGGAGATCATAGAGCGAACTCCTTTAGGGGAACACAGAAATGCTAGAAACATATGGTGGGGATTGGTAGGAACGGTAGCTAGAAAGGTATTTGGAATGTTAGATCACGAGAGCAACGAAAACTATAGACAAGAAATTAGTAATCTTTATCGCGATGAAGCTCAAATCGTTCACTTAATCAATAACTCCACACACATCTTACGAACAGAAATCAACTCTCTTGGCACACAACTCAAAGATAATGTCAAGAAGATTAACACACTCGCTAAAAGTATTGAACAAATTGCTCAAACTCAGAATGAGCACATTAACATAGTAGATCAGGAATTAGAATATAATATGTATGCTACTAGAGTCTATAGACATATCTTACATCGTAATAATTTAATAAGAGCGGCCATAACTGCTATAGAGGAAGCTAAACGGGGAATCCTGAACTCCGAATTGGTTTCTCCGGAACAGCTGAAAGAAGTTATGAGAGCCATAGAACGCAAATTCCCAAATTTAAATCCTCCACAGCCATTAGATCACACTGATCTCCAGACATTAACCAAAATAGCACGAATTTCGGCTGCAAAATCAGACCAACTAATCATAGTCACCATTGAAATTCCTTTAATGGATAAGTATGTGTGGCAAAGCTACAAACTAACACCGTATCGAGTGCCTCATTATTTGGGAGAAACACTTGTAAGTTTATCGGTAGAACCAACTTCCGAATATATCATAATTTAATCCGGATTTAATAACTTCTACCCAGCCTCACAGAAATATATAGATAGGTGCCTACCCGCAGGCGAAGAGTTGGCATGCTTCCCGGACATACCGTTAGAATCAATTTCCGAATCTAATGAATGCGGAATAGATCTATTTAAAACCAAAGTTCCTAATGATATGATCGATTGTAATATAATATTATTCCATCAGAATTCTACTCAATGGATCGCGCTAACTACGGAAAATGTATGGCTATTCTCTTCATTTCGTCCGGAAAATCTAAAAATTAGCTGCGAGGGCGAATTAGCGACTACCATAAAATTAGAGGGTAGCGGGTTGTTAAAGTTTCCTCCCAATTGTAGAGCCGAAAACCATCAAATCACACTATTAAGTTTAGGCGAATACGGCTACAAAGCGGTCGGAGTAAACCCGGAAAAAGATCTAAATGCTACTGCCGAATATTTAAGATTTAAACAATTAATAAGTGATAAAAATATATCCAATTTTCGGACAAGTCCTTTCGTGCTTCCTAAATCTCTAACAGGGGACAGCATTAACTCAATTCAAATCAGAATCAAGGAAATAGATTCGGAAAATCAAAAAGATAAAACATCTCAGAACCTGCTGTATGTTAACGTAAGCTTTGCATCAGTTACCGTTATCGCAATTATAATAGCCGCGGGCCGTAAATTAAAATCACGCGTGAGACAAGCTTTTAGACATAGTGTCAGGTTTTCCCAGGAAAAAACACTCGCTGAAAATGTTTCCTCGGTGCGTGAAATTCGACGGTCCACCCAGACAATGATCTCCATGGTACCGGAAGAGATCGATAGTGTCGCGCCTATTGCCGAAAACGTTTCCTCGGTGCGCGAAATTCGTCAGTCGATCCAAGCCGCGGTCTCTGAAGAAATTGAGAGTGTTGCGCCTAGTACTCGAGAGGTCAGCAAGCCAACTCCTAGCCACCGGGCAGTTTACCTACAGGCTGAGTCAGGATTTTAACCTCAGAAATAAAATACCACATACAAGTTCCAAAGGAGCATCGCCTCCATTTCCTTATCACAGGAAGATTTGGGCAATTTTTACTTTTATGATTAAATATATCTTATCAGATCCCCTTAGAATAGGACACTAGTTGTAGTTCAGCAAATAAGAGGGGGCATTGACCCCATTTCCTCAAAGGAAAACTCATGTAACATTTAATTTAAGTTGTAGAAAGAAAACCCACCACGACCATGGCAAAGCGCGTCAACCCCCAGACTATGATGGAGGCAAAAATCCACCTGGAAAAATACAGGCATCTCTCGCAGGAGGAAGATGAGAGGCGCAAAAAGAAGCTCAACGACAAACTGAACGCAACCAGACTCTATCCTATCGACCCCAGAGACGGTGACATAGAGTACTATCACAGTATAACCATACGTGACCGGACTCCCAGACCTATGCCCGAAGTCCAAGACGAGGCGAACGAGCCCATGCTCGAACTTCTCATTTATGGTCTGCCAAGAACTACGAACAAGAACAAACTGACTAAGACCCTACAGCTCAAGCCGGAGGAAATCGAGAAACTTTCCATCTTCCCTGGTAAAAACAACTTGGCGGTAGGGCGGCTAAAACTCCACTCGGTCATCACGTCGCTGAATCTGCAGACCCAATCTCGAGACAATAAATTCATTATGGGAAGGAGTAAAATACGAATCGTCCCGTTCAAGAAGCTGAGTATTAAACTTCCATCCGAACGCGGGAGGTCCGAGGGAAACAACTTGCACGAGTATCTTGATCCTGACAGCTGGAGCGAAATATTTGGATACCTTGACTCAACGGACATGTGTGCCTTAGCCGCTTACTCTCCGGGTATGTGTCATGTAATCCGGCACGTTCTGCGAAACTTCGAGGTAAATTCTGACAACATCAACCGCATCCTCAACTTCACCGGGGCAAGAAGCACCGACGAACTGTTATCCGGGCTCTTTACAGCACAAAGGTTGAATCTCCGCAGGTTAAGCATCAACCTACCAGAAAACCAACTAGCATCTCCAGGGATAATTGTCAGCTTTATAAAATATAGAATTCCCGAACGCCTAACGTGTCTGGACATATCTGGGGCCATCATCTCCAGTGGATTCATCGAAGAGTTGCCCAGACTGGAGTCTTTAACTGCCCTTGCCATCGGAAGATCACAGGGACCATTGGATAATGAGCTGAGCGAGATCTTTCAACAACTGCCCAGGCTGGTAGAATTTGGTATAAGCGATAATACTTTCTTCACGGGATCCTCCCTAAAACGGGCCGGCGAAAAATTACAAAGGTTGACACTAAAAAGTTGTTACTTCTTAAACCACGAACATCTAATTCAGTACTTCCAGGATAATACAGTCCTTAGTGCACTAGTCATCCAAGATTGCGACCGGACCAGAAAACGCTACAACGAGAACATCGATATGCTTCCGCTTATCAACGCTCTTGGGAGTACCAAGATCAAGGCACTGAAGTTCCGATGGGGAAACTACCAAGACGACCTATGGTGGCATCCATCAGATATGATCACCAGGAACGAGGAATTAAGAAACCTCGAGGTATCCCTAGGCCACCACCGAAATGACGTAATTACCAATCTTGTATCAATGGCAACTAACCTCGAGCACCTTACCATCTACGAAATCAAACTCGACCGAATCACTATACCAGCGAACGAAAACATACACCTCGCGACCTTAAGCCTGGTGAAGCCCCACAAGCGTCCAGGCAGCTTCTACAGAACATTACGTATAAAAATAGATAGGTTGGTGGTGTCTGGGGCACATTTTTCGTATTATACGGTAATCGAGATCCTTGATGCCAACAACAGTATTGAGATCATTGACCTAAGGGGAATCCGTCATTTCACTTATCAACCAGCTCTTTCAAATCTGGTGAAAAGAGAGAACGAGTTCTGTCCTCGGGTTGTCACCATCCTTATGCCATCGAGGGAAATACCTCGGGAAGTCCATGCCAACGCCCAAAGAAGCAACAAACCTTACCGGGTCCTAATGAAGTCGGGTTAGATGTTAGAGAAAAAAAAAATAGTTTTAGTAATAATATTAATAATAATTCCTTTAGAGAGTATCATCTCTAATTTCTTCAAAGAAAAATAAAGGAATTTTATATACAGAAACGTATAGTTATAAAATAAAGTTTAGTTATACTTAGGATTAAATTATTAAACATGATATTGTATAAGCCACCTAGGAGTATCATCTCCATTTTCCTTTGGAAACTAGGTGAATCTTAGATTAGTGCTAGTACCTTTTTCTTTTTATTTACAAAAAAAAAAATAACAAAACCAACGAAGGTACGGGGCCTGCTTTTCCCTTTACACATGAGTATAAGGACGGGTGCGGAGTTCCGCCATCCGAGGCCACTTGGTCCATTTTGTAAGGCAAACGGGAACTTTGGAACTCGGGTGACGAGGGGTTCGCATCTTTCCATGTTAAAAGGGGGGAGGGGGTCCTACCCCTTAACAAAAAAAAAAAAAAAAAAAAATAATAAAAACAAAACAAAAAGAAAATTTTTATGTCTATCTGTTTACATGTATATATATATATACATATATATATATATATATATATATATATATATATCTATATGTGGATAGATAAGCGTAAAAAAAAATATATATATATATATATATATATCGCAATAATATCAAATATAAAAAAAAACAAAAAAAAACATAGTTTTAGTCATAATATTAATAATAATTCCTTTAAAGAGTATCATCTCTAATTTCCACAAAGAAAAATAAAGGAACTTTATACATAAATCATAGAATGTAAGAGAAGAAAATGACATTAAGCAAATAGAAAGAAAAACAAAAAAAAAAAAAAAAAAAAAAAAAAAAAAATCCTCTAAAGAGTATCATCTCTAATTTCCTTCAGGAAAAATAAAGGAATTTTTATATACAGACACTATAACGATAATAGCAATAATCATATTGTGAATAACTATTAGATTATAATAACCGGTAGTACATAATGATTTCATTAAAATATATATATATATATAAGCCAAACATTATCATTTTCCATAAAATTGTTTATTACAGATTTGGAGCTATCACTAAGAACAGTGGTTGTAAACCCTCAAAGCCAGTAAGACTCCTAGAATCCAATCAAAACAAGTAACCTCACGAAAAAGGGGTATCAGAGGGAAAACCCCCAGTTCTAGTGATAGGCTCATATCTCAGGGTACACATATACATAAGTTGGAATTAGTTACACAAAAAATATATACAATAAGATATAAGATAAATAATAATAATAAAGAACAAGTCAGAGACTCACAACCATAACTCACATATATTTGTATCGTCTATTTTTTAGAAAAAGTTATTTAAGACTACCATGGTGGACCGAGTCAATCTTTTCTAAATTAAATCCCCTCTAAATTTATCCAACGATCCACGGACATCTCTTTTTCCCCCTTGCTCAGCAGAATGCCCTTCTATTTGGTTCTAAGTGGACATAAACCCGGAGTATATCATTCTTGGGAGGATCGCCGAAATCAAATCCTCGCTTATCCTAACCCAATCTTTAAGCAATTGCCATCTTTGAAGGAAGTCCATACATATCTACAACATTGGAAACTAATTATCCACCCAGTACAATTCGAAAGAAACGTTGAAGGCCGTATCACCATCTTCACGGACGGGTCGTGTTTTCGCAATGGTACTTCAGAGCCAGCTACAGGTCTGGGAATTTATTTTGGACCAAACCATCCCCAAAATCTATCTCTTCCATGCTTCAACAGAAACACCAATAATGGTGCCGAGTTAGAGGCCATTCTTCAGGCTTTAAAAATTATAAGAAAATTTAATCTAACAAAAATAGATCTTTTCACCGATTCGGAGTATTTATGCAATGGCCTCACCATTTGGTACGAAAATTGGGAAAAACGGGATTGGATTACTTCCACGGAGAAGCCGGTTTCCTATAAAGAGGAGCTCAAATACATCAAATCTCAAATGAAATCCAGAGACATAGAAATCCATCACGTTCCCGGTCACGAGGGAATCTATGGCAATGAACAGGCCGATCAACTAGCCAAGGGTGGAGCTAGATTATTCGAGCTATCTCAATCAAGAGCAGAGTTCAACATTCCTTTACCAACTTCAAGCTCAAAGAAATAGAAGTCATCTCTGAGCTTGGGGGGGGGGGGGGATGTTATGTCCGACTTCGCAACCTTTTTTTTTTTAAATTCATGTTGAACGCTCCAAAGGAATAAATATTCCATTTTCTCATAAGAAACCTGGAGTAGTTCAATTGCAGAGATTTATTCTCCCGTCTTCCATTCCCTTATTCTTAGTCCCCACTTAGTAATAATTATGGTCACTCTAATGCGTAGCAACAACCACAATTAACATTGAGCTAAATTAAGTTCCGTCAACGGGACATCTCTTACTATGTAAGATGTTGAAAACCCCCTCCTTCCCAAACTCGGACCCCCATGGTTGCATCTACGAAAATTTTTCAAGAGCAATCACTCTACCGAGCACAGGCTTGCTTTCCGGTCACTAGTTGAATTCAAAGTTTTCAACAAAGAGTCGCAATTTGGTACATAGTATCTTTCAAACAAAAAAAAAAAAAAAACAAAACGCGTATAATTTTATTCGAGAAATAAAAATTCGCAAACCATTAAAATAAATATATATACTATATATTTATAACAAATATACAAATAAAATAAAACCGACCACGTCGCTTTTATAAAAATACAAAACAAAGTAAAGAAAAGTTATAGCAGTGAAATAAAGAAATATATATCTATATAACATATACTGCTCAAAGAGAGCAAAATAAAATCGCATCGCGAAGAAAATTTTATAAAGAAAAGAAAAGTTTAATAAAGAAAAAGTGTTATTGGTTGTGAGTCAGTAGTTAAGTGTTAATAGCACTGTTCAGTGCATTAAGAATTGAAAACAAATATTGTAACTAAAAGTGAACACATGCTCAAAAATAAAAGAAACCACCTTTAAAGAGTACACGGAGAGAAATGAAGCTCGATATATACGAAAAAATACTGTATGATTTTCGATTTCTACTAGATCTGTTTAGAAAATCATAAATTATGATAATTTTTATGAAAAATTAGTAGAAAGTAATAGGTACGCAAAAAAAATTATAGAGTAGCATAATGATTTTTGAAGTCTTTGATTTTTAATAACCAACAAATATAAAATATGTTATACTATGAAAGTAATATCAAAATAAATCTTGAAATTTTATAAATTGAGAGTAAAGTTTTGATAAACGTTTGCTATTAATTAAAATGTAAATAAAAATGATTATGTGTTATATATTATAGTTTTTAAATTATGAATTTGTAAATTTTTTATAATTTTGTATCAAAAATTATATTCAGCATAAAAATATTTATTTCAAACAGTATTAAATTCGAAATAAATTCGTTACATTTTAAACTCCTGTGTAAAATTTTTTCTATGAAAAAATGGTTTTTTTGTTTTATATTATATAAATTTTATAATTCTTGATCATACAAGAATTAATAAGAACTAAAAATAATAATTGCCACAATAGAATAACAAAATTTACAGATTTTGTCATGATATTTATATTTACTTCAATTTTTGTTATTATTTACTGGGTATAAATTCTCGAACATTGATTCAATTGAAAATTCTAAAGCAAGCATAATAAAAATTCTTAAAATTTAAAAACTTTTAGTTTTGTCAGTTGATAAGTTTCATTATATGATCAGTAGAAATTCTACTTTATCAGTAATGCAAAATTTCTCGTGCCAGCATAATAAAATTTGTTAAATTTAAACTGATATTTACTCAGTTGAGGAACAACACTTATAGAAAATCATTAAAGTTTAAATAATTAATAACAGTCTTTACACCCATTTAATAAAATTTCATTGAAATACAGCTATTTATAATTTTTTGACAATAATTTTTGTTTGTCTTTGAGTAATTTTTACAACGGTGTTTAAACAAAATAATTTTTTGTTCTGAATGTTCGGATTTATTTGGTTATTTTTCTGATCAGTACTCCGCGGGAATTCATTCAAGAAGCATCTATTTTATTTAGCAAGTGTCAATTATTCAGTTGAGTTCTATGGGGTTGTGTGATTGTGAAAATCTTTATTCTTATTGATTTTAATATTATTATGCTAATGAGATTTGTTTGCATAACTATTTTTATGTTTGATAATAAATTACACACTTACGAATAACAATAAATTATATTTTTTTTGTTTTAATAAAATAAAAAACTATTTGATGTATCATTGTGTGTAATAAATGTAAACTGCATGGATTTTAATTTTATGGAAAATTAGATGTATTTTTATTTATTTTATATCCTGATAAATGTTCATTAAGTTAGATAAGTAGTTATAAGACTTTTTGTAAAATTTATAATATTAATATAATAATTTTAACGAGACTTTTCTTTGCTCTGTAAATTCAATATTGTACGAATCGTAAAATTAATTTTTGAAATATATTGTCAACTAACTACCAATACCAATGCTGCTAAAAAAATATAAAATTAATATAAAATAAAAAAATACAGTGTTTTGTGTTGATATTCTCATACATATGTTTCTATCAATTTCATTTAATATTTATACTATACGTTTTTGTATATACATATAAGACTATTAAAGATAATTGATAGAAACATATGAGAATATCAACACAAAACACTGTATTTTTTATTTTATATTTTTTTAGCAGCATTGGTATTGGTAATTAGTTGACAATATATTTCAAAAATTAATTTCACGATTCGTGCAATATTGAATTTACAAAGTAAAGAAAAGTCTCGTTAAATTTATTATGTTAGTGTCATAAATTTTACAAAGAGTCTCTATAAATTTTTTAGATTAGTAATATAATTTTTATAAAAGTTAATTTAAAGAGTAAAAAAACAAAAATGAAAATTATTATTTTTTTCAATAAATTTTTAAATAATTTTGATCGTATAAGTAAAATAATTAAAACAATTTTTATTATGCTAGTGGTACATTTTATTGTCATAAGACGGTGAATATTGCATCCTAGCGACACAATTTTTGTCGTGTCAGTTATTATAACTATAAAATACTTAATAATTTTTATTATGCTCAATACGAAATGTATTATGTTCAAGAAAGAAATTTTTGTCGGCCGCAACGATATTTTATTATGCTTCAATACAATTAGTAAGAACACGCAAAACATAAAATATTGGAATATCATACGGTTTCAAGTTTAGTCGGCTAGCATAATAAAAATTTATGGATTTTCACATAAAATTTCATGGAATTTTCACCTTCATTTTTCTCCGTGTATCAGCTCTAATTCCTTTGGGAAAATTAAAGGAATTTTATTCCATTAAAACACAAAACTAATCTAATAAAGAATAAGAAAATACCAGTGTATACTAAAGTGTAACAAATGTTTATGCATAAAAATAAAAGCCTTTAAAGAGTATCATCTCTAATTTCTATTAAGAAAAATTAAAGGTATTTTTGGTTTGTAAACAATTAAAGTTTAATAGTTGAATAAAAGGAAAGAAAAAGTGAAAGACTGTTTTTGTGCTTCATTAATTGAAATTAAGTTAGTTAATATTGATCACCCTTCCTCGCTTGTTCATCGCTTGCACGAGAGAAAGAGAAATCGCCAACCAGTCCAAGGAGCACATCTCAGGAGTCCAAGGGCCTACTACGAAGGAGTCTTCAAAGAGGGAAAAATAATCAACGAGAACTTTTACAGCAAAGGTAGGAAGTTTATAAGTGACTATTTTATCTTTTAAATTCTTTAACAAATTTTCAATCGGCCTCAAAATTTAATTGGAAAAAGGACGCTATAAATTCCAAATCGTATGTATGAATTCCCATATTCTATAACGCATTTTTAGTAACCTAAGAATTAAAAGAAAACTTACATCGAAACGTATCCCTAAAATAAAATAAAATAAGGCTTGAATAAAACATTTAAGCCGAAAATTGCATATGTTAGTCCGAACGCCCCAATCCACGCAACCAAATATTAATTAAATAATAGTCGGACATAACAAACTGAAAATAAGAAATAAAAAAATCGAATTGGTAATTTGTAAGTTGAATAAAAGTTCATAATAAAAAAAAATACATTAATATTATACAATAAAAGTGATGATTTAAAATAAAATGATCGATTGAGGTGTGCACTTTTGGATTTTCCAACATTTTTTTTTTATTTAATTCAAATTTTTCAAATTAAAAATTAAGGTTATCATAGTAAATATTTTTTTTTTTTAATTCTGACATTTTAATTTATACATGCATTCATATAAAGCCGAAACAGATCCTCGTTGGCGGGAATTGGTGCGTTTTCCCGTTCACGCTGCTTGTCAGACATATTAAAATAAACCTGCAATTGTAAAGAAAAACATATGTATATATAGATATGTCAAATGTATATATACATATCAAATTCACGTCAATGTAAAACATACGAAAACTTACCAGATATTCATCACTTAACTCAAAAAATCGAATTTGGCATTCTTCTGCGGATTTCTTATTGAAAATTTGGCTTCGGCAAATTATCCTGTAATGAAGAGTGATAAGTTACAGTCACTATAATAACAATAATGATTATAATTATTACAAATTTATAAGAATTACCTCCAAACACTAAGGTCATCGTCTCTAAGGCGATTAAAAATGAATTCTCCATGGGTAAAGATCCTGAAATTTACGAGGGCACGGTTTTCAATTGGGGTCCCTGTAATTTTAATTATAGATTATTATTTAATTTCAATTGATTCATTTAATTTTATAAATATTAAATATTATTGCATTTAAATTCATTTTTGTTTAATTTTATTATAAAATTTCAATGGAATTACAATTTGACATGATGGATCGTGGACCAACTCTGACGACAAATGAATTAATATTTTATTCAAAAAAATCTGAAAACAAGCGAAGACAGGTAGATAATAAATATAGATGGCGATTTAAATAAAGTAGAGTTAACTCTATTTCGATAGAGACATTCACCTCTTTACCCTGATTAAAAAATACGATTCGTGAGGATTAAAACTGTTTCAATCGTTTTAAATCGTCACGAATCGTCGATTGATGATTAAAGAGGATTAAAAACGATTACATTTTTAACCATGAAGATTAAAAATTTTTAATTCTCATGAATCGTCTTTAATCGTAAAATAATTAATCTTCATTTGAGGATAAGAGACGATTAAATGTGGAAACCTATGAGGATTATGAGGATTAAAGACTCACCAATCGTATTTTCTAATCAGGGTACGTTAATGAAAAAGTTATAAATTAATCTGATTTCTTACTTTAATATAAATTACACTCATTGTATTAGTAAGCAATGGTGGTTATCCGATTTATATTTCATGTTACTTGTCATCGTCTCCATTAACTAAATACATAATTTTATAATTAAAAAAAAATCAACAAAACATAATTTAGGAATTTTAATCTTGAGTAAAGAAAGTAATTGAAAAAAAAAATTATCTTTACAAAATAAAAAAGAATCGAACCAGCGAAATTTACAATAACTTGAAAATTAATTTTAATAATTTAGATACTTACATTGAGGTGCTTCTAACATGTACATGATATTATTAAACATGTCTTCATCGATTGCACTTTCAAGATAATAAATTAACGAAATTTTTTCTTCTGCCAGTAACTCCAAACGTTTTGAAATCTTACTATCAATTTTTATTAAAGAATTTTTTTCATAAAATTCAAACTTGAAACCTTTTTCTAATTTTGAATACATATCCAGTAATTCATTGCAAATTTTTTTAAATCGTTCTGTTAAAACATTATCAATATTGTTGTCACGATCGGAGAGAGTGAAGGCGACGGGCGAAGGGTTATATTTGATTAATTATTTACTAGAAAACTACCCGTCATATTTATTCTATTACTCAACCAAGGAGCCAAAAAGGACCGTCACGTGGCTAGTGTGAGAATGTTAAACATTCGGTAATATTTCAAAATAGTAAATAAGTCTATTTTGTACCGAGCGGAAGTACAATAGACTATCCCGATTGTTGACCTGCGTGGCTTAGGATAGGTCCAGGATATTAGAGCGAATGGAAAGTAGGTAGGTGAATGTGGGCCCTCGAGAAGTCCCTGTTCTTTACGTCTGTCTCTTTCTGTACCCGTTCACTTGTGAATGTTAGAGCAAGAGGTATAATAAGAAAAAGATATATTTTATTAAAGGAAAAGAATTGTATATTCTTATATGTTGTTTTACATAGGTGTGTTATACTTTTAACAATATTTAATTAGATTTACCACTCAGGTTGAAGTGGTTTACAATTTTTCGCTGATCACACTCTCTCACAGTTCACCAATTTGAATTTATGATTGCGAAATTATACAGTTTATGTCTTTTATTTTTAATTGCACTGGGACACGGCACTGTGGCTTCGTGAATTAGATTCAGCGGAATTAAAAGCACTATTCGGATTCGAAGCTACTAGGGTACCGAGATGATGCACTCCCCTATCTATCGAATACGAACGCGAGTTATTTTATATTAATTCAGGATCTAGATCTAGGAGTCCGGATTCCTAGGCTGTGGACCGTCACGAGACCGATGATCCTGTTTTGAGTGAGTCGAATCAACCGAGATTTTAGCAAGTTTAAATTTAAGTATTTGACCAAGGAGCCTGATTGCCTAGGCGGTGGACCGTCACGTGGCCAAAGATTAAAATTTCAGACTCTGATTCGCGGCACTAATCGGACGTGGCCGTTTAGAACTAATCTTTAGGTTGATAGAATTTCAGACCAAGAACCGGCGACAGATTTTAGCTATTGACTCGAGATCCGGCAGAGATTACTTCTGATTAGCGATTGACTGCCTTCGTTAGTTTTTCGGCAGTTTATATACCCTAGTTTTAAATGGGGGAAGTGTATTGGTTCCTATGGATTTCTTCCTGGTTTAGCTCATCGATGATGATCTAATAAAGTATTACGCAAGGGTACCAGATTCGGTGGTCATCTTTGTGACAAACAAATGAGTAATTCACGCAGTAGGTGTAGTGTTAGCTATAATTTCCGGGTTTAGGGAATTGAGATGCGTCAAAAACATGATGCGTAAGTCTTCCGGGTTTGCATGTGAAAAACAAATGCATAAGCATGTTGAGCAATCTATGTTATAAGTCCGGTATTGGTAAAAGGGTGTCTAGATATATCTCAAAAATAAACAAAAATATGATGCGTGAATATTCCGGATTTGGCGGTCATCTTATGTGACAAAAACAACTGAGTAAGCCTATTGAGCAATAGTTTCTGAGGTTTAGAAATCAAAATATGACTAGAAATATTGAATTTAAGTTATAAGTAACGTCAATCATTTAGCTCGTAAAGTTGTTTACCACGGATTTATCAAAGGCCCAGTGCACACGTGCAAGCGTCCCAAGTAAAGTGGACGATGATTTCATCATAATTTCGATCATCTATCTGATGCTATGCTTACACACACATACACACACATTCTATTGTAAATGTATTGCCGCAAGAAGTACGCAGGTAGGTGTAAATGCAAGATGAGTATACTTCTAAGCATCATAGTGTAACAATCGGTACACCTGAGTCACCACTCAATCGAACCTTAAGTTCAAAATTTTTCATTTTTATTTTTTTTATTTAAAATTAATCTGGAGAATTCGAAGCACACTCACCAGAATACAATAATGCGTGGGGATACGTATATGCGTAATGTACATGTGTTTATATTATATAAATATATATATATATATATATGTGTGCTGCCCGTATATAGGTACTGACATATTTTGGGTTTGCTCTGAATTCCCGCAGACTAGTGTACAAGTATGAACGGTCAAGTTACAAGATTAAAAGAAACAAGCAAATAGAAAATAGTACGCACAGCTGCACCGCTATGGCCGGTCCCTTACGAAGAACCTGCTGATTCAATGTTTTCCAGATGTCCCACGCAAGGATTTCTCTGGGTCTTCCGCGACCGCGAGTCCCTCGTCATCGTAAAAGTCTTAATAAATATGTCAAAGCATTTCCTTGTTTTAGCTCGACTCAAATTTTTACGACTTTTCCAGTTAAAACATCTGCTACCAATAGGTCCCGTTGTTAAGCGGATCCTTACTATTTCTTTTCTAATGTACAAATCTCTCTCGAATTTTATTTTTTACTTTTAATTTTAATTACATTTCTCAGAACCGTCTAAAATATTGGTAGCAAGTGTCGTCATAAATTCGTCAGAGAGACGTTGTCTTTAAAAATTACATGGTTCCCCGCAGAACCTCTCTATTCCCTTTTTCTATCACCCAAATTTTTCCTCTCAATTTTATTTTTCTTTTAATTATATTTTTCTAGAGTACAAAAATCTGTTGACCATAAAAGTCATCATATATTTATCGAAGAGATGTCGTTTTTAAAATCCCACGATTCCCCGCGGATCCTCACTTCTCCTTTTACCACCATAGAAAAACTTTTCTCTCAAATTTTTAATTATATTTCTCAGCAAATGTCATCATATATTTTATAAAAGTTATTTTCGAACAGCCCACCGCGGACTTATTTTTCTATTTCATATCCTGTTTACTACAAAATACCAAGAATTCCGGCAATAAATATGTCATTCTCAGCTGCTCAAAAATCAAACCCTTATATATAATTTTTCCTCTTTCTTTAACCCATTCTTTATTTCATCTTCAGTCTTACTTTTCTTTCAAACCTTTTCATATATAAACCCAGGAAAAATACTCAAATTCAGTCATTACCGCCGCAACTAAAACCCTTGTCGGATCTATCCGCGAGCAAGACTCCAAAATTCGTTCTCGTGACGGTCCACAGCCTAGGCAACCGGACTCCTAGATCGATAAACGGACTTGAATATTAAAATTTAACATCAAAAGTCTTTACTTTTTAATTAAAACCTTTGTCGGATCCATCCGCGAGTAAGACTCACTGAGTCGACTTCAAAATTTGCTCTCGTGACGCTCCACAACCGGACTCCTAGATCGATAATCGCAACTCGATTCTTTTACTAAAAATTATAAATTACGCGACTTAAATTTTATTTTTAAAACCTTTCCTCGTGAGGTCCTACGCTTAGGCATCTGGACTCCTAGGTTGGATACCTAAAATAAAATCATTTGAGTTCGCATTAAAATTAATTAAACCCTTTCACGTGACGTTCAAATCGGAGTCCTTGTTCAGGAATAGTTAATTCCGCGAATAAAAACCTAAAAATCATAACAAATTCACTCGAAGGCAAAGCCGGCCTTTCGGTTCAGCGTGCAGTGCGTTCGTTTGAATAGATTCAACCTGTGAATCTCAATAAAACTGTCATAAACATTGTAAATTCCTGTGTGCACAAATTCAAATTGGTGAATTTGGAGTGAGTGTGTGTGCAGGTATATCAACCCTTCTGGGTCAGTCTAAAATTATAATATTTTTATGTAAAATTTAACCTATCAATATACTACACATGTTTTTTTATACATTCGTCTTTTCATTTACTATCCTTTTTCTCCGGCATTCAAGTGCTTGTAATTTGAGTCATAGTAAACTTAAGTAAGACGGAGAAAGAACACGGTCTTCTCGAGGGCCCATATTCACCGACCCAACATCCCTCTCGCTCAGAAATCCCGGACCTACCCTAACGCCACGCAGGTCATTGAACGGGACAGTCTATAGTACATCCGCTCGGTACGAATAGACAAATAAGTTATAAACGATACGAAATTATAACATTCTTATATCAGCCACGTGAGCCGAATTACTTGGTTGGATGACAGAATAAAAATAATTTCATATTATAACTTATAAATTAATAATCGGTGCCCAATCACTTGTATGTTCTCACACTAGCCATGTGACGGTTCAATCGAACTCCTTGGTTGAGTTATAGAACGAGGTAATTCGGTATTCCGATATTAAATAATAAATTAAAACAACCCTTTCGCCCGTCGCCTTCACTCACTCCGATCGTGACAATAGTTAGACTGAGAAAAGATGACAAAGAGAAAGGGACAGATAGGTACAACGTAGTCCCATCTGTTTATCCCTGTCCGTTCACGGTCATCGTGCATACACGTACATAGATACCAAACAAAGGTCGAATTATTGGGCGTAGTCGAGTACTTTTTGTAAACAAAAATAATGAGAAAAATAAATGATAATATAAACTATTGTTTTGGTCGATTAAATCGCAATTTATATGTATCGATTGTTACACCTCTACCCTTAAAGTCGTCATCGTCCTCGATGACTATGATTCATGCAAGTTGCATAAATAAAAGCAATTAGAACTGATTAATATGAATTGCGTTTTAATCTTAACCTTTGTGTACTGTGTATTCAAAATGATTTCGAGTTATTCTTGCGGGTGGTTGTCGTGGGTGGTTCTTCATTTTGGTCCCCTTTTGTCTATTGGCGTTAGTTATTGCGTTCTTGAATCTTCTTGTGACCTTTCTTCCCTTTATCTAGTTGATTGGCGGGTGTCTTGCTTCATATCTTTAAATTAATAAAAAACTTATAGTTTGTAATATCACGTTATTTCGGCTGTTTGATCTTGGTTGTTGTTACGGAATCGATAAGTTTCTAAAATTTTATAGGTTTTTGGAGGTTTCGTTGCGATGTACTCGTATCGGGTTATTGGGGTCATCCTTTTTCTTCTTTTGTGGAAATCTGTGGATTTCTTGGGTTTTGATTGGCTTGTGATCCCACTTTTCTTGATCTTCTGGTCTTGGAGAATTTTCTTCGTTGATCAAAAATCTTTCAATCGTCACTCAAAGTTTTTACTTCGAACAGTGTTTAAAGTGAATAAAAAAAAATAAAACAAAATATTCCGTATCAAGATTGAAGATATTGAGTGTCAAGACGATACTGATATACATCAGGATGTAGTAGAGGTTCTTGGAGAACTTGAGATGAAAGAAGAGTCTCTGGAGCCGTCAACGTCTACACGGGGCCAGGATAAACAGGCTCGGCATCCAGGGGTTCCTACTTCTCCTGAGTTGTTGGAGTGGGCAAATAGTTCTCCTCCGAGAGCTTTCGATTGTTTGGAGACCACAGATTATAGGGTACGTTGAGTTTGTTTTCCTTTTCTTTCCTTTTGCAAAATTAAAAATATTTATTTTATTTATTTATTTATATATTTTTTTCTTTTTTTATATTTTTATATAGCATCATTCAGGATCAACTGTTACAGTGCACCACACTGTTCTTGAGTCTGCTTCCGAGAACGAAGGAGAGGATGACAGTCCGGTGGGGACTTCACAGGTTATACCGGCATCAATCGTTATTTGTACATAGATTTATATTTTAAATCACTTTTCTTAATTAATGTCGTAAGTGCGTAATTACACATACTCATGAGCTTTGGCTTCCTTGGATGATACAAAGATAGCTGAAGACCGGGTATCATGAATATGAGTATTTACGCGTTTGAGTATGTATGACTTGCTGTTATTATATCTGGATATTACAACAATGTTTATTGTATATACAAAAAAAAAATGTTTTTTTTTCTCTCTTTTTTTTTATTTATTTATTTTTTTTTTATTTGTTTATTAGGCGTTTTCGTTTTCTGAATTTTGGGGTAGTGGGAAAATTTTAAAACATGATTGGTTCTTCTTGGATCCTACCCTTGTGAATCCTTGAATCCTTCCTGGATTCAAATACCCGTGATTTTCTCGTAAGCATCATTATCAAGTTTTCCTCTCGTCGTGACAAGTGGAAATAAGTGAAAAGTGAAAATGGCTTTTGTCATAAAACGTGAAGTTATTTAACTGCCTGAGGAGACTATCATCAAGGATGATGTTCGGTATGGCGATGAAGTGGACCCACTGGATTCGTTGTCTGTGGAGGCAAGGGAGCAGGCTAGTCGCCTTGCCGATGAACCAGTGAACCCCGAGGTTCAATCTATAGTCAAGGTAACTATACTATTATCAAGTATATTCATTTTTGTATATATAATTCAAAAAAATTTGTCTCTCTTTTTTTTTATTTAATTGGATATTCCCATTATTTTTAACAGCAGTTACTTGAGCAGAACCAAAAATTATTGGAGCATCAACAACAGCAGCAGCATCAACAGGAGCCGGTGGACTTATCACCGTCAGGAAACCAGGCTGTTGAGGAGCCGATTCCTTCGACGTCGACCGCGAATATCCTATTGGGGGATTAATTAGCTCGACCAGCTCGCCTCAAGACTGCGTATGGTCGTTGGGTGCGATGCCCACAGCCGGCTTCGGAAGAGGCTGCCCAAATTTTTCAGGTAGTTATTATTTTATTACTATAATTAATTCTCATTATTTCTTCATATATATATATATATATATATATATATATATATATATATATATATATATATATATATATATATATATATATATATATGTATTCGTTTATTTTAGGAACAGTCGGGGAAACGAAAGAGATCTGATCCGGTAGCCGATGAGAACCGAGATGCTCCTGCCGTGAGGAATCGTCCTATCGGCGTCAAGTTTCTGGAGCATTCCAGGGTTCAAGTCATGTGTGGAGAGAATATGGCGGTGAGCGTGCTTTTCCGGGTGACGTTCGTGGAGGGTCACACCTTCCCAATCCTATTTACGGATCCACTAATAGGCCTATTATCACCGATGACGTCAATAGAGGCGAGCTGGTTGGTGACAGCCATGCCTTGGCCCGATATGGATCAATTTATTTTTGAATCTTTGTTGGCAGTAAGTTTCTTTTGTTGATTTTATTTTATATATATATTTTTTTTTCTCTCCTTTTTTTTCACATGTATCTATATTTCATGGTGTAGATTTTCTTGTTGCAGATGGTCGTGGCAATGTGTCCCGTACATCTATGGGATTTGGCGGAGAAATCGCCTCCCCGTATCCGGATAATAATAGAGGAACTGTGGGATCAATGTTCCTCAGGAGTGGCTCGCTGCGTATGCTGTGACAATAGTCACCAAGGACAGCAATGACCTTAATTTTAATACGTTGTAAATTTTCTTTGTATACATATATGTTTATATGTTATCATTGTAATTTTATATTGGTACTTTTATAATAAATGAAGAAAAAAAATTATATCTGAATTTTGTTCATGTTTACTGATAGAGTTAAGTTCTCCTAGACTTCTTCTTCCATTTTATTTAATGAGTAGTTTTAGATTTTAAATTGAATTCTTTTACGTTGGTTTTTTTTTCTTCGTTTATTCCTATTGTTGATCATCGTTGGTTTTTGTCTCTCATACGTTGGATCGTGGCCGTAATTTTAAGCCTTTACTCTTAATTAGCAATAATTCTATAAGGTTTTGGGTTAAGATTGCGGCTTTATCCTTGTCTCATATACGAGAGAAGGTAAAGGTTACAATTTTTGTTAAATGAATTCATTTGCTTTTACCGGCTGGTAAGAGCAGTGAATTTGTGTTTCCAGCTGGTAGTAGTTTGTTACATCTCAATTTTCTTGATAGTGTGTGTGAGCCTATGGGACCATGGTCAGAGAAAGATGAGAAGAGAGCCACCATGTGACATTCGAAGATTTTTCTCATGGCTCTTGTAGATTTTCCTTTTTGGGGAAAGGATGGGGCGTTGAGGCAAGCACGCTTGCTTCAAGTGGCCCCACTGAATCTTCCCTCTCTGTTGTTATTGTCTGGGACTGAGGCGTGTGCTGGTGCATATGGCAGGTTCATTGACTGCCAGTGGGGGTTATCCGGAGTGAAGAGGGGTCCGGGGAAAATGACTGAGGTCGTGTTTATCCCTCAAACTACATTTCCGTCAATGTTTTTCTTATAGCTAAGGTTACAACAAAATTTTATAACACAACTTAATAATTAGCAAGTAACTTATTGTCTCTTGCGTTACTATATAACAAAAGAAAAGTGATTATGTATAATCACAAAAATTCTCCTTTTTTTGTTTTTGGATATATATATATATATATATTAGGGTGGCGCAAAAAAATCGACTATTTTTTTTTTTTTCGATCTCGCATGAAAATTCGTTGGTTTACGATGTTTTAAGAAGCCTCTCAAAAAATCAACTCGATAAAAAATTTTTAAGAGGTCGCTCACGAATTTTGAAAATATCAAAAATAATAGAAATTCGGATTTTCATTTCTAAATTTTTTTCTTTCTCGTGGCAGCAATAGTTTATATTTGTGAAATCATGACTACGCTGAGAATTTCAGCCCAAAATTTAAATATTTAAACCTCGCTCAAGAATTTTGAATATTGACTGATAATCTGTAACTAATAGTTTGAATTAGTTTTTATCACTAAATTATTGCCATTTTACTTAAATATAACTTTTGCATAACCAAAAATATACAGGACAGTCTTCAACAATGAAATTTGGTAAGTTTTGAATAAGCGAAAAAACCTACAAATTGAATTAAAAAATAAAAAAGTATGTAAAAAACTTGATATTTCTATTTCTCGGGTTATAATTTCATTCATTGTCATGCAAATTGATGGTGAAAAAATCGAAAAGCTTTGTTATTAATATTTAAGGGTCGCTCAAAAAAGTCCAAAAGGCAGCACTCAGAAACATTCAAAATTCTTGAGCGAGTTTTAAGTATTTAAATTTTGGGCTGAAATTCTCAGCGTAGTCATGATTTCACAAATATAAACTATTGCTGCCACGAGAAAAAAAAAAATTTAGAAATAAAAATCCGAATTTCGATTATTTTTGATATTTTCAAAATTCGTGAGCGACCTCTTAAAAATTTTTTATCGAGTTGATTTTTTGAGAGGCTTCTTAAAACATCGTAAACCAACAAATTTTCATGCGAGATCGAAAAAAAAAAAAAAAGTCGGTTTTTTTGCGCCACCCTAATATATATATATATATATATATATATATATATATATATATATATATATATATATATATATATATATATATATATATATATATATATATATATATATATATATATATATATATATATATATATATGTATATATATATATATATATATATACACATGCATGTATATGTATTCACATATAGATATACATTTTTGTATTTTTATAAAAATTATTTTTTTTTTATTATTATTATTTTTTTTTATTAGTGTTTTTTTTTTTTTAGGTAGATTTTTTTAAAAATCTCGGTATTGTATTTGTCCTCATGGTCGATTTTTCAAGGAATTTTGTCACAACCTATCATAATTAGTTGAGTAGAGTTCGAAAATACCATTCGTTGAAAAATTTATATATGTATGTAATAGAACCAAGTTTTGAGAACACGATTGCGCCTAGAATCCTTATCGGATCCTAATGAAATTTTTTACACTTATTCTATGGGCGATTACCACGGTTAAGTTCGAAGATGGGCTAAATCGTTCGATTAGTTTAGAAGATATGGCTGTTTCGAATTCCCACGATTTTTCAAAAAAAAAAAAAATTTAATCCACTTTCAAGTTCATATAACTTTAAAACTAAAACTCATAGATAATTTTCGTAAAAAGTATTTGAAAGCTTGTCTAATAAGCTTTAATTTATGACCTTAAACTTGATGTTTTGACCATTTCTTCAAATAATTTGATAGCCTTGAAAATTTTAATGGAATCAAAAAATGTTGAAAATATGGTTTTCATTCAACATCATTTATGCATTTCCCATTATAATCAAATTTCGTCAGTTGTATTTTATTGTGCACAAAATAACCTGTAAATTTCACAGCTATTTTATATTTTAAAAGTATTTCTTTTATTACTTATGATGTATCAAATGTACCTCTACGACGTATGATTATAGCTGGTCTTGTCATTACGATAGCACCTACAGTTCTTATCGGATCTTAATGAAATTTTTCACACTTATTCTATAGGCGATTATCTTGATCAAGTTCAAAGATGGGCTGAATCGTTCAAATAGTTGTGAAGTTATGGCTGTTTGAAATTTCCACGAGTTTTCGAAAAAATCAGTTTTTTTTCACTGTTGAAGGTCATATAACATTAAAACTAAAACTGATAGACAATCCCAGTAAAAAGTATTTAAAAGCTTTTCTAATAAGCTTTAATTAAAGACTTTAAACTTAATGTTTTGACCATTTCTTCCAATAATTTGATAGCCTTGGAATCAAAATGGAATCAAAAAATGTTGAAAATATGGTTTTCATTTCACATAACTTATGCATTTCCCATTATAATACAATTTTGTCAGTTGTATTATAGTGTGAACAAAATAACCTGTAAATTTCACTACTATTTTATATTTTAAAAGTATTTTTTTTATTATTTATGCTGTTTCAATCATACCTGTACGTCCTATAATTATAACTGATCTTGCCATCGTAATAGTAATTACAATTATGATCTCATACTAATTAAAATTTCTATACTTTGTTTACGTGAAGGTTAGTTTAGTACATTACCTATATAATGTTTTGTCAAATCAACTATCTGAAGTTCTCTATCGAAAATAGTCGTTGTCTTTTTTTACTCTCACTCTTAGAAAACGAGCATAATTTCATATCATGACTATACACTAACATGTATCACAAGATATGTATGTATGAAACTTTTTATATAGATTAATTGGAAAATCTACCTTCCATTTCGGCTGCCGAATGGCCTTTTTTTTTTTGAAATCAGATCTGATCTTATTCATGAATATGTATGTATACTTGTATATCCTAACTTATTTTTGATAATTGGTGCCGGGAAGCTTAAAATATAGCAACATTTTAATATTATATATGGGGCATTCCACGCCAAATCAACAACTTTTGAACTCGACCCCTTTAATTTGGCTGAAAATTTTTTCTCTTTTTCTACCCCATCGAAAACGTTTCTCATAATTTTTTCAAATTTTTTCACTCAACCGAAAAAAGTTTTAAATTAAAAAAAAAATGGCTTTTTTTATTTTAAACAGCTATAACTTTTTCAAAATTCGACTGATTGGAACGTTTTTTTCTTCCAAATTTTTGTTTTTAAATGTACTTTTTGAAAAAAAATACAAAAAAATTATTGCAACCTATTTTCATTGTTTTTTTGTAGATTTTTAGAAAAATCAAAAATCTTTCGATGTTTACCATTTTTGGTTTTTGATTTTTTTTTTTATATGAAACTTTGACATTTTCTGCAGATCCTCAAATTTTTTCAGTGATGTTTTTTCGATTTATATTTTTCTTTCCAATTGAAAAAAAAAAATTTTTTACAACTAGCCTTATTTCTCATAACACCATGCTTGAAATTTTTGAAAGTGCTCAGAAAATTTTTAAATTTGGAAAAAAAAAATAAAAACAATATATTTAAATGGTAATGTTCGAAATTATTTGAATTTTGTTAGAAAAATCAAGTTTAAAAATAGAAGGACCTTCTGAATAATTTTTTTGTATTTTTTTCTGAAAACTACATTTAAAAACGAAGAAAATGGAAGAAAATGGTTTTCGTTCGGTCCATTTCTGGACAGATGCTGGCAACTCAAAAATATTCTTTCTACACTCATTGTTTATGGTTAGAAAAATTTTTTTTTGAATTGCCAGCATCTGTCCAAAAATGGACCAAACGAAAACTTTTTTTTTTTCATTTTCTTCGTTTTTAAATGTTGTTTTCAGAAAAAAATACAAAAAAATTATTCAGAAGGTCCTTCTATTTTTAAACTTGATTTTTCTAACAAAATTCAAATTACTTCGAATATAACCATTTAAATTTATTGTTTTTATTTTTTTTTCCAAATTAGAAAATTTTCTGAGCACTCTTAAAAATTTTAAGCATGGTGTTATGAGAAATAAGGCTAGTTGTAAAAAATTTTTTTTTTCAATTGGAAAAAAAAAATATAAATCCGAAACATCACTCTGAGAAAATTTGAGGATCTGCAAAAAATCTCAAAGTTTCATATAAAAAAAACAATCAAAAATCAAAAATGGTAAACATCGAAAAATTTTTGATTTTTTCTCAAAATCTACAAAAAAACAATGTAGATAGGTTGCAATAATTTTTCTGTATTTTTTTTCAAAAAGTACATTTAAAAACAAAAATTTAGAAGAAAAAAGCGTTCCAATCAGTCGAATTTTGAAAAAGTTATAGCTATTTAAAATAAAAAAAGCCATTTTTTAAGAAAATTTATAGCTTTTTTTCGGTTGGGTGAAAAAATTTGAAAAAATTATGAGAAACGTTTTTGATAGGGTAGAAAAAGAGAAAAAAATTTTCAGCCAAATTGAAGGAGTCGAGTTCAAAAGTGGTTGATTTAGCGTGGAATGCCCCATATATATATACTTACAGATATTTTTGGGTACTTATTCTAAATTTCCAAAATGAATGTAATTCATAATCAATGCAAATTTAATGTTGATTTTTATCCATTATTCTAGTATGACATTTTGTCAGAATAATTACATAATTAATTTAGCCGCTTATTGTCGGGCTCAAGAATTATGTATAGTGTTATTATAATGCGGATGTTGTTATCTTATTGGAAGCAAATTAATTTATACGAGATTATATATATGTATTATTATTATTTTTTTTTGTATTTTGTGGAATATTCCTTCTGTAATAGTTTTTTTTTTAATTTTATAATTTCTTTTTATATATATTTATATAATTATTGTAGTATCATACTTAATTCATCCCTTAGGTTATAGCTTATTTCAGAATTACTTGTATGGTCTTTTTACCAGTGCATTTTTAAATTCTAGTATCTTAATTTACATTATACTTAGTCACTGTTTTTGTTACAGTATTTCCTTGACATCTCGTCAAAGGCAAAAGTAAAAATATTGTGTCACGATCGGAGTGAGTGAAGGCGACGGGCGAAAGGGTTATTTTATTTATCATTTAATATCAGAATACCGAATTATCTCGTTCTATAACTCAGCCAAGGAGTTCGATTGAACTGTCACGTGGTTAGTGTGAGAACTTATGAGTGATTGAGTACCGATCATTAAATTATAAGTTATAATATGAAATTATTTTATTCGGTCATCCAACCAAGGAATTGGCGTCACGTGGCTGATTTAAAAATGTTTTAATTTCTTATCGTTTTATAACTTATTTGTCTATCCGTACCGAGCGGATGTACCGTAGACCGTCCCGTTCGATGACCTGCGTGGCGTTAGGGTAGGTCCGGGATTTTTGAGCGAAAGGGATATTGGGTCGGTAAATATGGGCCCTCAAGAAGACCGTGTTCTTTCTTCGTCTTACTTAGGGTTTACTATGACAATTTACTAGCACTTGAATGCTGGAGAAAAAGGACAGTAAATGAAAAGACGAATGTATAAAAAGAAAAACATGTGTAGTATATTGACAAGTTTAATCTTACATGTAAATATTATAATTTTAGACTTACCCAGAAGGGTTGATATACCTGCACACACACTCACTCCAAATTCACCAGTTTGAATTTGTGTACACAGGAGTTTACAATATTTTATGACAGTTTTAGTTGAGATTCACAGGTTTAATCTATTCACACGAACGCACTGCACGCTGAACCGAAAGGCCGGCTTTGCTGTCGAGTGAATTTATGGTGAAATATATAAATATATATTTTCTTTTAGGGTTTTATTAAAGGATTAACTATTCCCGAACAAGGGCTCCAATTGCCTAAGCGGTGGACGTCACGTGAGGGAGTTTAGTTAATTCTAATGCGAACTCAAAAGATTTTATCTTCAGTATCCAACCTAGGAGTCCAGATGCCTAGGCGAAGGACCTCACGAGGAAAGGTTTTAAAAATAAAATTTTAAGTCGCGAAATTATGATTTAAAATAAAAGAATCGAAACTCGGTTATCGGTCTAGGACCTCTGATTGCCTAGGCGTAGAGCGTCACGAGAGCGAATTTTGAAATCGACTCAGTGAGTCTTACTCGCGGATTTAGATGTAGAAGCAATGACTTTTGATTTTTAATTTTAATTCCGATTATCGGTCTGGGACCTCTGATTGCCTAGGCGTAGAGCGTCACGAGAGCGAACGTTGGAATCTTACTCGCGAATAGATCCGACAAGGGTTTTAGTTGCGGCGGTAATGACTGATTTTAATTATTTTTCCGGGGTTTATATACGAAAATTTAGGGAGAAAAGTGGGGCTAAAAATATTGAGAGCGTGAGAATAAAGGATTAGATCATAAATTTGAGTGACATTTACTTTAATTCTCGGAAACCTGTCATTTTAGAAAATTTTCTATTTGTAGGGGACTCAGAGATACAAACGGTTAATTCATTTGTAACCAGATATTAATTACTTGAATCCATTAGTGGTACATATTTTTAAAAGCGATAATTTAATTTTAATAAAATATTTCAAAATTTACCTCTGATCTCCGTATGGAGATGATAGAAAATAACAGGAAATCGTAAATTTAAGTGACATTTATTTTAATTTTGGACCTCTGAAAATTATATCATCAAAAATTATCGGCTACCGGAATCCATGGGAAACCGTTAGTTTCATTAGCGGGCGGATATGCACTCTTTAACTCCATTAGCACTAAGACAAAAAGAAATAAAATTTTGATTTAAATGGCAGGAGCTCTTTACTCTACTTTTCGGGTAAATAAAATCAACAGAAAATTCGTGGGAACTGTAATATTCATTGATGTTAGATGATGTTAAATTAAGTGCTTGGGTAATAAAATTTAGATCTAAGGGAGAATTTTTAAGCTAACTTGATTTAGACATTAAAATTTACTTAAGGCTTAAGTAGGAAATATTAAGAAAGAGATCAAAAATAATTCTATGTGAAGTTTGCCGTTGAGGACTTTACCGAGTAAACCGGCCATCGCATTGCAGATGCGTTTATGAGAGAGTAAGACAGAAACTTGCCTATCCACTGGGTTTTACTTCCATTTCACTCTCTCTTTCTTCATGCGTTATATTATATTAGTTCGATATTATAATTGCTGTTCATTTCAAAGTATTTTTAATTGATTCAAAGTAAGTCCAATACTCATTTTTAAAATTGTTGTATGTACTTTGAATTATAAAAATAATTAAAAGAAAAATTTAATTAAGTTAAATTATAAATTACTTGGGATCAAAAGTTATTCATGTGTATCGATTGTTACGTCTCTACCCCCAGAGTCGTCATCGCCCTCGATGACTTAAATTTATGCAATCTTGCTTAAATATAAGTGAGGAATAAAAGTTTAACATGAATCACTTTAAACCCTGTATAAAGTCGTTCCTTATTCTTATATATAACATTCTCATACGTATACTCATGCATATACACATAATATGTAATAGAATAATTTTTCTTAAACTTAAATAAAATCTTGAGGCGTGGGGCAGTAGTCGTACGATGGTCTGGTCCTTGGTTCTTGAGTGTTTTCTCTCTTGTAAAAGGATGATGCCTGCAGTATTTTGGTGGATGGCGTTGAGTTTTAAAATTTTATAGCTTTTCTGGCGCTATCACTGCAGATGCTGTCTGATGTTCTCTTTTAAAGTTTTTGGGGTAGTGGAGATTTTCTTAAGGTTGATTGGTCCCTTGGATCCCACCCTTTTCAAATTTTTGGGATCCTCCGTGGACTCAAAAGCGCGCGATTTCTCGATAAGCGTCACTCTGAGTTTTTCTCGTGAAGTGAAAAGTGAAATATTCAAGATGTCTGCCGTTGTTAAGACTGAAGAATTGGTGTTGCCAGACGAGATCATCCTGGAGGATGATCGTCTTCAGGTGGGGTCCAGCCCTCTGGACTTGTCCGGGTCGTTGTCTGCTGGCAGTGTTGAGTCCAGTGGGGCAGTAAGAAGGATCGAGGAGCAGCCTGGCCCGTCATCCTCGGTGCCTTTTTATTCGATCAAAGAGATCGAAGACTGGATTGCAGAGCCGGCGCATTTAATCCGGAACGAGCGGTGGATCCGTTGCCCTGAACCCACTGGGGTGAACCCAGAGGTCCAATCAATCTTTCAGGTAATTATATTATTACCAAATATACTTATATCGTGTATATATAAATAATATGTACGTATATATATATATATTTTTTTTATTTTTTTTTTATTTTATTTTTATCTTTTGGAAAAATTATTTAATTGTATGTTTTCCCTATTTTTAGCAGCAATTGCTACAACAGCATCAGCAATTGATGCAGCAGCAACAGCAACAGCAGCAGCCGCAGCCGCAGCCGCAGCCGCAGCCGCAGCCGTCCAGCTCGACCTCGAGGGAACGCTCTGCTGAGGGAAGTCAAACACTGCCGAACAGAAGGGTTCACGCGCCAGCCCGGGGTATCAGCAAGTACTTGGAGTTTTCCGGAGTGCTGTTGGTGAACCGTGAACCGCTGGTGCTCCGGGTGCCGTTCAGGGCTATATTTCTAAGCGGCTACATGTATCCTATTTCATTTTCAGACCCGCTTGTGGGTCTGCTATCTCCAATGACGTCAGTGGAGGCAAGCTGGTTGGTTGCGGCGACACCGTGGCAATCCATGCCTAAGTTTAGGTTTGAGACATTGTTGGCTGTAAGTGTCCTTCTTATAATTCTCTTTTTCCTTTATTTGTTTTATTGACATTTAAATAATTTATATTTATTTATATTTTTTTTTTGTTACATGTGTTCCAGGTTATCGTGTCCATGTGTCCCGTTCATGTATGGGGTATGCTGGAGAGGGCACCACCTCGATTCCGAATTGCTTTGGAGGAATTATAGGATGAGTGTGCCCCTTCCGTGGCAATGTGCGTATTTTGCGGCCATGGGTACAGGACAGTTTCACCATCGGAGTAGCTTCCATTAAATAAGTCTATTATTATTATTATTATTGTGTGTAATATCTCAGATGTAATTATAACTGTTTTGAAAAATTTTATGTTTTCCTTTTAAAAGAATAAAAAAAATGAAATGAATGTTTTGTTTAAATTTGATATTTGTTATAACTTCCAATATTCCTGATCCTTCACCAATCCTTTTAGTTTTAATAATAAGTTAATAATTATTAAGTTGATTAGTGTGTATTACTAGTACTTAAGCATGGGAAGGATCTTCGTTATTTATATTTTCGTCTCCGATTGTTGGTGGGTTCTCCCTCTCTATTTGAAGAGTGGTCTTGGTTCATGATGAGGACTGCAGTATTATGGCGGCACCTCTTCTTTTCTTTCGCTTCAATGGAGATTTATCCCTCTTGGGAAAAAGTGGCCCCGATGAAAATCCCCTTTTCGGCCATAGGCACTCTGGATGGTTGATTGGGTCTTGCGTATGCGTGGGAGGAGCTCAAGGGTTGCGACTGGGGTCGTAGTTCCCTTGGATACGTTCTTCCACGCATGCGCAACGTTTTACTTACAACTAGAGTTATAGTAATTGAATATATATCATAACATGCAAAATATAATTTTTGTATTTTGTTATTTTATTTTATTATGTATATATATACATTTTTTTCAATTTTTCTTTATATATTGTGACCGGTTTAGTAATTTGCCTGGAATCCGTCAGACGAATTAATTCCCCTCACAACGATGTGGCTTACCTGTTCGGTCTCTGCGATTGTTGGGCGCCAGGTGAGCGTACTCACCGAAGTTCACAATCGTCGTCGTCGTCGACTCAGGGCGGCGGGTCGGGAGTAGGATGGGCACTTAAAATTACATTAAATAAATTGTCGGGATCTCGGAATAACACAAATCAATTTATTTAAAATCACACCTTAATGGTCGACAATACAATAACTCGGAATTCAAAATTTTAAATCGATAACAAACAAAAAAAACTAACCGCCGGGAACACAATAATAACCCGGTATCGCAACTTGACGGCAAAGTGATGTCAACTCACTTACCGTTCACAACCGTCGGTAACTCGGCCTCCGCACCTCTACGTAACGTTACTGGTACACAATAGTCAATAAAAAAAAATAAATAATAAAATAAACCGCAATATAATTAATGATGATAATTATCCGTGGTCGGTAAGAGCCGATATAACTACCTGACGAGACTCGAAGTACGCCGTATTGTAGTAAATAAAAATAATTAGAGAAAACAATCAAACTCGAATTAATAAAGTAATTAATACAAAGATCAATGAGATGCTCTCAGTACCCCGACTCAATGACACTTCTTAAGTACAACGACAAATAATACACACAGGTTATACCAGTGGAAATGACCCGAGTTGACTGGCGACTAAGTACATACGAAATTTGGACCATTCATCGGTTAATAATAAGATGCGTCAACTCAAATCATCTCACGAAACGAATTAAGTTGACTCGCTCACCGGTCGAAGGTCTTGAAGTCCACTATCGGTGTCTCCACGTGGTCGAAACAAAACCCCAAAAGGCGGCCGGGAACGGCGTCTCAAGTTGCCCCAGGTACTGGACAGGTATCACTCCCTGGGTGACGTATCGCTTGCTCGATCACGAGATTATTTAGTACTGATCAATTCACAACAAAAAAAAACAATGTATATCCGCACGCGGAACGTTCTGTCACCGGTATCGGTGCCGGGTGAGAAATCACCTACACGGATGTCTCACTTCGGGATAATTTGTATTATCCGAGCAAATAATTACTTTTCTTATGCTTGAAAAAACTGTACGTAACCCCAGAGGGTCTGAATATTCAATTCAACTCACGTGCGGAAGTTTAGATACGCGTTTTACGCAATTAACTATTTTGAATAATTTATATTCGCAAAACACGTGGCAGTTGTCACAATAGTACGATCCAGAATGGCGTTGGTCGTTCCTTTGCCCTCCTCGTCGATCGTAGTTCAGGGCTTCCCCAATTGGCGGCGCTTCGATCGCTCCTAATGCAGAGCTCGGTTATGCGTGACGCGGGCAATTGCTCCCCGAATCCCTCGATGTCGGTTCAGTTTCCCCATAATACATCAGTTGTGCATGTATACTATATGTCGTATAAATCTTTGTTACGACTGTTCGTGGACATTGGCCCGTTCGTTCGGGTGTTTTAGTCATCATACAGGCAAACTCGCAAGACGATGTCAACTTTAAAAATTTCCCGCTGGTGGAATTATATACACTCCGTACTTCGGGTATTGTCGGCCGTTGTCGTCGGATTTGGCATGTGGATCGTAGCAGCGAATTCTCTTGGGCTCTGGTGACCAGCAAACGAGTACCTAAATTTCTAAGTGTGCCACGATACCAACTTAAGCTAACTTTATTACTAGTTACTTACAATAAACATTATGATTATTAGGTTTCGAGTCTCGGATCTTTCTCGTACCACGCTGCCAACTGAACGATAAAGGAACCTACGCGGGAAAAGTTGCTCCAAAAGTTATTCAAAATCGTGATCGGCCAAGTCAACGTACGGCAGCTGTCAAAATACCTATAACCTTAAATTATCTAATAATAATAACGTAAAAGTTCAATTAAATGACCACGTGTCGGCGTCAAATTAGAAGTTGAAATTTAAAAATGTCACAATATTTATTTATTATTATTATTATTATTATTATTATTATTTTTTTTTTAATTTATTTATTACTAGGTTTATGCTTAGATATGAATATATATATACATATATATATATATATACTTATGCATAGATATACTTATAATTTCTGATTGGTGCCGGGAGGCTTCAGAAAGACGTAACTATGTTTAAAACTATAATATACATATTTGTATATATATATATATATATATATATACATATATATATATATATATATATATATATATATACTTACAAGATATTTTAATGATTAATTTTAGTTTCTAAAACTAATTAAAATCAATGCAAATTAATCTTAATTCCTATTCCTTATTCTAATATGCCATTTTGTAAGAATAAATTTAGCTGCTCTATCGTAGGGCCTAAAAATTATGTGTATTATCATTATTATGTATATTATTATTATTATGATGTACGTTATTATCGTAATAGAGGCAAATTATTACATTATTTTTTTTCTTATTGTGGAGTGTTCTCCTTCTAAATGTTCTTTTTTCTTTTTATTAAATTTTTGTTTTATATATATGTATATTTTATATAAATATTATAATCTTATACTCAATCTATCCCTTAGGTTATAAATTATCTCTGAATTACTTGTATGGTCTTATTATCAGTGCATTTTTAAATTCTAGTATCTTAATTTCCATTATACTTAGTCACTGTTTTTGTTACAATATTTCCTCGAAATCTCGTCAAAGGCAAAAGTAAAATTACTGTAATTAATATCTATACAATATTTATGGTATGTAGTACGCGCTATCTTAGTATCTTACATTATTCATTTAGATTTTATTATTAAATTAACAAACAAACAACATTCTTTAAGCTTAATTATTACCTATAGTACTGTTTAATAGCTACTTCGCTTACGCTATTCATATATATTGATTATTTATATTATTAAAATATACTTTGCTTTTTTATTGCTATGTCTACGATGAAACTCACTTAACATAAAAAAGATAAATATTATATTCTTTATCGTCTATATTGATGTATATATATTAGGGTGTGTCATTTGAAGGCTATATTTTTTTTTTACTGCTATACCCGAAAATCTGGTAGTATATAGAAAATAAAAAATTATACCGCTGGGTGAAAGGGTATAAGTCCAATAACGGCTTAGCTCATCAAATAATTCGATTTCCCATTTAAATAACACGGGAAATTTTTTTCTTTAACTTTGAGTATTTTCAACTCGTGAACAAATTGATAGATCGAATTGACTAATACACACTTTTGTAGGAAATTGAACGCTCTACAAAAAAGGTCTCTTATCATTTTTCGATCAATCCATCTGTTCTAAAGTTATTGGAGCTGGAAGTCAAGTTATAGTAAATTTTGAGATCTTTTTACTTTTTCGGCAAAACTATCAGACTTATCATAATATGTTGTAGGGTCTTTTTTATTGGAATTTTTATTCTCTACAAATTATTATCAGTAAAGTTTTTTCAAATTCCACATTGATTTCTAGTTATTTTCATTTCAATGTCGAGCTCTTGAAATCGATCAGAACACTACTTTTTTAAGAGCTTAAAATTAAAATGAAAATAACTCGAAAACAATGCGAAATTTGAAAAAACTTTACTGATAATAATTTGTAGGAAATAAAATTGTCTACAAAAAAAACACTATGATATTTTGTGATAAGTCTGATAGTTTTGCCGGAAAAGTGGAAAAATATCGAAATTTACTATAACTTGACTTCGAGCTCCAATAACTTCAGAACAGATGGATTGATCGAAAAATGATAAGAGACCTTTTTTGTAGAGCGTTCAATTTCATACAAAAGTGTGTATTAGTCAATTCGATCTATTAATTTGTTCACGAGTTAAAAATACTCAAAGTTAAAAAAAAAATTTTCCGTGTTATTTAAATGGGAAATCGAATTATTTGATGAGCTAAGCCGCTATTGGACTTAAACCCTTTCACCCAGCGGCATGATTTTTTATTTTCTATATACTACCAGATTTTCTGGTATAACAGTAAAAAAAAAAATATAGCCTTGAAATGACACACCCTAATATATATATATATATATATATATATATATATATATATATATATATATATATATATATATATATTTATGTGTATTGATAAAATTTGAAGCTTATACGAGGAATAATTTTTTTGTGTAAGTTTCTACCTTTTATGCTTTTTTTTTCTTTTTAAAAAAATTTTTTTTTCTACCTTAGTTTATGCTATAATAGAAATGTAAAATGATGCGATGAGTACTGGGCCAAATAAATCTTTTCTCTTATGTATATTCAGTACTATCTATATTGATATATACATATTGATAAATGTATATTAGTAAATTATGATTTCAACATAGAAATGTATATATATATTGAGACAAATCGCTTTTCATCTTCGCGATTTTTACCAGCAGCCACCAGAATTCGCGGGTTGAACCCTGGCTTAGGCTGGCCTCTAACAAATTTTATTTTACTTGGACAGAGCAGTGGGCTGGAGTTCTTGCAAAGCAAAGACCCGCACTTATTCAAACTCGGCATCGTATGAGAAAACTTATCAACTTACCTCACGGCTTATAAAATTGTAGAATATTCTTATCGATGGTCAAATTACTATTTGTAACTTAATTAATATTTATTTCATCAGACTATTTAATAATCTTACCAGTACAATAGGAAATAAGTAGGATAAACAGTGATAGATGAAATGAAAGGAATTAATCAGAATACTTTGCAAGTTTATTGCCAATTATAATAATCAAAATTACTTACAAGAAAATGCAAGCGCTGGATATAATGTAGACAGATTCGTGGCACAGTATAATTTTATATCGCAAGTATATCGCAGGTAAGGGACAGTAATATTTAATTAAACTAACTCTATTTATAATAATCAGTAAACTTGGACAGTAAAGAATATTGCAAGAGAATTGCTAGTAACACAACTATAACGCAAGTTAATTTCCCGATTTACAAAGTAGTTATCCGTATTAATAAGGTCGCAAATAAATTGCTCGTATATGACAGTAAAACTAATTTATACGTCTTAATGCTAATTGATCCAGGATCGAAGTGAAGTTCAATCACCGTAGGGTCTTAGGGCTGAGTTTTTGGGCTCGCTCCCCACTTCCCCTCACGGTCATGCGTTGAGGTGATAATTAGTCATGTGACCATGGCACTATGACTCTAGCTTTAGGTGGTTTCAGACGGCAACGAGGCGGGGAAAAATGGGAACCGCAAGGCTGAGGGAGAAGATGACAATTCACATTGTCTCAATATATATATTTTTTTGTTTTATGATTTTATAATTTTTTTTTCTTTTTCGTATACAGTTTCAAAATTGAGTATAGGTAAAATATTTTAATATGTACTTATTCGTACCTATGAAGGAGTTTTAAGAACTACTTAATCATCATCATGAGTAGTAATATCTACACATATTAGCATGCATTATTGTTAATTGATTAGTATGTATGTAGAGTATTGTTAGCTTATCAAAAATATATGTGTTTTAGTATAGGTTAGTAAATAAGAAGTTAAAGATTTTATTAATTATTATTATTTTTTTTTTTTTGTTTAAAAATTTTTTTTCTCTTTTTTTTTTTTATGGCTCATTTGAAATATTAGTACATGCAAGTTAAGGAACGTCAGTAATTTTAGTATGTAAATTTTATGTATGAAGTGCTGTGTTTTGGTGCGTTTTTGACTTACCTTAGTGATTGACTTAGTTAGACAGTCATCTGGTTGTTGTTGGTACGTCTTTTCTTATGAGGTGTTCTGATACGAGAATACCTTCTTAAAGTTCGGCCTATGCCGTTTCGTTTTTGGACTGGTTGATACCAATGCCATTTCCTTCTTTTCTTACGATCACAATTTTTGTCCTTAATTGAATAAGGAAAGCATATCGACACCAACGGGGCGACTCTTCGAAGAGTGTCCGTCTGTTGTCTCGTGAGGCATGTTGTTTGTGTTATTTTGGATTTTGACTGTTGATCTCGTACCCACTGTCTTATGCAGATAGCGTTACTTAAAGCACAGTAATAATTTTTCTTAAGTCCGTGAGTTGTACAGGTAGTTGATGAGGTGCGGATTACATCAAACTTAAGACACTTATAGTCTTTAATCTCTAAGTTGACTATGTCGCAACTCAGGATCTTTTGTAAATATGTAGCTTTAATTGATCCTCTAGTATAGATTTTTCTCGCGTTTTTAGCGTACCTTTCAAGGTTATTTATAACTTCCTGGAGTTGAGTATCACCGTCTTCCCAAGTAATACCGTGGTGTTTCTTAGTTACCCAGTCATTTCTTTGTTGGTTACGTGGTGTCAGTTTATGATATGGGAATGGCTGTTCTATTATCCAGTGGCCTAAAATATCTTCAGTAGTGACAACCAATGCAACTTCCTTCGGGATGAATTCTTCTTTGTTATTCCAAAATCCTTGGATGTCAATCACTAAATCCATACTAAATTACAGTAGCATTAACTTTGATCTACCGTTCAAAGAAAGAAGAAAAACGTGTCTCGTAATTCGTCGAATTGATTGTAAGCTGAACTTCTTTGATAACTGACACGTGTGCAACGGAACAATAAATTCTCTGACCAATAAACTCGCAAATAGCTATTTCTGAGAGCCTTATTTTCACCGACCATGCAGGCGTTTTCAAGATCTTCGTGGCTTAGTGAGGAAGGTTTTCTTATCTTAAATGGTTGCAAATATTTTTCGTAAAGTTTAAGATCTGTCGTTGGATCAAAGTCGTGAGCTACGTTGTTGAAAAAGTCTTGGTGTATTAAGTCGTTTCTGGATCTTAGATGTTGTCTAAATGCTCGCTTAACTTGTGCTGTTCTCCAGAAATTTCGGAGAATGAAGTGAGCAGTTAGTCGATGGAAGTCTTCGAAACCTCTTTGATATTCAGATTGTATTTGACGTTCGTTTATACGAGCGTCTTGCTCTTGGTCAGTGTCGAGCCTGTTTTCGATGAGGCCTTTACACATGTCACGATCGGAGAGAGTGAAGGCGACGGGCGAAGGGTTATATTTAATTAATTATTTACTTAAAAACTACCCGTAATATTTATTCTATAACTCAACCAAGGAGCCAAAAAGGACCGTCACGTGGCTAGTGTGAGAATGTTAAATATTCGGTAATATTTCGAAATAGTAAATAAGTCTAGTTTGTACCGAGCGGAAGTACAATAGACTATCCCGATTATTGACCTGCGTGGCTTAGGATAGGTCCGGGATATTAGAGCGAATGGAAAGTAGGTAGGTGAATGTGGGCCCTCGAGAAGTCCCTGTTCTTTACGTCTGTCTCTTTCTGTACCCGTTCACTTGTGAATGTTAGAGCAAGAGGTATAATAAGAAAAAGATATATTTTATAAAAGGAAAGAATTGTATATTCTTATATGTTGTTTTACATAGGTGTGTTATACTTTTAACAATATTTAATTAGACTTACCACTCAGGTTGAAGTGGTGTACAATTTTTCGCAGATCACACTCTCTCACAGTTCACCAATTTGAATTTATGATTGCGAAATCATACAGTCTATGTCTTTTATTTTCAATTACACTGGGACACGGCACTGTGGCTTCGTGAATTAGATTCAGCGGAATTAAAAGCACTATTCGGATTCGAAGCTACTGGGGTACCGAGATGATGCACTCCCCTATCTATCGAATACAAACGCGAGTTATTTTATTTCAATTCAGGATTTAGATCTAGGAGTCCGGATTCCTAGGCTGTGGACCGTCACGAGACCGATGATCCTGTTTTGAGTGAGTCGAATCAACCGAGATTTTAGCAAGTTAAAATTTAAGTATTTGACCAAAGAGCCCGATTGCCTAGGTGGTGGACCGTCACGTGGCCAATGATTAAATTTCAGACTCTGATTCGCGGCACTAATCGGACGTGGCCGTTTAGAACTAATCTTTAGGTTGATAAAATTTCAGACCGGCGATAGATTTTAGCTATTGACTCGAGATCCGGCAGAGATTACTTCTGATTAGCGATTGACTGCCTTCGTTAGTTTTTCGGCAGTTTATATACCCTAGTTTTGAATGGGGGAAGTGTATTGGTTCCTATGGATTTCTTCCTGGTTTAGCTCATCGATGATGATCTAATGAAGTATTACGCAAGGGTACCAGATTCGGTGGTCATCTTTGTGACAAACAAATGAGTAATTCACGCAGTAGGTGTAGTGTTAGCTATAATTTCCGGGTTTAGGGAATTGAGATACGTCAAAAACATGATGCGTAAGTCTTCCGGGTTTGCATGTGAAAAACAAATGCGTAAGCATGTTGAGCAATCTATGTTATAAGTCCGGTATTGGTAAAAGGGTGTCTAGATATATCTCAAAAATAAACAAAAATATGATGCGTGAATATTCCGGATTTGGAGGTCATCTTATGTGACAAAAACAACTGAGTAAGCCTATTGAGCAATAGTTTGGAAATCAAAATATGACTAGAAATATTGAATTTAAGTTATAAGTAACGTCAATCATTTAGCTCGTAAAGTTGTTTACCACGGATTTATCAAAGGCCCAGTGCACACGTGCGAGCGTCCCAAGTAAAGTGGACGACGATTTCATCATAATTTCGATCATCTATCTGATGCTATGCTTACACACACATACACACACGTTCTATTGTAAATGTATTGTCGCAAGAAGTACGCAAGTAGGTGTGGATGCAAGATGAGTATACTTCTAAGCATCATAGTTAGACTGAGAAAAGATGACAAAGAGAAAGGGACAGATAGGTATAACGTAGTCCCATCTGTTTATCCCTGTCCGTTCACGGTCATCGTGCATACACGTACATAGATACCAGAGAAAGGTCAAATTATTGGGCGTAGTCGAGTATTTTTGTAAACAAAAATAATGAGAAAAATAAATAATAATATAAACTATTGTTTTGATCGATTAAATCGCAATTTATATGTATCGATTGTTACACCTCTACCCTTAAAGTCGTCATCGTCCTCGATGACTTCGATTTATGCAAGTTGCATAAATAAAAGCAATTAGAACTGATTAATATGAATTGCGTTTTAATCTTAATCTTTGTGTACTGTGTATTTAAAATAATTTCGAGTTATTCTTGCGGGTGGTTGTCGTAGGTAGTTCTTCATTTTGGTCCCCTTTTGTCTATTGGCGTTAGTTATTGCGTTCTTGAATCTTCTCGTGACCTTCCTTCCCTTTATCTAGTTGATTGGCGGGTGTCTTGCTTCATATCTTTAAATTAAAAACTTATAGCTTGTAATATTACGTTATTTTGGCTGTTTGATCTTGGTTGCTGTTACGGAATCGATAAGTTTATAAAATTTTATAGGTTTTTGGAGGTTTCGTTGCGATGTACTCGTATCGGGTTATCGGGGTCATCCTTTTTCTTCTTTTGTGGAAATCTGTGGATTTCTTGGGTTTTGATTGGCTTGTGATCCCACTTTTCTTGATCTTTTGGTCTTGGAGAGTTTCCTTTATAAAAGGAAAGAATCTTTCAATCGTCACTCAAAGTTTTTACTTCGAACAGTGTTTTAAAGTAAATATAAAAAAAAACAAAATGTTCCGTGTCAAGATTGAAGATGTCGAGTGTCAAGATGATACTGATATTCGTCAGGATGTAGAAGAGGCTCTTGGAGAACTTGAGGTGAAAGAAGAGCTTCTGGAGCAGTCACCATCTACACGGGTTCAGGATGAACAGGCTCGGCATCCAGGGGTCCCTACTTCTCCTGAATTGTTGGAGTGGGCGAATAGTTCTCCTCCGAGAGCTCTCGATTGTTTGGAGATCACGGACTATGGGGTACGTTGAGTTTGTTTTTCTTTTCTTTCCTTTTCAAAATTAAAAATATTTATTTTAGTTATTTATTTATATATATTTTTTTCTTTTTTTTTTTTTATATATATAGCATCATTCGGGATCAACTGTTACAGTGCACCACACTCCTCTTGAGTCTACCTCCGAGAGCGAGGGGGAGGATGACATTCCGGTGGAGACTCCAGTCCCGGAAGTTTTCGAGGCCTCTCCTCAACAGGAAGTGGTGGTTCCTGTAGTGCTGCCGTTGTCGGGGGTAACCATCTACCCCGGTAACAGAGGATTACTTCAGATATCATTTAGAGTTACCTTCTTGGAGGGACATGGATTCCTGATCCCGTTTTCGGATCCGTTGATTACGGTCCTGTCCCCAATGACCACTGACGAGGGCAGGTGGGTCACGGAGCACACCCCATGGAGGTTTATGGATCAGTTCCGGCATGATACGGTGTTGTCTGTAAGTATCTATCCTATATAAATAGGGATTCATATATTTAGATTTTGTGTGTTCTTTATTTAATATATGTTTGTTATTGTTTCAGCTGATGATAAACTTATGCCCTGCGCATTTCCAAGAGCGGATGAGTACCGCCTCGGCCAGAGTCGGCCTGTTGCTGGACGAACTTCGGGACGTGGCTTGCTTCCTGAGACCTCCCTGTGTCTACTGCGGTCAAGGTCTTCTATGATTGGATGGGCTTGACTTAAAAATATATATGTATTTTATTTGCATGGTTTATGTTATGATGTAATTCATGTTTCCTCCCTTTTTCTAATAAAATTTGTTTATTGTAATCTTGTCTTTTTATGTTGAATTAATTGTACCCATCCTATTCTACTTCCTTTCCATACATATTTGATTAAGTAGATTAGTAATGTTCACTTGAATGTTACTAGTCTTATAAGATATATTTATACATCCGTATATAAGTAACATATGTGAAGCATATACTATTTAGTTTCGATAAAAGATCAATTTTCGTATTTAATAGCTATACATTGCTCTTGTTCTCTTTTTCTGCTATTAATTGTGGTGTCATTATTTCTACTTTAAGTGTGTTATTATTGTAGTATATAAGTGATGATAATTAATAAGTTGAAATACTACAATATATGTATACATATTTGCATACGTATATATTATTCTGAAGTTCATATGTTCGTGGATGTTTTATACATACGTCGTTTTTGTTCGAATAGTATTTTCCTTCTTTTCGTTGATTATGGTTCATGTTGTATCCCTACTTATGTTGTGATGGGATATTTTCCCTTTTGGGAAGAGGAGGGACGTTAAAGTAAGCACGCTTACTTTAAGTGGCCCCTCTGATTGTCTTCTCTGTCTAACGTTGGGCCTTGTAGTAATGGCCGACGTGACGTCATGCGCAGTGCAATGACATTATTGGTCACAGAACCCAAAGATGCGTGAGTTCATCGTTGATGTCTGTGTTGGAAGACCTTTTTCACTTCTAGGGAGTTTCCGTCGCTGCGGAGTACGAGGGGAACCGTGCCCTAGGTCGTGGTTGGTTTCCTCATTTCCATGATGTTGTTGGTGATTCTCTGCACTCACGTGGTCTTAACTTATATCTAATTTACATTTTAATTCATATTCTATACTTTTTTAGAATAAATTGACTTTATAAAAATACTGAAATAAAAGAACTTGAAAAATAAAACAAATTTAGGATTAAAACTAAAGTTATATATCGATCATGTAAAGATGCCTTTTCATATATTGATTATTATTCTTGCTTATGTACGTTGAAATTAAAATTACATGTTTTTTTTTTATTTTTTTGTTTTATAAATTTTTTTTTCTTTTCTTTTATAATAATTTTTTTGTTTTTGTTTTTATTGTTTTTTGTTTTTATTGTTTTTTTTTTTTTTTTTTTTTTTTTTATACCTTTTTTTCCTTTTTCTTCATATAGCTAACTTTATACTTATATATATATTTTTATGCCCAGCAAATTAATAACTTAACTCTAGATATTCCTATGGCCACATAGGTAACTTAACATCAAAGCGTATTCAAAACAATGCACTTATTTCCTAACTTAAAATTTACGCGCCTTACTAATCTAACTTACATAGAGAGAGTTCGATACCTGAATACTGATTTGCTTAACATATGATTAATTTACTCTTAAAATCTATAGATCGTCACATAGTTTATTTCACATTATATCCTTTATAACTTATAATCACTTAACATGCCGAGAGTACGATACCTAGTCACTGTCTTACTTAACATATAATTGTTTTCTTAAGATCTATAGATCGTCACATTATTTATTTTACATTATTTCTTCTTTTTTTTTATAACTTATCAAATTACTTGATTGTGCTTTTAGTGTCTTGCATTATTCATTTACTAGATAGATAAGTTTAACAACTACCTTACATTGTCTACCCATCACCTTATATATATATATGTTTTTTTTTGTAAATTTCATATTTTGTGTTTTTTTTTTGTTTTTCTGTTTTTGTTTTTTTTTTTTTTTCTTTTGGTCTTGCTGTTTGTGCAAGATTTACTTATCTTACCCTTCACCTTTTTAATACATATATATACCTTGAAATAATAAGATGCGGTTTGAAAGATGATTAACGGGCCAAATCCATTACCTTTCGTTATTTGTACATAGATTTATATTTTAAATCACTTTTCTTAATTAATGTCATTAGTGCGTAATTACACATACTCATGAGCTTTGGCTTCCTCGGATGATACAAGGATAGCTGAAGACCGGGTATCATGAATATGAGTATTTACACGTTTAAGCATGTATGACTTGCTGTTATTATAACTGGATATTACAACAATGTTTATTGCATTCATATATACAAAAAAATGTTTTTTTTTTTTAATTTTTTTTTTATTTTTGTGTTATGTTTTGCTTGTTTTTTTTTTATTTTTTATTTTTATTTATTATATGTATTTTTTTTTTTTATTTTATTTTTTTATTTTTGTGTTTGAACGTGATAAGTTCCTTTAGATTGTTATTAGTATTGTTAGTTAGTGATCCCTTTTACCATTTGTTAGTAGTTATAAGGTAAGTAGGTTTGTTACTTGCCTCTTCTGCATGCGGAGAAGTCGGCGATTTGTTAGTGGTCAATTGTTACTCTTTTTGTTAGTGGTTATTTTCTTTTGTTTCTTTCGTGAGTTCCTCTTCCTTCGGATTTTTCTTTTGCAATATCGTATTTTAGTTGCTTTGCGTCGGCGAGCCTGTCTTCTGCGTTTTTGTTTGGTGTACTCAATTCTATCACATTCGGATGCCATGTCATCCATGTAAGTTGGTAGATCTTGAGTTATATCAGGTGAGGTGTTATATGGGTGGTATAAACTCACGCATGGTTGGTGGTTGCATGAGTGCAGTCCAGACGATAAGTATGGCTCCTCGTAGAATCTTGATATATCGTCCATGAGGTCGAGGTAGCAGTAGGTGGAAGGTCGTTGGTAAAAATGTTTGACTGCCATCAGGTTGGATAACCTGATCATGGTTTCTCTGAGGTAAATACTAGTCCGATCGTCAGCCCATGGTATTTCTCCAAACAGCCGAAGCAAATCTACTTTGTAAACTAATTCTGGATAGTATTCTTGTCGGGCTTTTCGTATTCTGCGTTGTTCTCTGAGGTGATTCTTGCTTTTCCAATAATTTCTCATGACTTGTATCTTAAGATCCTTATCTTGGGCAATGACCCAAGCGGCGTGTATTTCCAAGGGGCTTGCTTTAATGTCGATTTTTATAGGTTTAGGTATTATGCGTAATTCTGTTTCTAGTTCCAGTTGGTCTGGGTGTTGTTGATAGTATTTACTGCGGCGCAATCGTCGCAATGTTCTTATACGCGTTCGTTTGAACCAGTGATTTTGGATGATTATAGACGAGACGATGTAAGCGAACTGCATATCTAAACCAAGTGAGAGATTTCTCGGGAAATACTTAGCTGTCTTGTCCGGCATTGTATTTTACAAAGGGAACGTTTTTTGTTGATCTCGTAGCCACTGCCTTAGGCAGATTGCGTTAGTCAGTGCGCAGTAATAGTTCTTTCTTTGTCCGTGTGTTGTACAGGTGGTTGATGATGTTCGAATAACGTCGAACTTGGGGCAATTATATTTCCTGGTTTCTAGATTCACTATATCACGTTTCAATACTTGCTGTAGATAAGTGGCCTTGATTTCTCCCCTTGTGAAGATTGTGCGAGCGTTCCTTGCGTATCTCTTTATGATTTTTAACACTTGGTGGAGTTGAGTGTCACCTTCTGACCAATGAATACCGTGATGCTTGGAAGTAACCCAATCGTTTCTTTCACGAATCTTAGGTGATAGTTTGTGGTACGGAAAAGGTTGCTCGACTATCCAGTGACCCAGAATATCTTCAGTGGTTGCAACTAAAGCGATTTCCTTTGGAGTAAATTCTTCTTTATTATCCCAGAATCCTTGGATGTCGATCACTATGTCCATCATACTTTAAAAAGTATTATTTTGTAAATGAAAGAAAAAGGTGTTTCTTAAATTCTCGAACCGATTCTTTAGCGAACTGGTTCTATAACTGGTTCGAATGCAACGGTGTAGAGAGTTTTCCATCCAATATTCTCGCAAAAAGATTCTCCTAAAGTGTCCGTATTGACTGGCTTGACAAGCTTGATCCAGATCGTCTATGTCCAATGTTAGTGGAAGAGTTATTTTGAAAGATAATAATATCTTTCGGTAAATTCGATGCTCCTCAACCGGGTCTATATTGTATGCTTCTTCGTTGAGAAAATCGTCGCAGAGGAGGTTATTTCGTAATCGTAGTCTTGTCCGTAGTTTCCTTGTAGCTTGTGCCGCTTTCCAGTGGTTTCGATGAATCAGGTAACATGTAAGTTCACAAAAATCTTCGAAACTCTGGTTCCAGTTTCTATGTTGTTGAATCTCAATTATATTAGCGTCTCTCTCTTCGTCAGTGGTAAGCCTATTCTCGGGGAGACCTTTGCACATAACTTACGTTCATCAGAGTTGAGTGATTCCAAATTTTCGTGGAGGTCGTAGCATTGTTGATAACTTACGCTGGATTCTATTGTTGAAGATTTATTCCTAGTATAACAGAAAATTAAATTGTAAGTTAGTCTCCTAGTTAAAAATATTAAGTATCCAGCTAAAATTAATGAAGTAATTAGCATTCCATGCAGGAGGTAATTTGGTGGACGTTTGTCCTTTTTGGGCAATTTAGGAGTTCGTAATTCTCTCTTTACTTGACTCAAAGTGAAGTCGTAAGATAGAAATCCATATGAGTCGATGAGAGATACTTTCGTAGAACTGTCGTTTGTGTAATTGATTGAGTTGAGAGGTTCGTAATCGCGTATTTCCGGAAATAATTGTGTTACATTGAGTCCTATGGTAGGTTGTTGTTGGAGTTGAATCTCAAGATCGGAATCCGCAGATCCGATCAAGTTTACACAGCCAATTCTTATAGAGGCCTCCGGACTCAAACTTAAGGTTCCCGTGCCAGATATATTTACATATTCTGTAGATTTTCCTGGGTGTTGGACTTGAAGTAAGCTCAGATGCGGGATAGAGTAAATCCAACCTTTAATGTCTTCTAAGGATTTCCAATATAAGTAGTGGGTTTTGCTTAACCTTATGTCACATCTCTGAAATGATTCGAGATCTGAATTGGCGAGTAGGTCAGCTTCACACGCAGGATGAACGGCGGTTTCGTATATTACAAAATTGGGTTTGCAAATATAGGATCTTTCAAATTTTTGGCATCGTTTAAGCTCATTCTCTTGAATCAGCGAGTAGCTTTCGTGGTTTGTAGACATCATCAGGTAGTCAGATCGGGGTTGGATATAGGCCGAACCCTTGGTGTTGTTTCCAAAAGTCTGTTGAACTGGATAGGCGTGAAGTTTGTGCAAGTTGTATTTTGATGATCGTATTAGTGGTATTCGAAGTGTCAAGATAAATTTATCGTTGAGCGATTCGTACTCAACTTTCATTAACTGAGAAGCTTTTTCATTATAGAGGTCTTTAACAGTTATAGGAAATTGATGTTGTGGATTATTTTTGTTGAATTTTCCCATGGCTTCTGAGATTTTCCTCGGGCTGAGAATTCTTGGAGGGATGGTTCCAGCTAAAGCGAAATTAATTGCTTCCAGAATGTCTTCCATATGAGTTCGGTAGTCCTCGAAACAGTTTCGAGCTTGGACACTCCAAGAACTCAATCGCATAACGTAGCCTGAATAAGTTACATTCTCCTTGTTGATTGAACCTTTCATTTCCTTTAGAGGTGCCACGTATTTATAATAATTACCGCGGCGTAAAATTAATTGATTTAAATCTTCGTATAGATCTGAGTGGATTATTTGTGCGTTCCTTTCGAGAAGAATTGAGTCGTTGGGGTTAGAAGTAAGAATTATCTTATTGAAATTATCGAGATAATGTTGAAGAATAGCTAATTTATTCTGTTCGACCAATGATGATCGATTATTTACTTGTCCAGAACCGACCAACCGTCTTATTAACTTCATTCGCTCAGTTGATTCTCGAATGATGCGCTTGTAGTCGTCAAGTTGTATGTAGTGCCTGCAGTCATCTTTTTCAATTGTCGATTGGCAGTATTCATTCAGGAGGTTTATTTCCATATCCATTGTATTTGGGAGCTGTTGTTCATGAAAACCTAGGTCTACTACGGTGATTAGCTTCCATTCGTCTTGGGTAAAGTGGATATCGGCGAGATGTTCATAGTAGAGTCCTGAACTAGGTTCCAGTGGCTTCAAATGAACAGCACTTCCTTTCACATTACTTATGGTGGTGATGAAGGTCAGGATTATCTTGATCAGGGTTTCCACGTTGATGATGATTGCACTAAAATTATTACTTTAATTTTTACTGTATTCTTGGGATTTGAGGAACTTAATTTAATCTTAAGGTTAGATTTTAAAGATGAAAGTGGCATGCATGAGGTTAGTTTGGAGGTTGTCGTGTATTCTCGGGTTCGGTTCTAGGTTCACGAGGATCCAGGTCAGGAGGAAAGTTATATTGTGTACCGACTGTTCTAGGAGCAGCGTAAATTACTTCTCTAGTGTGGTTGGGTGGTGCGTACGACAAGTACGGGTAAATATTTTGATTGGTGATGACACTAGATTTTTCTTTCTCCGCTAGCTCTACGTTTTCAGGCGTAATATTTTTACCAGTCTTGGGTAGATGTAGTAGGAGATTAGTGACAGAGTCCCAAAATGCTCCAATTAACCATATACTCCATCCGTATAGAGTATGTAATGCATAGCCATGAATCAATGTGTCTATTGCGAATTTAATTGCCTTGAATGTGAGATATACTCCAAAGAGTGTTACGCTGAAGGTACCCACCGTGTTGAAGAAATTATACACTTTTCCCCAAGCTTTAGCTAGAGATAGCCTTATAGCTTCTTCATCAATAAAATTATTAATCTTGATGGTACTATCAGCTACAGACTGTCCTGTTGCTCCTCTGGCGATGGTGTTTAATACAGCTGTTCTTTCCAATGGGAACATCATGTAGTCTTTTAATTTTACGATGTCGTTGTCGGAGTAAATTCCTCCTGTTGCTAGTCCTTGAGCTGGTACATACTTCCAGGAGTGATTTGTGGAAGCTGTGAGTTGTTCTGGGCTTGGTACCGAAGAGAGTTTAGGATTTAATTCATACCATGAGTCTTCCAGTCGATACATAGGTGCCAATAAAGGGTTGCAGTCTATCTGCGTTCCAGTTTTAATTAGTATGTGAGTTCGTGGTAACATATAGTATGTGTCGTTACCTCTTAGTACAGGTAATTCTTGGTAGCATTCTCTTGTATCTCGTCTTCTTACATCTACTGCTATACACTTAGCTAATCTTATTACTTCACCTGAGACATGAGCAATATATCCTGGTTTCTTCATGAATTGGAATGCAAATTCATCAGGTGCTAACGTAGCTATAATAAGTGCATTTTGTAAAACCTTCTTTTCCAGCTCACATTCCTGTCTGATCATATCGTTGTATAGCATCATGATCTGGTTGTGAAGGTGGCGTTCTAGATATACAAATTTAGTGTTGACGTAAGTGAAAAGATCCATGGATTGCGTATCTATCCTGTTGGCGTCGTTGAAAAATTTGCTATTTTCGGAGTCAAGTATGAAGAGTCTAGGATGTTCAGTCTTGATCAGTTTGGTGGCGCAGTTTGCAATATGACCCTTCGTTGTTAGTGCAAATGTTACGCCTCCAGTAGTAACTGAATATACTTCTTCTCCGAATTTCCTATTGACGTGATCTTGTATCTTGTTAGCTGTTCCTTCATAGAGTATTGAGAACTTGCGTGAGTTGCACTGGTCAGGCGGTAGCAAGTCCCAGAAGGTGTTTCCTCCTTCGATGTCCATACATTTTCCTTGTTGATATTTGCATCGTACTCCAGATCGTAATATTACTTCATTTTGATCCAGATTAATGGGAGTGTAGTAGTCTTGTAAAGTGAAAGTAGCATGTCCAGTTACGGTGACCTTTTCCCATTTGCCATAAGGATCGGCATATGATCCCTTTGTACAACCACCACCGGCGGTGAATGAACCTGCTAGGGTGATCGGGAATCTAGTCGTTGCGTTTTTCTGAACACCTGCAAGTGTAGTATCTCGGTACATGAAGAGTCCACTATCATGAACCGATTTGCAAACTTCATGACTTAATTCTTGCATAAACTCCATATTATTGCTCGTTTCTCCAAACAAGTGGTCAAGTACACCACAATGAAAAATGGTTCGTTGAATGGAGAGTTTGCACTGAATAACTTTTATAAGAGAGAAACTACTGGATTGCAACAGTTGGACTTTGGTGGTTTTAATCGTTGGTTTCGCGGTAGGCACATTGCAATCTTTGATATCTAGTAGGGATAATGAAGTAACGTTTATTGATGGGGTCCCACAGTCGTATGCCACAAATCCATACGTCAATTGGACAGCTGACGTTACCCAGAGGATGAATTTTATCCACCCCATGGTGCTCGGATTTTTACTCGTTTTACCTGGAGTAATTTTATACAACTAAAACATAACGATTAGTAGGACATACGGGAAATAGTAATATTTTAATCAGATTGTGTATCAGTGTTAGTATTAGTAGAATCTCTAGTATTACAGATTTTTAACTTATCTATGTGTTTAAGAGAACGTTTGCCCTTTTCATCTTCTATTATAGCTGTGTTATTATCTAACAATTCAGCTATAATATACGGGCCTTTATAGTGTGAATCGAATTTACCTTTCCGAGGTTCTTTTATAGCATAGACCTGATCTCCAACATTCAAAGTACAGGGGTTCAGGTGAGCGTCGTAGTAACGTTTAGAGCGGTGTTTAGATTTAATTAAATTCGATGCCGCAAAATGTCTCATGTCATCCATACGGTTGACTAAGTCGTGTAAATAAGTTCCATAAGTTTCGGTTTTGTCGGGAGGTGGAAAAGAACTGGGTATACGCGCTCTTTTACCGTATATAAGTTCGAAAGGGGTGAAATTAGTGGATTCATGTACAGAAATATTATATGAAAACATTGCGAAGGGAACGAGTTTGTCCCAATCTTCATATTTATCTACGTAATGTTTGATAAATTCTGCCAATACTATGTGACTACGCTCTAGGGATCCATTAGTTTGTGGATGGTACCCTGAGGTGGTTACTTGTTTAATTTTAAAAAGCTTGGCTAGGTGATGAAATATTTTACCAACAAACGATCTACCTTGATCGCTTAATATTACGCGAGGTGACCCAAACTGAATAATTACATGACGAGCGAGTGCGTCTGCAATTGTCTCAGCCTTTATGTTTGGTATTGGTACTGCTACGCAATATTTTGTGAGATTGTCTTGCACAGTGAGGATATGCATGTTACCTGATGGTGTTTGAGGCAGTGGTCCCACTGTGTCTATTGAGATTTTGTCAAAGGGATCTGCAGGAGTGTCTGTGATGATCATTGGTTCCTTAGTCTTGATGCGGACTAATTTCTGCTCTTGACAACTTCTGCAGGTGCGAATAAACTCTGTAATGTCGTCTCTCATGTTTAGCCAGTAAAAACGTTCACGAATTCTTCTATAAGTTTTAGTGATACCTTTATGACCACCTGTTAGGCTCTCGTGATATTCCGCGATGATATCTTTGCGGACATCTTTGTCTGGAATGGTTACACTTCCATGGCAAATGGTGAGTGAACATTCACAGTCATCTAAGCATTCCTTGAGGACGTCAGTGACGAGTGACTGGCTTAAGCCTTCAAGCATATCTCCTGGTTTTGAGATTCGCAAGGTTTTTATGCCGTAGTGGTTCAATACGTTTTTGACGGTTTTTAACACATCCTTCAACTCTTGTATGGCAAATGAGTCAAAGTGATTTTTCTTTAACACTGCACTAAGGATTTTATGTTTACCGTGTTGTGATATTAATACTTGATTAATTTTTGGCTTCTTTAATTTCAAATCCTGTGGATCTATTTTGTCTGTTTCTATTAGTAGTCATGATGTGATAGTTGTAAGTTCACAATCAGCAGAGATAAAATGCAAATAATTATCCCTGAAGTATGTTAAGTTTTCGTTCGTTGTGTGCAAGGATATTTTACTTTCATTATTCTTCATTCCTGGATAAAATAATTCACAAGGAACAGTTTCAGCTACAGATTTCTTTTGTCTCGGTTGTGGTCGTTGTAATTCTTCATCCGTATCTGTACTTGAATGAATTTCGTCGATAGTTGGTAAATTAGGTAAATTGGGTAGATTAGCCCATCGTCTGCTTGCTACTTCCCTTGGTATTATTTCATCTCTGTCTGATTCTGTTGTTGATCCTTCTGAGGTAACTGCAGGAGTCGATCGTCCTACAGGATGTCGAAAGGTTACGTTAGATGGTCTGTGGGATTGTGCTTTGGGTTGCCTAGTTGGAAGTGGCGATTCGTAAGTCGGATCTTCAGCACGTGGGTCCCAGTAATAGTTTTCATTTCCTGAGGATGGTCCAGGTGATACTTCAATAACATTTCTAGGCAGTGGATTTTGTATTGGTTCAGTTAGCGCAGGTGTTTCTTTGCCTTGCGGATTATTTACGTATGTAAGTTGATAGTTAGTTGGTCGAGTTTTTGTAGATAGTGGTCCTGGTTTTTCAGAATTTTTGGAAGGTGGTACGCGATTACTAGCAAGGCTCGGAAAAGCACTATCTCTAGCATGCGGTACTGGTGGTGTCGGGTCGCTTGATTGAACGGTGGCTGGTTGTTTCCGAGGTCGACCAGGTTTACGTTTTTCTGGTATCGGAATATCAGCAATAGTTTTTGCGCGTCTAATAGGAGGTGGATGTGCTAGCGAGGGATTACTTGCTATTCTTCGCATCCTCACTCTCTCACCTATAGTACTGGCGTTTGCCTCTGCTGCTTTTATAGCGGATGATCGTAGTCGTTCTAAATGTTTGGCAATTGAACTGGACTGTCTCGCAGCTGTTTCAGATTTTCCTGTGGGAATTATAGGCATAACAACAGGATTTCGTGATAGTGCGTCTGCATTTACATTCAATCTTCCTGGTTTATAATAGAAGACATATTCGTACTCTCTTAATCTCGTTCTCCATCGAACTAACCGTTGTACTGGTGGCTTGACGGAGTCGATCCATTTTAAAGGTTCGTGATCACAGACGAGAGTGAATCTTCGTCCATATAGGTACGGTCGAAAATGTAAAATACCGTAAATAACTGCTAAACATTCTTTTTCAGTTGTTGTGTAATTTCGCTCTGCATTTTTGAGGAGTCTTGATAGATAAGCAATTGGTCTGTCCTCGCCAATTTTTCCTTGGCTTAACACAGCGCCAATAGCGAGATCTGAAGCGTCAGTGGTAAGAATAAATGGTTGAGAAAAGTCAGGATATTGCAAAACTGGAGATGTACATAATGCTTTGCGTAGATCGTCAAAACTTTCTTGTTGAGCTGAAGTCCAGTTGAATGGATTATCCTTTTTCAGTAATTCTGTCAATGGTTTCGCACGGCCTGAGAAGTTCTCGATGAAGCGATGATAATATCCAGCTAGGCCAAGAAATTGTCTGATGTTTGTAACTGTCTTGGGTCTTGGGAATTTTTCGATGGCTTCAGTCTTCTTTGGGTCTGGACGTACGCCGCCATTGCCAATAATGTGACCAAGATATGCAACTTCAAGGTTTAAAAATTCACACTTATCTGATTGTAAGACTAGGTTGGCTTGTTCTAGTCGATTGAAGAGTCGTCGGACACGTACGCCGTGTTCTTCGAGTGATGATGCAAAGATAACGACGTCGTCGAGATATACAAATAGCTCAACGTCTTGTAGACCTAACAGAACTCTGTCCATAAGTCGTTGAAAAGTAGCTGGAGCGTTTTTCAGTCCAAATGGCATTCTGTTATATTCGTAATGACCATTCGGTGTACTGAATGCAGTTTTTGGTTGGTCTTTTGGATTCATTTTAATTTGATGAAATCCACTGGCCAAGTCAAAAACTGAAAAATATTTTGCTCCTCCTAGTCTATCGAGAATCTCAACTATATTCGGAAGAGAATAAGCATCGCCTATGGTTTTCTCGTTTAGTTGTCTAAAGTCAATTACCATACGCCAGCGCTTATTACCTTTTGAGTCTGGTTTCTTTGGGACTATCCAAAGAGGTGAATTATACGGAGAAACAGATTCAGCTATCACACCGTCATTTAGTAATTTATTTACTTGTCGAGCGATTTCTTCTTTATGTACAGGCGGGAAACGATCCTGACGGACTGATATAGGAATTTCATCAACTGTTGGAATGGAGTGCGTCATCATTGTTGTAGCTGGTAGATCATCTCCAGGAAGGTGAAAGAGCATTGGGAATTCCTTAATAAGCTCATACACATGCTCTCTTTCCAATACATTTAAATGATCAAGTCGGAGACTAGCGCATATGCGCTCGAATCTATCTTGTCCATCCTCCGGTATATCACTATCTTCAGAATCGTCGAAGAAATCCTCTGAACTGCCATCGCATTCAAAGGGAATTATTTCTTGTGGCGGTATGACTAGTTCTATATCGTCTTCATAGGCATTAATCGCGTAAACATAACAAGTACTGTCTTTATTAGTGACTAAAGCGTTACCTATGAAAATATTTTCGCGAGTTTCAATGCGGGGTAAAAATCCAGTTTTTAGATCTGTCTTGCAAAGATTGATTGGTATTACTGTTCGAGTTCTGGCTTTTAACAGAAATACTGAGGGTTCGTCTTCACTCCGAAATACAGTCACAGAAGGTGTATCAAATGGTTCACCTTTGGTATTTTCGAGCGGGATTGGGTGTACGGGTTCGGAATCTGCTACTATGGTGTTGTGGTGAAAAGATATTTCAACCTTTTCTTTAGTTAGAAAATCTATGCCGACAATTCCATCGGTTGGAATTGGCAAAGGATTTTCGAGAACGTGAAATTTCTCGGGGTTTGCAAAAAATGTAATTTCGGTGGTTCCTAAAGTGTCGAGTCGTTCAGTAGTGATTCCTTTTATGGAAACTGAGTCCCAGGTATCGATTACTGTGCGAGGAGCCAGTGCGTCTTTTCTGATTACATTTATATCAGCACCCGTGTCGACTAAAAAACGAGCTCTGCCGTTTCGCAACTCCGGGGCTGTTAGAGTAACGACTGGTCCTCTACCCTGGACTTCAGACCACATTACGAATTTTCGACGGTCAGGAATCTGATTAATGGTGGACGCGTTTCCGTGGGATTCGCGCTGTTCGATGTCGCGTCGCTCCGTCGAACCGCGTTGGAGTTTAAAGGTTCTTTAGGTGGAGCAGGAGAAGTCGGTCTTGAATTATTCTGTTGGTTTTGTGGATTGTTATTGGAATTGTCATTCCGATAATTATTCCTATTATAGTTATTATAACCGTTATTACCGTATCTTTGGTTATTATTATCATAATTAGTACGATTATTGTAATAATTGGGGTTGTTATTGTTGTTAGGACTGTTTTGGTTGTTATCCTGGGGAGAATAATTTTGATAGTATGGTGTATTGTATGGTACTGGAGGTGGATATGCTCCAGGAGGTGGGTATTGATATGGCATTGGAGGTAAATATGGCATTGGAGGGAAGTAGCCCGGTGGAGGATAGTATGGGTAGTAACTTCCAGGTGATCGACTTCGCGGACGATAAGGTGAATTACTACGGTCGGAATAGTTACGTTTATCACGTGGTGGAGTTGTATCTCGCACCGGAGATCTACTATACGAATTAGAAGATCTAGTATGGTCTTCGCGAGTGAATCTGAACGGTATTGTGTTTCGGCGTTCTTCGTCCTGAAAACTTACTGTTCGAGTTCTACGCGGTAGATCAAGGTTTGCGGATTCGGATTGCGCGTAGGCCAAATAATTAGAGTTACGGTGAGAGCTACCTCGCAAGTCTTCCTCGAGCCGTAATGCTATTTTATATGCATCGTCGAGAGTGCCAGGATTTTGCACACTTACCCCGTATATTAGATCGTCTGGTAATCCGCGTTTAAATGACTCGAGAGCTAAACCGTCTAGCATTTTCTTCATCGCGGTTACCTCGACATCGTTATTAAAGCTTTCGTTCAATGCGGTTACTGCGTTAGCGCGAATTTTCTTTATTCGGGTATAATAACTTAGAATTGATTCGTTTTGTTTGAGTCTAATAGCTTGAATATCCGCGCAATATTGTGGATACGTTTTCTTGGTGGCAAAATATTCTTTAAGCGCGGCTGTGAGGGTATCCAATGAGTCAATTGTTTTATCTGCGATCGCATCTCTAGCTGTCTCTTTAAGTTTGGACTTAACTCCGTTAAAATAAGTGTTTTCAAGATTTTCTGGTACAATTGTAAGACCGTTTTCTACGTCTTGTAAGAACGCTTGTAAAGGCATGTTTTTACCGTCAAAACTCGGGACTTGCATTAATGCTTGATGCAATGTCATACTTTCCCCGAGGGACGTGATCATTTGATCCGTAATATTCGCATGTCGGGTTATGTTCTGGACTTGTGCGTCTAAAGCGTCTTCGCCATGTTCCGACATTTTGATTATTTATGTTGGAAAAGGTTATAGGGGTAATATAGAGATAGTAAGAATGAGAATCCTAGTAAGTAGTAAGAGATTGACAAGGAAACTAGATAGTAGATAATCAGACGCTAGTGAAAGGTCCCGCTGACAGAAAAATATATACTAATTAGCTGTTACCAAATTTTGAATAGCCTTGTATTAAATTTATAATGTGTTTATTGTAAAGTAATTAGTGTTGGAAATATATTAATTATTCAAATGTAAGTGTTGTGTCTGTTTGTGTTTGTTTATCCTTAGTTTCAGGATTTTTATTGATACTACTGTCAGGTGAATTATCTACTTTCTGAAGTTGTACTGTATTATTTAATTTTTCTCTTTTTACAGGATGTGGATTCACTATCCCTTTTTCTAATCTCACTGTTAATTTCCGTAACTGATATTTTTGTGCGGCGCGTTTTCTGGTTTTCATTTGATAATGTTTAAATTATGTGTAAAACAAAAGTGAGATAAGTTTATTTTGTGAAATCACAAATATTTTTCTCCTTCGAGTGTGAGTAATTTATTTCCTGTTTTTGTAAAATATTTGCTGGATTTTGTAAAGATAATGGTATTGTTACGGGAGTGTATGGTAACTCTCCCCTATGGTATATTGCAATTAACTTTCGCAACTGGTACTTTCTACCAGCGCGTTTACCCCGTTTCATTCGGTAGTTCTAAGTTGTGCGCACAGGGCACTTTTCACAATTGCTCCACTGATCAGTTAAAAGTAAGAATACTAGAATAACTGATCCGACGAAATATTACAAATTTTATGTCACCTTGAGAATGAGTAAGTTAGTGAATAATGAATGAACCGCCTGGAGTGCGACAAGAAGTCTGCGCAATCCCAATTGATTCGATGATAGATTGAATAGAATGCGACAAGAAGTCTGCGCAAATCTAGGCAATCGATGAAGGGTTGAATAGAATTCGACAAGAAGTCTGCGCAATTCTAAGCAACCGTAATTAATGAGATGAGTGATGAATGAGTAATAAATGAACCAAAGTTTGACAAAAATAATTTGTAATTTCGGGTGCAAAAATAGCAAGTGGTTTGTACGCAAAACTCGGCAATATTATATATAAAAAAAAATATTGACTTATCCTTTGAAAATCCACAAATTTATTTTTACTGAAATTGACTTCAAGTTTTAATAACTGAATTTATTGATAATAAATTGAATTTTCATCTAATACCTGCGTTCGAGGATCTAGACTTGAAAAGTTATAATTGAATTTTAAAAATTGTTTAGGTATATCAACTAGTGTGAGTTTGTAATTAATAAAATTTCGTGATCTATTAGCGAGCAAATATTTTTTTATAAAAGGACACGATGGCGCGTCTTCTATGATTGCAATTAACCTTTCAATGTGGTATTTAATTTTTGTTTGTTTATCTCGTTTTAGTGTAGGCATACACTTGTAGTGGTAATAATATGTGTGGCTAGTAAAATTGTAGGTAACAATAAATTGTGATAGTGTTTGAAAAATTAGAATTGGAAACTTCCTCAAATAAGGTTTTATTTTAAAATTCGATAGAAGTTCGAAAATAAAATTGCAGCAAGTTTTAGGAAAAAGAATAATTGAGTTATTAATTGCAAAGAATAAAAAGTTTCTTGAGAGTAATTCAGATATTTATTCCAGAATTTTATTTTAAAATAAAGATTAATATAGAAAAAGTCTCAGATAAAAGATTCAAGGTTTTAGATTTTTAATTATTTTGAAAAGATCTCGAATTAGTGTTTCGAATTTTCTGCGATGAGTAAAATTTATCAAAATGATTTTAAACATTGAAATAATAATTTTGATTTGAGAATAGTATATTGTACAACTAGTGCGGTAAGTTGTCGATTGCCCACGAGAGCGAAGTTGAGCGCACGAACGAAGTGAGTGCGCTCATTCGCTCGAGTGGGTAATCGACAACACCGCACGAATTGGACACAGTTTTTTTTATCATTAATGCAATATAAGTACTATCTTAGTGCTCGCTGTTTTATTCTCCAAGTAGCTTTTTGCTGATTCAACTGTTGCCGCGACATTTTTGTGGGTTAAACGATAATCTGCATGCGACAAGAAGTAAATTTGAGTGCGACAAGTTTACTTGTCGCACTCAAATTTACTTGTCGCACGCAGATAATCGTTTAACGCACACAAATGTCGTGGAAACGGTTGAATGGGCAAACAGCTATTTGGCGAACAAAAGAGCGTGCGCCAAGATAGCACTTATATTGCATGAATGATAAAAAAATAGTTTAATGATTGAATTAAGAAGATTAAATCAGTTTTTTTTTTTTTTTAAATGTCAAAAGAAAAGATTTTTGTTTTCAGAGTTTAATGTAGTTGTTTAATTTGTAAAGAAATTTATAAAGAGATTTTTTTTTTTTTTTTTTTTTTTTTAGAAAAATAGAAAATATTGTTGATTTGAATTTCAAAAATTTCGGAATATAGAATTTTTTAATTTGAGAGTTTATTGGAAATTTATAAGGTTTTGACGACTAGAATTTTGACGGTTAAAATTTGAGAATTGAATACTTAAAATTACAAGTTGAAATTTAACTCGGAAATTTCAACAAGGCAGGACGTTTTATTTTAAATTGGTTAAAATAAGAATCGAATAAGATTTATAAATTTTAAATAAAAGAACGATTCACCAGCGAATCCCACCGCTGTCACCAAATTTTTCGACTGTCACGATCGGAGAGAGTGAAGGCGACGGGCGAAGGGTTATATTTAATTAATTATTTACTTAAAAACTACCCGTAATATTTATTCTATAACTCAACCAAGGAGCCAAAAAGGACCGTCACGTGGCTAGTGTGAGAATGTTAAATATTCGGTAATATTTCGAAATAGTAAATAAGTCTATTTTGTACCGAGCGGAAGTAGATCTAGGAGTCCGGATTCCTAGGCTGTGGACCGTCACGAGACCGATGATCCTGTTTTGAGTGAGTCGAATCAACCGAGATTTTAGCAAGTTAAAATTTAAGTATTTGACCAAGGAGCCCGATTGCCTAGGCGGTGGACCGTCACGTGGCCAATGATTAAATTTCAGACTCTGATTCGCGGCACTAATCGGACGTGGCCGTTTAGAACTAATCTTTAGGTTGATAAAATTTCAGACCGGCGATAGATTTTAGCTATTGACTCGAGATCCGGCAGAGATTACTTTAGATTAGCGATTGACTGCCTTCGTTAGTTTTTCGGCAGTTTATATACCCTAGTTTTGAATGGGGGAAGTGTATTGGTTCCTATGGATTTCTTCCTGGTTTAGCTCATCGATGATGATCTAATGAAGTATTACGCAAGGGTACCAGATTCGGTGGTCATCTTTGTGACAAACAAATGAGTAATTCACGCAGTAGGTGTAGTGTTAGCTATAATTTCCGGGTTTAGGGAATTGAGATACGTCAAAAACATGATGCGTAAGTCTTCCGGGTTTGCATGTGAAAAACAAATGCGTAAGCATGTTGAGCAATCTATGTTATAAGTCCGGTATTGGTAAAAGGGTGTCTAGATATATCTCAAAAATAAACAAAAATATGATGCGTGAATATTCCGGATTTGGAGGTCATCTTATGTGACAAAAACAACTGAGTAAGCCTATTGAGCAATAGTTTGGAAATCAAAATATGACTAGAAATATTGAATTTAAGTTATAAGTAACGTCAATCATTTAGCTCGTAAAGTTGTTTACCACGGATTTATCAAAGGCCCAGTGCACACGTGCGAGCGTCCCAAGTAAAGTGGACGACGATTTCATCATAATTTCGATCATCTATCTGATGCTATGCTTACACACACATACACACACGTTCTATTGTAAATGTATTGTCGCAAGAAGTACGCAAGTAGGTGTGGATGCAAGATGAGTATACTTCTAAGCATCATAATTAGACTGAGAAAAGATGACAAAGAGAAAGGGACAGATAGGTATAACGTAGTCCCATCTGTTTATCCCTGTCCGTTCACGGTCATCGTGCATACACGTACATAGATACCAGAGAAAGGTCAAATTATTGGGCGTAGTCGAGTATTTTTGTAAACAAAAATAATGAGAAAAATAAATAATAATATAAACTATTGTTTTGATCGATTAAATCGCAATTTATATGTATCGATTGTTACACACATAATTCATTGTTATGTGCTGGGGATGTCGAAGGTAAAGCTCCGATTATTACTTCAAGGTTTTGGTCAACTCCTTCGTCGACTAGTATGCTTCTTCTGTAGGTCGACTGAGCGTTTATCACAGGAGAATCGTTCCTAGTATAACAAAGAAATAGTTCATAAGTTAGTTTTCGTGTTAAAATAATTAAATACCCCGTTAAGACTAATGTAATAATTAATAGTCCATGCAGAAGATAAAGTTGTAAATCTTCATGCGTTTCGATTGGGTCGACAAGTTGTAGTTCTTGTTCTATTTGTTTTAAGGTGTAGTCGTTAGAAAGAAATCCATAAGAATCGATGAGAGATATGGGCATTGGACTGTCGTCGTTGTAATTGACAGAGCTGAGGGGTTGATGTTTATGAATTTCAGGAAATAGTTGTGTTCTATTAAGTCCGATCTTTGGTTGAGGTTGTAGCAGGACTGTAGAGTCTTCTGATCCAAATAAGGTGGTATAACCGATTCTTGCAGAATAGCCAGGGCTGAGAGTGAGCGTTCCCATACCGGATATTTTTACGTATTCAGTGGAACTCCCATGATGTGAAACTTGCAGCAAGCTTAGATGCGGTATGGAGTATATCCATCCTTTAATTTCTTGCAAGGATATTCAGAACAAATAATGAGTCCTACTCAACCTGATGTCACATGTGCTGAATAAATCGAGTCTTGAATTTGCGAATAGATCAGCTTCACATGAAGGATGGATAGCTGTTTCGTATATTACAAAATTGGGTTTGCAGATATAGAGATTTCTTAATTCTTGACATTGCTTAAGTTCGTCTTCTTGAATTAACGTGTACCATTCATGATTCGAAGACATCATCAAATAGTCGGATCGTGGCTGTATGTAGGCAGATCCCTTAGTATTATTTCCGAAAATTTGGCGGACTGGATAAGGATGGAGTCTGTACAGATTGTATTTGAGTAACTGCACTAAAGGCAGACGGAGTGTCAGAAATAATCTACCCTTGAAAAACTTAAAATCAAACTTTGTTAACTTGGAGGCTTCCTCATTATAAAGATCTTCTGTTTTTATGAGGATTTGATACTGTGGATTCTCGTCAAGAAACATTTCCATAGCTTCAGAAATTCTTTTTGGACTAAGAAGCTGTGGTGGAAATTTTCCAACCAGGATGAAGTGTATCGCTTCAATGACGTTTTTCATGAGATTAAGATAATCTTCGAAGCAAGCTTGAGTATGTGTGCTCCAAGTACTTAGGCGTTCAATGTACATTGAGTGTGATATATTTTGTTCTGTTAGTGGATCAGACATTTTCTTGATAGGCTCCGAATATATATGGTAGTCTTTGTGTTGGAATGCTAACCGTATCACGTCCTCATATAGGTCAAATTGAGTAATTTGCCTTTTATTTTCAATTATGAACGTCTTAGCCGATGTAGAGGCAGTCATGATTTCATCAAATTTTTGGAGATAATCTTGGAGGAGGGCTTTCATATTTTCATCGGTAGGTGGAGAGTGATTGTTCACTTGATCTGAACCAATCAGTTGTATTATTATCTGTATCTGCCCAAATAATTTTCGAGACAAGCGTTTGTAGTCTTCGAGCCTTATGTAGTATCGGCATTCCGATGCTGCAATTGATGTCACACAGTCTTGATAGATTCCAAGAATTCCCATGTCTGTGACAGAAGGAATTTGTTGTTCAAGGAAATCCAAGTTCACCATGGTGGTTAATTTCCATTCGTCTAGGGCAATGTGAACATCCCTCACATGCTCATAATAGAGTCCTGCGCCAGGCTCCATTGGTCTTAGGTGGACTGCACTACCCTTTACGTTGAACGCAATGGCGATGATGTTTATGAGGATCCATTGTCATGCTACCATGTTGTTTGCTAAAAGTAATTATTTTTTAATTTTTGCTGTATTCTTGAAGTTTAAGACAACTTATACTAATCTTAAAATTAACTTGAGGAATGTAGACGTGCGACATGCATGGAATTAGTTTGGAAGATGTCGTGTATTCTCATTTGGAACCTAGAGTTCTTCAGAGTCAGCTTCTCCAGTAATGTTAGACTGGGTATTAACCGTTTGGGTTCTAGGGGCAGCATAAATAACTTCCCTAGTGTGATCGGGCGGTACGTAGGGTAAGAACGGATAGATAGGCCGCGTAGTCCATTGCGAATTATATCGCTTTGAACGTTAGATAAACTCCAAAGATTGTTACGCTGAATGTACCTACAATGTAGAAGAAGTTATATACCTTTTCCCAGGCTTTGGCGAGAGACAATCTGATGGCTTCTTCATCTAGTAGATTATTAATCTTGATGCTGTTGTCAGCCACGTCTTGACCGGTCGCGCCTCTGGCAATAGTGTTTAGTACCACAGTTCGTTCCAACGGGAACATCATGTAGTCTTTGAGTTTCACAATGTCGTTGTCAGAGTAGATACCGCCTGTTGCCAATCCTTGGGCTGGGATGTACTTCCAGGAATGATTTGTTGAGGCAGTTAGCTGTTCTGGATTTGGGACTGATGATAGTTTCGGATTCAATTCATACCATGAATCTTCTAGTCGATACATCGGTGCTAATAGAGGATGACAGTCTATTTGCGTTCCAGTTTTGACTAATATGTGCGTTCGTGGCAGCATATAGTACGTATCGTTACCTCTAAATGCAGGCGATTCTTGATAACATTCTTTCGTGTCTCGTCGTTTTACGTCAACAGCTATACATTTAGCACACCTTATGACTTCACCTGACACGTGCGCGATGTATCCAGGTTTCTTCATGAACTAGAATGCGAATTCATCAGGTGCTAAGGTGGCTAAGATGAGTGCATTTCGTAGGACTTTCTTCTCGAGTTCACATTCTTGTCTGATCATATCGTGGTAGAGCAAAACTGAAACGTCCTAACATATCTCCAGGCTTTGACATGCATAGTGTTTTTATATTGTCATGGCTTAATACGTTTTTAACAGTTTTTAGTACATCTTTTAACTCTTGCATGGAAAAAGAGTCAAAGTGGTTTTTCTTTAACACTGCAGTGAGGATTTTATGCTTACCGTGTGGTGTTATAAGTACTTGATTAATTTTTGGCTTTCTCAATTTTAAATCGTGAGGATCTATTTTGTCTGTCTCTATTAATAGTCGTGATGTAATAGTTGTAAATTCACAATCAGCGGAAATAAAGTGTAAATAGTTATCTCTGAAGTATGTCAGATTTTAATTGGATGTGTGCAGGGTTAATTTATTCTCATTGTCTTTCATTCCAGGATAGAATAACTCACACGGAACAGTATCAGCTACGGATTTTCTTCGTATCGGTTGTAGTTGAACTTCTTCATCCGTACCTGTACTTGAAGGACTTTCATTGATAGGCGGTAAATCAGCCCATCGTCTACTTGCTGCTCCTTGCGGTATTCTTTCCTCAACCTCTGATCCTGATGTTGATCCTTCAGAGGTAACTGCAGGGGTTGATCGTACTGCAGGATGTCGAAAGGTTATACCAAATGGTCAGCTTGGTTGAGGTTCTGGTATTCTAATAGGAGCTTCCGTTCAAGGAGACTCATATGATGGGTTTTCACCACGTGGATCCCAGTAGTCATTTTCATTTCCTGAAGACGGTCCAGGTGACATTTCAACAACATTTTTAGGCAACGATTTTTGGACAGGTTCAGTTAATGAGGGAGTTTCTTCATCTTCCCGATTATCTACATATGTTAGTTGATAATCAGTCACTCGAGTTTTCGTGGATAAAGGTCCTGGTTTGTCAGAACTTTTTGAGGGTGGAACACGATTAGTTATCAGACTAGGGAAAGCACTACTCTTACCGTGAGCTACTGGTGGTACTGGAGCCGTGGTTTGCGTAGTCTGTGACTGCTTTGGAGGTCGACCAGGCTTACGTTTTTCTGTTTCAGGTATTGGAATTCGAGCGATGGTTTTTGCACGCTGAATTGGAGGTGGCGGTGCTAATGAAGGATTACTCGCTAATCTTCGTAACCTCACTCTCTCACCTATAGTGCTAGCGTTTGCTATTGCCGCGTTTGTGGCAGATGATCGCAATCGCTCCAAATGTTTGGCGATCGAGCTAGATTGTCTTGCAGCTGTTTCGGACTTGGTCGTAGGTAATATCATAACGACAGGATTTTTCGATAATGCATCTGCATTCAAATTTAATCGACCTGGCTTGTAGTAGAAAACATACTCATACTCTCTGAGCCTTGTTCTCCATCGGACTAAACGTTGTACAGGTGGCTTGGCAGAGTCAATCCATTTTAATGGTTCATGATCACACACAAGAGTGGATCTCCGACCATACAGGTATGGTCGAAAATGCAGAATACCATAAATGACTGCTAAACACTCTTTCTCGGTAGTCGTATAATTTCTTTCTGCCGATTTGAGTAATCTTGATAAATATGCTATCGGTCTGTCTTCGCCAATTTTTCCTTGACTCAGTACTGCGCCAATAGCAAGATCTGAAGCATCAGTAGTAAGTATGAAAGGTTGAGAAAAATCGGGATATTGTAGAACTGGGGTTGTGCATAATGCTTTACGCAAGTCGTCAAAATTCTCTTGTTGAGCAGAGGTACAGACGAACAGATTATCCTTCTTTAGTAGTTCTGTTAGTGCTTTTGCACGGCCCGAGAAATTTTCAATAAAACGACGATAGTATCCGGCTAGGCCGAGAAACTGTCTGATATTAGTTACTGTTTCAGGTCTTGGAAACTTCTCGATAGCTTCTGTTTTCTTTGGATCTGGACGTACACCACCATTGCCAATAATATGGCCAAGGTAGGCGACCTCGAGATTCAAAAATTCACATTTGTCAGATTGTAGAACTAGAATAGCTTGATCTAATCTATTGAAAAGTCGTCGGACACGTTTGCCGTGGTCTTCGAGTGATGATGCAAAAATAACAACATCATCGAGATATACGAAGAGTTCAACGTCTTGTAGACCTAGAAGAACTCGGTCCATAAGTCTCTGAAAGGTAGCTAGGGCATTCTTCAGTCCAAATGGCATTCTATTATATTCATAGTGGCCATTAGGTGTACTGAATGCAGTTTTTTGTTGATCTTTTGAATCCATTTTAATTTGATGGAAACCACTAGCCAAATCAAAGACTTAAAAATACTTAGCTCCTCCAAGTCTGTCAAGTATTTCGACTATGTTTGGAAGAGGATAAGCATCGCCTATGGTTTTCTGGTTTCACTGACGAAAATCGATAACCATACGCCAGCGCTTATTACCTTTTAAATCTGGTTTCTTTGGAACTATCCAAAGAGGCGAATTATATGGAAAAACAGATTCGGTTATTACACCGTCATTCAGCAATTTATTCACCTGTCGAGCAATCTCTTCTTTATGAACAGGTGGAAAACGATACTATCTGACAGATATAGGAACTTCGTCTACAGTTGGAATAGAATGTGTCATCATTGTTGTAGCTGGGAGATCGTCTCCAGGGAGATGACAGAGAAGCGGAAATTCTCTATTAGTCTAGTCAACAAGTGCCTTTTTGACGAAAACTTGTTTAACCTCATCGAAAATTATGGTTTTGGTCTCATTCGATTCGAAATGGCATCTAGAATAAATGTTCAAGTGGAAAATTGAGGCTCGCAAAAATTGTTAAAGTTATAAACAATTTAGTGAAAAAAAAAGAAAAGGGTTTGGTTTTTTGCAAATATTTTGAAAAATATTTGAGATATCCAAAATTTGAAAAAAGATCCTTAAAGAGGAGGAAATTTCCTAAAAAAAAATCCTACCTCCCCGAATTGTACCGACAATATTCATAATTTTAATTTAACGGTGTGAAAGGGACTAAAAACGGGTAGCGGCGCGTGCACGCGCATCAACCGAAGTAACGGCATGATGAATAAAAATTATTTTAACCGATAAAATATAAATATTAAGGAATAAAAAAAATTTGGTACTTTCAAAACACATGAATAAATAATAATCCGCCAAATAAAAATTTTTACCCCGATTTTTCAATTAACTATGCTTTTGTTAATTAGTTAATTTTGACCTTTTGAAAGTTTACATAAAAACCCTGATTATTCCTAAACTAAAAACCCAAAATTTTTTTCACTTCTTGGAGCTATTCTTGAAAGGGTTTGAAAAAGATCGCCGTTGGAAAAATTAATAAATTTCGATTTTTCACTTTTTTATCAACAATCTAAGGTAGTGAAAAACGAAAAACTTAAATAAAGCAATCAAGAAAATTTATTTTTTGTATTATTTCGTTTCTTTATCGCTAAAAGCTACATAACAATAATTTTTAAAAAAATTTTACTTGCATTGTTTAAAAAATTGTTATAAACAAATGCATTATTAATAAGATTTTTGAAAAATTTTTTTTGGGAATAAGATGCTTAATGAAAATAATGATTTAAAAAAAACAAATCGTTTCTTAAAAAAATTTATTTATTGCGGTTATGTCCGACTCGAGAACTTATCAAAAATTTTAGAATAGAAACAAAATAATGCATATTAACGCCAAGTTCTTGCGTCTCTCATTCTCTCGATCTTCCTTACTTCCCCACCTAAGACCTTTTAAGTTACTCTAATGCGCGAGACACCCATAATTAACATTGACATATATTGAATTGTGTCCACGGGACATCTCGTACTATGCAACTCACTAAAAGAAAACCCTACCTTAGACCGGATCCCATGGTTGGAGCGTTTAAAAATTTTCAAGAGCAAGTCACTCTACCGAGCACAGGCTTGCTTTCCGGTCATAAGCTGATTTCAAAGTTTTTTAATTTAAAGATATTTAATAAAGTAAAAATCCCGGACATAACAATGAATTTTCTGGTGGCAGCGGTGGGATCCAATTAATAAAGTCTTTCTTTCCTTTATCATAAATAATATATAAATAATATATTTAACCTATAAAAGAAACATATAAGCAAATAAAACTTTTAATTATTATTTTTAAAGAAATTAAATTTTGTATCGAGAAACTTTTGAATAAATAACTTTCTTCGGAGAAATATATCGGTTTATAAAATAATAAATATATATACATTGTCTCGAAAATATAATATTCTCATGATAAAGACCAACGCCGGATGTAACTTCTCATATTACCCGAGAAATACTTTAGTATACAAAGTAAAATAAAACTAGAGACATCAACATAAAGAAAAGAAATGAAATTTAATTTTGTTTATTAAATAAAATAACAAATACGTAATTTCAATTTGAACTCAAGTACGCTTTTTATTATTATTATATTGCTCTCTTCTTCGAGCAATTAAATTTTATTTTTAACAAAAATAAAATAAAAAAAAACTTAGTAGAACTTTCCTTTTAAACATATTATGTTATATTATTTTACTTATGAGAAATCAAATAAGTAAACCTATATTCTGATACAAAATCGTTTCTATTTCCTTAAAGGAACCTCAGAATTTAAATTAAGGTTTGTTTGATCACTTATAAATAAAAACTAAGAAACCAATATTTTTAATTTTGTGATTTTATTTTGTGGAAATCTCAAACTCTGTTATTTGATCTGTTCCAAGTAGAAAAAAAAACGAAAATTTTCAAAGACCAAACTGTCTATATAGTGGAATTCTCACTTACACAAAATAAATCAAGTTTAATTTCATTTTCGGTTATTTACAATTTTTGCTCAAGATTAGAAACTGTATTCTTTTCGGAAACATTCTTTCCCTTAGGATCTAATTAGACCATTTCTCTTTGTGAGAACATAAGGCGGAAAAAAACTTTTCTGTAAAAGAAGGTAAAAAGATAAAAAAAAACAGAGTTTTAGATTTTAATTATCACTATTTTATATGTGTTAATATCCAGGTAATTGTTTTAAATTTAATATAAAAGGGATTGGCCATTTAATTTTTAAGTTTAACTAACATTAAGAAGATTTAAGTCCCCTCAAGGAAACCCAACTCGTAAAATAATAAAACGAATATTGTAAGATAAAACCGGAAGTATAAATCATATAATATTCTAGACTAAAGTTTTGAAGAAATTTTCCTTTTAGAGAATAAGAGGATGATTTTGCAGCATAGAGATTTTTAAAACTAAGTTACGTTTGGGCCTGTTGTTTTTTTATTTATATATATATATACATATATAAATAAATTTTCGTTGAAATTTAAAATAGTAAAGTTCAGAAAAAAAAAGAGGAATTTATAGATTTTCTTTTCTGAATAAGTTTGTATGTTAACAAAGTCGTTACGGGCGAGGCATTTGAGCGGACCATAAAATTTTATTGCGTGTCCCAAACCCTCGAACTGTTGCTCGTTTTCGAAAATTTTCGTTCGTAGAAAGCAAAGTAGAGGGCTGTTAAATATCTCATTGTAAATTAAATAAAATTTAGTTTTATTTTTGGTGTCGGTTTAAGAAGAAAAAAATTTTTTTTTTTTCAGTAAACAAAATAATAAAAGTAACTAAATATAGAAAAGAAATATAAAGCTTAGTATTAATTTTCTGGAAACTTAGCATACATTTTTCGTTCCATTCATGTGATCCTCACACAATTCCTTATCACAGGAAGTGTCACTTTACTCTGACCAAAAAAAAAAAAAAAAAAAAATCTTGAGAATAAAATATTGATGAGAATAAATGTCTTAAAGCCAAAGTATAGAGTTACATTTGTTAGTTACAAAGTAAATGAAAGAATTAAGTTGCGCTTACATCAGTTAAATATATTAAAATTTAAATATCAGATTCAACTAAGATTGCAGTCGATTATAATTGAAACCTAAACATTTTTTTTTGATGACGGAAACCTATTAAGACTAAAGAATATTCTAAATTTGAAGACAAATAAATTGAAAATAAAATAAATAAAAAAAAAGATCGTTGTTTAATTCTGAGAACGATACTGTAGTCGGAGATAACTGACACCCCTAACTCATATTACCTAAAAGTTTTACAATTAATTATCAGAGTATTATCATTATTATTATTATTATTTTTGGTTTGCGTATCATTTTATTTCTAATTAGCTGTAAAATATTTGATTGGGATTCGGGATATTGAGCTCTAAAAAAAAAATAAATTTTTAATAAAAACTAAAAATGGAGGAAGCTGAACTTGCACGTGTGCGGGCAGAGTTAGAGCGAGAGCGAAGCGAATTAGATGCCATGAGACAATAGTTCAAGGCCACTAATGCGGGAAATAATACCCCCTAATAACGGAAACGTTACTATCAATGTCGATCCGATAGATCGTTTTTATACCCCAGCTAAAGATTTTGTTTCAACTATTCCTATATTCTCGGGTGATGGTGAAACAACTTATGAAAGATTCGATAGAGCTATCACTCAACAGTTACACTTGCTACCTAAAAATAACCAGGAGCTATATGTTGCTCACGTTTTAAGTAGGATTAAAGGCCGAGCTAGACGGTACTTGGAAGGACAAGAACTAACTAAAGTAAAGGAGATTTTAGGAATCCTCAGAAAAGAATTTAGTCCGGCGAACCCTGTCAGGTACCTGAGTAGGAAACTGGCTATAGATGCCAACGTGAACGAGATAAACGGGTCGAAGATTTTTATTACCGAATAAATGACATCCTATTGAGCTTAGATGCGGTTAAGGATAAAGAGCCAACGGGTGCCCCGACCTATTTAGCTTGCTGCGCAGATGCAAAAGAAATATTTTACGAAAATTTACCCAAACAATTAAAAATCGCTCTTGTTAAACAGATGAAACAAGGAAACATCACCTTAGCTCTACTATTTGAAGAGGTTAAGGAGATGATTAAACTCACGGGAGATTATACATATGACGCAAATCGTACACGTAGATCCGATAATGAAAATATGCGCTCTGACGCGTGGGAAGCCTCGAAACTCCCAAGAAAATACGATGATTATAGGAACCGTATGAACTATCGTCGTGATTCTAATCCTAATTACGAACCTGAACCTGATCAGGCAACCGAATCATTTTCGTACTCACCAAAAACTCAGCGCAAACCCGCCTCTAATTTCGAGGAAACAAGGGAGGTTTCGAAAATTCTCCAACCTAAAGCTGATCAAACTCCGGGGTGATTAGAAAACTTTCAAGCCGCGAGACACGTACAGTTTCGGGATAATTCGCCCACTCCAAATCGTAACTCGGAATCAGAATTTTATCGAAAGAAGTATGAAGAGCTGCTCAAGCAGATGGAAGGCTTAAAGGCTGGCTATTTAAACTCCAACGGTGCCCGTCGTACAGGGGGATGTCGGGCAACCCAAACAACCTACCCCCTCAACAGAAAATCGTTCAGAGCCAGCCGAATGCTGGAGATCTGCAAAAGAAATTCTCACCTGTAAAGCAATCTCGAGGTCCCTTGGAGGTGGACCAGTAGTTATCTTGAGAAATAATTCTCAATTTAAGAAATCTGCATCAATATTATTAGATACGGGTTCCTTACACAATCTTATAGATCTATTCGTTTTAGCTTGTGATGTAAAAATTCAGGAAATATCTAAATCGGTAACGGGTATTACCACAGAACCTATTCAAATTATCGGGATAACGACTTCAAAATTATGGGATTTGGAGATTGATTTCTTTGTCACCATCTTTTCTATTAATCGGTATAACCGATTAATAACCAAGCGATTTTGTCTTTTTATTCAAATACTATGGTGCTGAGAAATAGGCCGATACGGCCTATCCCTTATGTTTTAAACACTCCAAACCATAGTAATTTGTTAAATCTAAACGCAAGACCTATCATTAGCATTGTTTGCAAAGTATTGAATGAAAAATCGCAGAAATTTTTGATAGGTACGGGCGAGGATGTTAGCGTGATTAAATTAAAAGCTTTGAAACCCCATTTACCGGTAGATACAAGTAGAATACTAGAATTAGTTGGAATAGGCAATAAGATTATTCAAACATTAGGAGTAGTTAGGTTAAGGATTTTTGAATCGGAGTCCTTATATAAGGAATTCGAATTGCATATAGTGCAAGATGACTTTCCTATTGCTGGCATTGGTATTATCGGCAACGATATTCTGGAAATAGAAGAAGCGGAATTATCTTATAATAAGCACACGCTCGCGTTGTCCGATATACCAACCCAAATTATACCTTTTGTCAGCAGCACTAGAAGCCAATGGTTTTCAGTGCCACCAAGGACAAGCGTCTATCAATCTATTCCAGTTAAAGACAGTTTGTTGGAATAGAGCTACTTACCCCAGATCCAACCTTTTCCTGGAGTAGTTTTGGGGGATGCAGCAATAAAAATTAACAACAATCGAGCTATAGTAATGATAACGAATTTTAACGAATGTAGAGCAGAATTTACGTTAGAGCCTCAGACAGTAGAAGAGTATGAATTTAACCGCGACTATGTAGCTGGCGAAAGCGATAGCGATTCGTTGGATGAGTCTGGTTGTAACAATCTGAATGTGTCGGAACGCGTAACGGAGATTCTTAAGCGAATTCCTAAAGAAAAATTTACACCTGAACAAGAGAAACATATTCTTGAAATTGTTAAAGATTTTAATGATGTATTTTACTTACCAGGCGACGTCCTAGGCTTGTCAAAAACTACATATTGTAGGATTCCGTTAACGGATAGCAAACCTGTGAAAATCAAGCAATTCAGATTGCCGAAAGAACACCAAGACGAGGCCAAGCGCCAGGTAAGAGAGTTTTACTAAATTTGACAACATCATGAAACGAAAAGAGGAGGAGGAACAAGCCTCGATCGAAGCTAGAGAAAATTTTGTAAAGGATATTCGAAGATCGATTCAATGCTTTGATCAGACGATACAGGCCTCTAAAAACGAAGACCTTGAGAGTGATTTATATGATAAGGATGCAGCGAAAGAGGCGGATGATGAAACAGGCGGCTCTGAGATAGATTCCATCGACGAACCACCTCCTGATAGCTTTCAACAGTTGACTGCGCCTTCAATGGGAGAAATAACTCCACTCAACCGACTGCTTATGACATCCTTTGAGGGAATGTATTGGGATCCGGGAGCCTATAATATGCTCAAAACACCAGGTAATGAGAGTAATTACGGCTCACCCCTAGCGCCTAGTATAATAGATTTTGATAAAACTCCGGGAAATTATATTAAAGCTAAGAGAAAACCATCAAATCTAACTTCGTCCAATATCAAAGAACTTCCTAATCCCGTAGAGATTACTGAGAAAACAAAAAGTCCGTTAAGTCAACAACCGGAACCCACAATTTCTTTAAAACTGAATCCAGCGTTCGTACTCTCAAAATCAGATATCATATTAGTACCACACACAGATAGAGCTTTTACAACTGAATCCGAAACATCTAAAGTATTTGAATCCAACGTAAGTTACCCCAGTTTAAATAAGCAAAGTCTTCTTAAAGTTTCCCATAGCAGGGAAGGCTTAACGTACGTTAAGGATAATATAGCTCACTTTCTCTCAACAGATTGTAAAGATACTCAGCCAATACCGAAATTATTACAAGCTTTAAATTATATTTCAGAACAAGAATTATTAAGTCATAAACCAAAAGTGGGTCAGGTTTTTGTCACAAAATATGGAAAAAACCGCGTTTTTACAGTATTTTTCAAGCGTCATCACTTTGATCAAAACACCCCCGAAATGATATCCGAAGCTCTGTATAGGTTAATAGGAGCTCTGGAGAAATACAAAATTACAACTTTGGGCATCGCTGAAGACGGCGACGGAATCGGCGAAGGCTTAGAGTCTTATTTGTCTAAAATTTTCAGGTATTGTCCAATAAATTTTACATTCACAAAAGGTAGAATAACTTACCCAAAAGAGGAAGAAAGGGACTCGATAATCGCGGAACATCATTCTAGTCTGATTGGGGGACATAAGGGAGTGTTAAAAACGTACTGGAGAATTCGCGAACGATATTATTGGCCGGGAATGAAAGAAAATATCTATAAATTCATTCAAAATTGTGATGTTTGTCAACGCGAAAAACTATCGCGAATAAAGACGCGTCAACCCATGATTATTACTGATACCCCATTCGAACCATTTGAAAAAATTTCAATAGACACGGTTGGACCTCTTGAACTCACTCCCGACGGAAATAGACACATCCTAATAATCCAGGATAATTTTTCAAAATTTTGCACAGCGGTAGCAACACCAGACATTCGTACCGAGACTATAGCGGAAGCGTTAATTAATCATTTTATCAGTCTATACGGTTGCCCAAAGGTAATTTTATCTGATAACGGTACATCTTTTACTAGTAAACTTTTGAGTAAGCTAGCACGTATTCTGAGAATCAAGCGAATAACAACATCCGCATATCACTCCCAATCTAATGGTTCATTAGAAAGATCACATCATGCCTTAATTGAATATTTAAAAGTCTTTATAGAAGCGTTTCCGGACTGGGATAAATATTTAGCTATGGCTATGTTTAATTATAATACTACAGTACACACGGCAACTAATTTTACGCCATTTGAACTTATATTCGGGAAAAATGCAAGATCGCCCATCTCGTTTCCTGATTATTCACAGATAGAAACGTACCCAGAATCGATTGGGAAATTAATAACCAAATTAAACGAATCTCGAGCAATTGCCCGAATTAACTTAGTTGAAGCAAAATCTAAATGTAAGTTACGGTATGATTAAGCCATACATGAAGTAGACTTCTCACCCGGGAAGTTTGTTTATGTACTAAAAGAACCTAGAAAGGGTAAATTAAACAGTCATTACTACGGCCCTTACGAGATTATATCGGTCTTAGAAAACGGAACAGTAATTTTGGAAACAGAGGAGGGAAAAAGATTCCCTAAACACCCTTCTAAACTAAAATTATCCTTCTCCATTCACGAGCTGGATAGGAAAAATGTAAATAAATAAATAAAATTGGAAAATTATTAACAACATTCGAGTAAGTGAAAATCTATTACTTTTCCTTATAGGAAAATTCGAATTTTGTTAATAAAAGAAAAAAAAAAAAAAAAAAAAAACCTCTTTTTGCTTAACTTTTGTTCCAGAAGAAAATGCTCGTTACGCAATTACTCTTTTTGGCAATCGGGTTTTGGAAATTTGGAAATGCCGGGAAATTCTATGACATTAGTTATTTTGATCAAAAGCCCGGGGTTTACTACGAGAAATCTAGTAATATCCATCTAATACGAGAACAATGGACGATGATTATCACGGTAGATGAAGGAAATTTGTTAAACGACAACAATGAGGAACGGGTCCGATATGAATCAATGCTCATAGATTGCATGTATGTGAAGTATTTTACGGAACGTTTATGCCTGAGAACCCTCCAAAAACCGGCGATCGATTATATTAATAGCGAAAGTAGTCATTTGATCGCTCATCTCAAAGAAATCATAAACAGAACTCCAATGAGTAACCTCCGAAATCCTCGAGGCTCGTGGCTAGCTACAGCCGGGACGATTGCTAGAAAAATATTTGGGATTCTAGAATACGAGGGGGATAAAAACTTGAAGCAGGAGATCTTCGATCTTTACCGTGATCAAGCCCAAATTATTCACTTAGTCAACAATTCTACTCATATAATTCAGACCGAAATTAATTCTCTAACTAAGCAGCTCCAAGCTCATTCAAAAAACATAAACGCACTTGCTGATGAGATAAGAAATTTGACCTTATCCCAGAAGGAACAACTCGGAGTAATTGATCAGGAACTAGAGTATAGCTACTATGGTACGAAAGTCTATAGATAAGCTCAGCACCGCAATAGTCTGCCTAAATCAGCCATCACCGCAATCGAAGAGGCAAAAAGGGGAATCTTAAGTCCAGAGTTGATTTCACCAGACCAGCTAAAAGATGCAATGACTACTACAGAATCAAAATTTCAAAATCTGAACCCGCCCCAACCTTTAGATCATATTGACCTCCAAATCCTAACTAAAATGGCAAAAATCTCTGCTGCAAAATCAGACAATCTCTTCGCAATAACGGTTAAAATACCCCTGATGGATATATATCCATGGCTTTGTTATAAATTAATACCGTACATGGTAGGAGAAACTCTTTTCGGGCTATTCTTAGAACCACAAACCAAATATCTTGTCGTGCAACCTGAATTTAATCGTTTCTACCTGGCTTCTCCAGAATATATAAACCGATGTCTGCCCGCGGGAGAGGAATTGGCATGCTTTCCAGATACACCAGTCGAATCTATCTCCGAGTCTCATGATTGCGAAATTGATATATTTAAAGTCACAATAGCTAATAAAACCACGACCTGCGACATACGGTTGTTGCAGGAAAATTCCACCCAATGGATCGCACTAGATAACGAGAACGCTTGGTTGTTTTCTACTTTTCAGACAGAATATCTAAAAATCAGTTGCGAGGGAAAACTTCCTCACACCACTAAATTAAGAGGTGCCGGAGTGTTGCGGTTTCCTCCCAACTGCAGAGCTGAAAATAACCATGTAAGTCTTTTAAGTTTAGGAGATAACAGTCTAGAGTTGACCGGGCTAAGTGCGAAGAAAGACCTTAGTATTGTCTCCAAATATCCAAATTTCCACCAATTAACTATAGATAAAGAATTTTTCGAATATTCTAAGCCAGTATTGACAGTCTCTCAGGCTTCTACAGGTGAGAACCTTGAAGCGATAGAAGCACGGGTTAAAGAAATCAGATTCAAGTACGCGAATGGTATATATTAATATGAGCTTTGTTTTATTCATTATTCTTACGGTAACAGTAACCCTTTGCTATAAGTTCAGCGCGTACACTAAAGTCACCAAGTTTAGATTAATATCAAGAAACAAACGAGTTAGTGCTCAAGTAGATGGTAACAAGTTATGTCAGTCAGTTCAAACTACAACATCAGAGTTAGAAGAAAGCGTAGGAGTTAGAATGCCTAAAGCGGCAGCGAGAGAAAGCATGTCACCTCCCGGACCTCAGACGGTATGTTTACAAGTAGGGGAATCAGGTTTTTAACACCGATTCGAGCGCTAGTTTGGGAGAATCTTCTCCGTTTCCTAAAAGGAATTTACGCTTCAAAACCTTAACCTAAATTATAAACATGATTAACATCTCCTAGTATTCCTTCACAAAGAGTACCATATGTTTGATAATAAAAAAAGAGAAAAAAAGAGAAAAATTTATTGACAAAATTCGAATAGGCGAAAATATATTCCGTTTCCTTCGAGGAAAATTCGAATTTTGTTGATGAAAGGAAAAAAAGGGGGAACCAAAACCTCAAATAATAACTTCTAAATTAAATATAATTTCGGAATATTTACAATTAGGAGAAACTTTCTCTGTTCCTTGAGAAGGATTTAAAAATTCCATATGAAAGAAGGTCTAGAACAAAATTTGAATAAGGGAGGATCTTTCTCTGTTTCTTTAAAGGAAATTCAAATTTTGTTGTAGCAACTGTATCAACAAAAAAAAAAAAAAAAAAAAACACAACACACACTTTCTCATGTTTGCCAACACCTGTTCAGTACAAAATATTTCAAATAAAATTTACCTAATCATATCCTTAACCGCCATTCCAGCACATTCCTAACATGTCAGGAGTATCTTACTCGTGGACCCTAGAAGAAGCCCAAGATCGTTTAGAAGAGTACAAGCTTCAGGCCCAACAGGACCTTCACCAACAAAGGTACAAGCTTAATAAAACTCTAAACCGCGTGAGGACATACCCGGTAGACCCTGATGATGGATTCATAGATCGCTATCATAATATCACAGTGAGGGATCGCACCCCTCAAAACTTGCCGGAGGTTCAGTCTTGCAACAGTGAACCGGTTCTTGACCTGCTGGTGTATGGGCTGCCCAGGAAACTTCCAAAAAGACGCTGCTGTCGATCTTGCAGCTAAAACCGGAGGAATTCACAAAACTGTCCATCTTCCCTAAAGGAAACCAGCAATCTCTGGGGCGACTTAAGGTTAAATCAGTAGCTAAATTTTTGGAGTTACAAATTCAATCGCGGGAGAGGAGTTTCAAGATTGGAAACAGCTATGTTCGGATTGTCTCGTTTAAGAAACCAACTTCGCGGCCCCGAATCCACCCACCTATGCCGACACTGAGAAATGCTTGCGAGAACCTGAATGCTTATTGTTGGGAAGAAATCGCTAAATATTTCGGGACTGAGGACCTCTGCGCATTAGCTCAATGTAGTCAATACTTATGGGATTGCACCTTGGGTAGTATGAGAGTTTTCAACCTAAACAAAAGCAATATAAAAAAAATGTTCCGTATTTATGGAGGATTCCAAATCGACGATCTCTTAACATCGGTCCCGGCAGCACGTCTCACCCATTTCGAGTTAGAGTCCAGAGAAGACAAGTATCTAGCTTCACCCAGCGCCGTAACCAATTTTATTCGGCATAAAGCCGGAAGTATGCTGACCCACCTCAACTTTACCGGAGCTCTTATTTCCTCTGGAATCATTGAGTACGTTGCAGAGTCTTGAGAGGCTGGAATCATTGATCGTAGGAAGATCCCAAGGACATTTGGAGACTGCCCTGGTGCAAATTTTTAAACGGCTCACCAAGCTGAGACACTTCAGAGTTATCGGCAATACATATTTTATAGGACGAGCCTTGAGCAAGACAGCTAATCACATCAACAGTCTTGAATTGAAAGGATGCTTTTTCCTAAATAAAGATCATTTAATACAATTCATCAAGAGCAATCTGAACCTCAAGAGTCTATCAATTAAAAACTGCGACCGATCCAGAATAAGATATTCAGAACACCTCAACATGATCGAGTTAATCAACGCCATCGGCTCCTCGGGATTGGAAAAACTGTGTTTCAAGTGGGCTAACTATCAAGACGACATCTGGAACTACGATCTAAACCAGATTAAATTGAACGAGAATCTGACTACGGTAGAGGTCTCTTTGGGGCCAAATCGACTATCATCCAACTTAGTCGCGTGTTTCATCCGTTTGGCTCCGCAGCTGGAATATCTTACCATCTCGGAGTCAAGACTCGACTCAGTTGGGTTCCCTAGTATTCAAGGACCTCGACTGAAAACTCTTACCATCGCTAAACCTAGGAAGCACATTGGGAGATTCTATCAGAACATCAATCTGAGTATAGAGAAACTGAAGATAATGGGTAATTACTTCTCATACTATACTCTGATGGAGATCCTGGATTCCAATCCTCTCATTGAAACCATCGACCTCACGGGCATCACATACTTTGTACACCAGGCCAAACTAATGGGCCTTTTGAAGCAAGAACATCCACCCCATACCAGGACACATAAGCTCCTACTTCCACGACGGGAATCCTTCGAGAACAACAAGATTCCTGACCGTATTAAGCCCGGCAACAAACCCTATAGAATTACTCTAGAAATAATTTAGACTATAGTAGTAGATATGTAAGAATAAACATGGAATTATTTTTCTATATTAAGAGCAATTAATAATCAAATCTTATAGGAAGATTCAAATTTTATTAATAAAAAGAAAAAAAAATTTTATAGAAGAACGGATCCATCCATACATACAAATTAAATAACCTAAGCTAAGTAATCAACTAGAAGTAGTACAAATTGTTTCAGTTACAGATACGGAGCTATTACTAGGAGCAACGGTTCTAAACCCTGGAAACATTAAGTGAAATTTAGGATAACGTCTGGAAAAAATCAAATAAATTAGCAGGAGACCCTTGTGTCTGGTGATAGGCCCAAATCTAATCAATAAGGATCCAGAATATTGTAGTTAGTCATAGCTATTGTAGAATATAGTCTATGAGAATAAATGAAAATAAAGATAAAAGAAAATTTGAATAAGCGAGAATCTTCTCCGTTTTTCTTTAGGAAAATTTCAAATTTTATATAGTATTCAAAAATAATAAAAAAATAATAAAAAAAATAAAAACAAAAAGAAAAAATAATAATAAAGATAAAAAATTTGAAAAAACAAAAAAAAACATTTTTAGATTTTAGCCTGTATGTTCAGGGCATTCTAGTATTAAGGATATAATTATATTGTAATATCAAAACATTATAATAAATAAATGTAAATAAAGATAAAAAATTTGAATAAGCGAGAATCTTCTCCGTTTTCTTTTAGGAAAATTAAAATTTAATAGTATCCAAAGAATAAAAGAAAGAAAAAAAAACTGTTCTTCTAACAGGGAGAATCGTTTCCTTTCAGGAATATATTTTCTTTTATAACGAAAACTTCGAAATCTTATTAGAATATATCCTTTGAAAGTTTAAAGAAAATTTTATTAATAAAAAAAATTCATGGCCGGTTCTAGTAAGGGTTTCCAAATTTCCTAAAGTAAGCCTTAAATTTCCTGATTTTTTACCCTAAACCTTCTTCCAAAATGAGTCTTTACCTTGTCATCAATGGGCATAAGCCCAGTTTATATCAAACCTGGAAGGAGTGTTACGAACAAATAGCTGCATACCCGAACCCCATCTTCAGGTTAGTCTATTCGCAGGAGGAAATAAACCAGTGTCTACAGAGTTGGCATGATATAGTGAGTTAATCCAAAAGAGATGCAGACGTAACATTTGAAAGAAACAGCGACGGAAGAATCCAAATCTACACCGATGGATCTTGCTTTGGTAACGGGACAACGGAACCGGCTGCAGGACTTGGAGTTTACTTTGGACCGAATCATCCCAAAAATCTGTCTCTGCCTTGTGTTAATAAAAATACTAATAATGGGGCAGAACTAGAAGCAATACTTCAAGCAATAGAAATCATTATACAACTCAACTTGATCAAAATCGATATCCATACAGATTCAGAATTCTTATGCAACAGCTTCAATTTATAGTACGACGATTGGGAGGGAAGAAACTGGTTAACATCGACAGGTAAGCCCGTCACGTACAAGAATGGAATGATTCATATAAAGCAGCTGATGAAAACTCGGGATATCCGTATCCTTCACGTTCAAAGCCATCAAGGAGTTTTCGGAAACGAGCAAGCAGACCAACTGGCTCGCGACGGAGCAAGAAGATCGAGTGCAATCCATCCAGGTTCGAGTCATCGTAACCAGTCGTCCATCAACTGACAAGATCCAAGGAGTTGGGAACCCCTTAGATCTCGGGGGAAAAATGTTATGTCCGACTCGAGAACTTATTAAAAATTTTAGAATAGAAACAAAATAATGCATATTAACGCCAAGTTTTTGCGTCTCTCATTCTCTCGATCTTCCTTACTTCCCCACCTAAGACCTTTTAAATTACTGTAATGCGCGAGACACCCATAATTAACATTGACATATATTGAATTGTGTCAACGGGACATCTCGTACTATGCAACTCACTAAAAGAAAACCCTACCTTAGACCGGATCCCATGGTTGGAGCGTTTGAAAATTTTCAAGAGCAAGTTACTCTACCGAGCACAGGCTTGCTTTCCGGTCATAAGCTGATTTCGAAGTTTTCAGCGAAGAGTCGCAATCAGGTACAGCGGTATCCTAAAATTCGTTTAACTCACAAAGAAAAAAAAATATATATTAAACAAAAGTATACGAAAATTATTTAGAATAAAGAAATCTATAATAGTTTCGAGTATTTGATAAGTGATTGTTGGTGTTATTGCTAGAAAGCATTGTAAAGTTTCCATAATTGTGTAGTGGGTCAATAAATATTAAAGAAAAAAAAAAAATTTTAATATAAAATAAAAAGGAAATCGTTATTATTTCGATTATTTTATAAGTAGACCTCCTTGTGTAGCCTTCAGAGGCATAGGGTAGTTAAGTGCAGACGTGTATCTAGTTAATAAAAAAATTTTTTTTTGAAATCATAATAAACATAGAAAAAAAAAAGATTTGAATAAGAGAGAATCTTCTCCGTTTTTCCTTTTGGAAAATTTCAAATTTTAAATATAAATAAAGAATAAATAAAGAAAAAAAAAAAAACACACAACGAAAGTAAATCAATCGAGAAGAGAAGGAGTAAGTCATATCATCAACTAGCCGAGAACCAGAGGGAGATCCCGAGGATCCAAGGACACAGGGTTCCTGGACCATCAGCCATTCCAGGTAGTACGGTGAGCAGAGAGGAATAAAAGTAAAATCTGCACCTGCAAGTAGTAAGTCTGGATTTTAATTTGCTGGAATATCTTTCTTTTATTCACCCTATTTCACGGCCATCCCGGGGAAAGTTGTACTAAGTTGATTATCAATTTATCAATAATTTAATTAAATATCTATGTTATTTACCGAAATAACCTATAAGCGAACTTGATAAGAATTATATAGAGAGTGAGAGAGTCAGACTTGCAATCGAAACGATTCCCAAAACAAATAAAATAAACAATTGAGCATTTCGCTCAATTGGAAAAATACATTAGTTAGTCCAAGCGTCTTCCAATCACGTTACCTAAATAAATTATTAAAGATATTTAATAAAGTAAAAATCCCGGACATAACATTGCTAAAAAACGCATTTGCTGATTAACAATGTTTTTTTGTTGCTTAATACTAATATCAACGAACCATTTTTCTAATGGTCACGCCCCTCCGCGCGATGTATACCTCCGCTTCTCACTAAACACATATGAAATCATCACTAAATTCCACCTTGAATAACTCGATAACTAATTGAAATAATCACAAACTAAAAATACCATCGTAGTCCGAATTTCCACCTTAATTAGTTGAACCTAGAATAACATAAAATTTTCCCACAATTATCCCATAATAATTTAAAATACCATGAGGCTCCTTCATATTAGTTCTATGGAGGCAAGCCTTACGTCCCTCCGCGCGATGTATCCCTACGCTTCTCACTAACACATATGGAATTATTGCTAATTTCCACTTTGAATAACTCGATAAATAATTGAAATAATTACAAACTAAAAAATTCATCGTAGCCCGAATACCCACCTTAATTAGTTGAACCAAGAATAATATAAAATTTTCTCATAATTAACCCATAATAATAAAAAATACGAATAACATCTACACCAATAGTGATATAAAGAAATAATTATAATCAATCGAAAGATAATAATAGAGAGATTAATAATCAATAAACATCTATGCTTTAAATCTAATTAATAATCCGTAATTAACAAGATAAAATAGTCCCTATCTATTAACATGGGGAACGGGTGTATTCTTCTTGGTGGGGGCATTGTTCTAGAAGTTTCTACCCGAAATAGTCACGTACGCCTTTTTCCCACACCACGCCCCGCAATTCGTCAACTCTTCCAAATAACATTAGTTTTCGGTAACAAATCTCAAATCAAGGTCGCGCTTGTTACCCCTCGCCTAGGAATGCGCCTATAAAAGCTGCCGCAAATTAGTCCTCTGCGCCCATTAATTATCAAGCTCTTAATTACGTCAAATCTTATTATTTTAAATATTAAATTTTTATTTCTTGCTCGAGTCATTGCAATATTAAATTCAGAATTTATACAATTTAAATAGAATCATTTTAAATAAAAATAATTTCGATTTTTAATCCTTTTATTCAATATTATAAATAATTTAAAAAATTAAATTATTTCTATTGAAGATTATTGCTGCGTTAAATTTTATTATTCACATTTAAATAAAATTTCGTCATTTTAAAAAGTATATTCAGACAAATTGTCAATTACCCAGTATAAGTAAACTCCTTTGCTCATTCACATCAACAATTATCAACATTCAAAAACCGTAATCAACCATCAAGCCACCTGACAACATTTCATTCCAAATCGAATTTTAACCAACAACAATTTCATACGAGTCGAATTCTAATCAACAATCTGGTCTCCAGCTCAGCCAAATCTTGTATCCTGACATATTGTTATATTAAATAAACCAACTGTAAGTTTAATTAATTGTTCATTTATCTAGTAATAAGACACATCCATTCACCTCGTACATCCTATTTTCGTATATTGACATACTCGACACTAAATAACGAGGTCCCCGTTACCCGAGTAAATGGCTTAAGAGCTTTGACTCAAAATTAAGGAACTGAAAAACGTGTTTTCGTCATCTTGGACGAAACACAATTATAAAATTTGGTGTGAGAAGTGGGATCATTTTTCTAAATGCCCGAAGTGATCGAGTATGCCAAACGAAAATAAGTATAATACGAGATCACGTAGTAAACACCGTGAAGATCCGGACAAATCATTAGATAATCTCGATTGGCAAAATATCGACCCTAAAAATTTAACATCGGATCAACGTAAATTTTTAAACTTACCAAGTGCGGGCGCAAAACAAGATAAAGATATTCCGGTGGATACAAACCAAACGCGTAAAAATTTCGAGGAAAAACAAAGAGAATTCGAACGGTTGCGTCGCGAAAAAAAGGATCGGCAACGCGAAGAGGAACGGTTGCGTCACGAGAAAGAGGATCGCCGTCGTGAAGCGGGACAACGGGAAAACGCGGATTTAATTCGAGAAATTGTGAACGTAGACCGTGAATTAGCCCCTAATATGCAACCTATCAATGTAATAATGTCACCATCCATTAAATATGCCGTGGAAGCAGTTCCTTATTTTACCGGTAGAAATATCTTCTTGTCACATTTTATCGATGGCTGTAACGAAGCCCATGCTATGGTTCCAGCAAACGAGGAACAAAATCTTGTTTTTATGTTAAGAAATAAATTACGTGGCGAAGCTCGTAGAACGATACAAGGATTACAATTTCGAACTATTAACGACTTCTTATCTCATCTTAAAGAATTATATGAGCCACCCAAGTCACTTTATCAATTACAAGGGGAACTGGGGAGAATATTTCAACGCAATGACGAAAGTACTCTATCGTATACTAACCGAGCTCGCGAGTTAGGTAACCAAATATTGGATGTCATACAAGCCCAATTACCTGATGATCAAGTACTTTCTGAGGCGAACAAAGCGAGATACGGAAACGAATTTAAAAGTTGTTCAATAAGAGGACTTAAACCCGAGATCGAGCAAAAAATTTCAAGAGATAAAAATTTCCAAAATACATTATTTGAAGCGGTAGCGATTGAAAAAGAAGTACGTGCTAAAGATTTGCTCAGAGGAAAAATATCATCTAAAAGAGATATAAATTATTCAAATAGGGCGTATACTTATGACGTCCCAAATAATCGGGAGGGGAGAAGAGTCACAGTCGTACAAGGTCAACCAATAGTATGTCAAATTTGTAATATGGCGGGCCATAGTGCTCTAGCCTGCTACCAACTTGAGTTTAATCGTAATAGAAGTAATCCAGAGCGTTTTTCATCTAATATTGATAATAATAGTAGCCGATACAACAGTAACAATAATAATAATAATAGCCGATTCCGTGGCAGTGATCAAATTAATAGTCGATTGAACAATCGTTACAGGGATAATAATCAACCCAATTACAATCGTTATAATGATAATAATACCGATCGCCGTGATAATTCACATATTGCTAATTATCGAAATAACAATCAGTATAATGGCAATAACGATGGTAACATGGGTAGTAGTTCTCGAAATGCTTTCAATTATCCATCATTTTCACGAGAACCGGTAAATGGAAATATCGATGAAAAAATTTGTTATTACTGTAAATCTCCGGGACATTTTATGGCAGACTGCGCAAAGAGAAAAAATTACAATCAAGCGTTTACCGATAGACCGCCAGGTCCTTCTAGCGACGGAAGAGCTCGTATTAACGAAGAAAGGTCAGGAAACTACACACCACCCCCACGTCAGGGCGCGACACGGGAGGTCGGAAGATCAGAGCGTCCAGTATTACAGGTAGTGGCCGAGGAAATGGAATCGGAGGAGAACACGGAGATGTTCCAGTGGCAGTAGTCAGTCTTAGTCATGATTGCGAGGCCCCCACTATAAAAATAACGGCTACGAAAATTTTGGACTCGGCTATACTTATGGTTGATACTGGTTGTGAATTAAATTTAATTAAATATGGGAAAATAAATCCAAACACCTGGATTAATCGCAGTGAAATCCTAAAATTAACGGGTATCACAGTGGAATTTGTTTTTACATCGGGAAAAATGGAAACGGAATTTTTTGGTATTCCCATTACATTCCATTTAGTTCCCAATGAATTTCCGATAAAAAGAAACGGAATTTTGGGATCTAAATTTTTAAAGGATAATCACATAGATGTATTATATTCTCAAGGTTGTTTTCAAATACAGGGGAATAGAATAAATTTTGAGCGTGAGGAAACTATTGTTGTACCTGCACGCACAAAATCAAGATTTTACGTTCGAGTTGCGAATCCGGAAATTGAAACCGGATACGTAGGAAGACTCAGGATTCAAAAAGGAATTTATTTGGGTGAAGCAGTTGTCACCAATCGATGTGGGAGAGCGTATATGTATATTGTTAACTCGTCTCCTAATGAAGTTGAAATAGCTATACCAGTTGTAACGTTAGAACCGTATCAAGAAATAGATTATTTTAATGCTTTTGTTAAATATGAAGAATTATTTGACGGTAGGAAAACCGTTGGTGTTGACGGCGAGAATGCCGTTTGTGTCTCTGAAAATAATAAAAATGCCTGTGTGGTCCTAGTTGACGGCGAGAATGCCGATTATGTTCGTGAAAATGCCTGTGTGGCTCTAGTTAGCGGCGAGGATGCCGTATGTGTTAAAAAGGTTAAACTAAGTGTTTCTCAAGGGAATAAAAATGCCCGTTCGGTTTTTAATTACGAGAGGAAAGCTATTATTAATTCTCTACAGGATAAAAGAGTCAATGTATCCGTACGCGATGGTAAAAATGTCAAAGATGTCAAGGGTCGACAGAATAAAAATGATTGTGAATTTGAAGAAAATAAAAATGTTCGTGGTATTGAAGAATTTAATATTGAAGAAAATGTAAATGATTATAATACTGAAGAAAATACAAGTGATAATAATATTGAAGAAAATAATTGTGAATCTCAAGAAAAGAAAAATGTTCGTGATATTTAAGAATTTAATACTGAAGAAAATATAAGTGATAGTAATACTGAAGAAAATATAAATGATTATAATGCCGATGGAAATACAAGTGATAATGTTATGTCCGACTTCGCAAACTTTTTTTTAATTCATGTTGAACGCTCCAAAGAAATAAATATTCCATTTTCTCATAATAGAAACCAGGATGGGTTCAATTGAGCGATACAGAATGTCATACCAGATTTCTTTCTTCTGTCTTTCATTCCCTTATCCTTCTTAAGTTCCCCACTTACTTTTTACAACAATTATTCTAATGCGTGGTAACACCCACAATTAACATTGACTTAAATTAAGTACTGTCAACGGGACATCTCACACTATGCAAGATACTAAAACCCCCTTTTTTCCAAACTCGGACCTCCATGGTTGCATCTTAAAATTTTTCAAGAGCAAAATCACTCTACCGAGCACCGGCTTGCTTTTCGGTTATCAGCTGAATTACCCCTCAGTAAAGAGTCGCAACTAGGTACAGCAGTACCCTCTAAACCTCAATTATGACAAAATAAAATAAAACCGATCACGTCGCTTTTATGATAAAAAAAGAAAATATATAAAAAATTAAACAGTGAAAAGAATACCAATATATTAAAATAGATAAATCTATAGATTCGTATCTATGCACCCGAGTGCCAGTTATATTAAATAAATAAATTTCAAAATTCGTATCGCGAAGAAAATTTAATACCAAGTAAAGAAAAACTTGATAAAAATAAAAGTGCTGTTGGTTGTGGGTGTTTGATTAAGTGTGTGTTCACGGTCGTGACCGCAATTATATTCATACAATTAAATTAATAAAATTTAAAGCTATACTGATCATTATAATAAAAAAATACACTGTGCTTGCGAAAGGGTTACCAATAACCCAAGGTTTATCTCTGTAATATTGAAAATTCAAATAAAAAAAAAAAGTGAACAAATGGTTAAGAATCGAAGGAAATCATGTTAGAGAGTGTCATCTCTATTTTCCATAAATAAAAATAAAAAAATTTTTGTCTTTGTGTAACAGTTACAGTTGATATATATATATATATATATATATATATATAAATATAATAAACGAACAGTGTTAATAACCATAGTGTATCATTCATAAAATAAGCTAAATAATAAGCAATCCCACGAGCCCTCATTCTAAGATAAAAAGGGGTAGGAGAGAACGAGCATCCAGTTCAAGGGTCCAGAAGGAGGTAGCAGTCTCCAGGAAAAATAAAGATATTTTTATATACATACATAACAGTGCAAAGGTAAGAAAGTCTTAATTGTCCTCCTATCTTTCGTCTATCCTAACATTTCGAATCAGCCTCTAAATTTTAAGAGGAATCAAGGTTGCAATACTTGGAAATTACAGATTGAGTAATATCCTTCTGTACTCAGATATATACATATACATCGATGACTCTGTTTCATTAAACAAAATCTGAGAGAAATTCCACATCGAAACGTATCCCAAAAATTAAAATAATTAAGGCTTAAAATAGAAAAAAAATTCGAGCCGAAAATTGCATTGGTTAGTCCGAACGCCTAACCCACGCAACCCACATAAATTAAATAAAAGTCGGACATAACAATAATAATATTGAAGAAAATAATTGTGATTTTGAAGAAAATAAAAATGTTCGTGATATTAAAGAATTTAATTATGCAGAAAATGCAAATGATTATAATGCTGAAGAAAATGTAAGTGATATTAATGCTGAAGAAAATAATTGTGAATTTCAAGAAAAGAAAAATGTTCGTGATATTGAAGAATTTAATACTGAAGAAAATATGAATGATTATAATGCTGAAAAAAATACAAGTGATAATAATGTTGAAAAAAATAAATGTGAATTTCAAGAAAATGAAAATAATTGTGATATTGAAGAAAATAATTGTGAATTTAAAAGGAATAAAAATGTTTATGATGTTGAAGAAATTAGTATTGAAAGAATTAAAAGTTATCGTCGTTTTAATCCCGATCCTGGGATCAGGAAAACCAATGGAAGTAATCGTGAATTTAAGGAAAACAAAACTACGTGTGATTTCGATTTGAAGAAAAATAAAGATATGCGTCAAGAAAATAAGAGTAATTGTGATTTTGATAAAAATAATGGTGATTTCAATTATAAAAAAATTAGTGAACAAAATAGTACTGTGTATGTTATCAATAATTATCAAGAAAATAGGATGCCAGACAACTCGGAGGATCATGAAGAACCAAAGAAAGAGGAATCAATTGAAGAAAGAAGTGAAGCAGATTTGAATGATAATTGGTGTAATTTTGATGATAATGATGATTGCATTAATTTTAAAATGAATGCGTATTGTGAGTGTAGAGGTCAAAAGAAATGTAAGATGAAAAATAATAATAATAGTAATGATGATAACAGTCATGTGAGTGACCATGGCAGCAAGGTCAACATACGGGGCGATAACACCAGTTCTAACGACGACGCCAACGCAGGAGATAAAACAAGTAGCATCGTGTACACACAACTGGATGATGATTGTGGTAGGCAAGTTGATAATAAATATTCATTAAATCAAAAAGAAGAGCGTGTGAATAAAATAATGCAGCTTTCAAGACATAGTCACATGAATGAGGAGGAGAAGGAGAGCATTTTTGAACATATTAGAACTTATCATAATAGCTACTTTTTACCTGGAGACAAGCTGGGTTGCACAAATGTATTAACACATAAAATCAGAACTATAGATGATGTACCAGTATTCACACGTCAGTATCGCCACCCTCAAACTTTAAGAGGGGAAATAAATCAGCAAGCTAAGGAGTTAGAAGAACAAGGAATCATTGTGCCTTCAATCTCATCTTATAATACTGCCGTATGGATTGTACCAAAGAAACCGGACTCACAAGGTAATAAGAAATATAGATTGGTATTGGACTTCAGACCTTTAAATGAAAAAACTATTGGTGATGCTCAACCACTGCCTCTAATAACTGAGATTTGGGAACAATTAGGTGGAGCAATTTATTCTTCTACACTAGATTGGAAATCTGGTTATCATCAAGTGAAAGTAGACCCAGCTGATCGTCATAAGACAGTTTTCTCAACTGCGTTTGGACATTTTGAATTTTCACGTATGCCATTCGGACTTAAAACTGCACCTGCTACCTTTCAGCGAATAATGAATATCGTTTTATCGGGTTTACAAGGAGTGGAAGTATTTGTTTATTTGGATGATATTGTGATCTATGCAGGTTCATTAGAAAAACATTCTTTGAAATTGGAACGAGTAATGAAACGACTTAAAGATGCGAATTTAAAACTTCAACCGGACAAGTGTGAATTTTTACGCAAGGAGGTCATCTATTTGGGTCATATTATATCAGCTGAGGGAGTATGACCTGATCCAGCTAAGGTAACGGCAGTCAAAAATTTTCCTCGTCCTCGAACTCAAAAGAATATACGCCAATTCTTAGGACTTGCAGGATACTACCGCCGATTTATTCATCGTTTTTCACAAATTGCAAAACCATTAACAAATTTATTAAAGAAGCCAATGACCTTTGAATGGGACAAGAGTCAACAAGAAGCTTTTGAAACTTTACGAGACAAATTATGCGAAGAGCCAGTATTACAATACCCTGACCAGTCACAGCCTTTCATGGTTCCAACTGATACTTCAGGTATTGCAATAGCCGGAATACTAAGTCAAGGACCTATCGGGAAGGATCGTCCAGTAGAATATACATCTCGCGTTCTAAATGATAACGAACAAAAATACAGTACTTATGAAAAGGAAGCATTAGCAATATTACATTCGGTATCTCAATTTCACCCATATCTTTATGGACGGCCTTTTAAATTAGTTACGGATCATAAACCATTGGTCTGGATGCAAACAGCAAAGGATCCAACTTCACGTTTAACCAGATGGAGGTTAAAACTGCAGGAATATCAATTTGAAGTGATCTATCAAGCTGGAAAACGAATGTCAATGCCGACGCATTATCCAGAAACCTACCATCTTTACAAATTGAAGAAATCAGAGATGAGGAAAAACTGAGTAAAGATTTTAAAGCACAAATATTGGTTATAACAAGAGCCCAGGCAGCAAGAGCCAAGGCCGAAGAAACGGAAGCGCCTCAACCATCCACATCATGCAGTGCTCCTGTTGCAACAAGAACACGAAGACAATCAAGGATCACACAAAAAGAACCCAAGGAAATATCAAAGGATGACGATTCAACAGAGGATGACGAATAATCAGATGACGGGGCACTTGCAAATACAACGGTAAAGGACACATTAAGGTCAGAGTTTAAGGGCCAACTATTTCATTGGGAAAATAATGATGATAGTGGTTCAGAAAATTTCGAGGACCTGGAGTTAGGAGACGACGATGAAGAGGATGATCCAATAATCGACGACGAGGATGAACCACCGGATTTGAAACGAAACAGATCAGGAGCACCACGACGAGTAGTAGAAACTCGAGATCAGATATATATGCAAAAAAACAATTATCTTTACTTTTTGAACGAAAAGGGGGAACCATGTGACGAAGGCTCTCGAAGAATGCATGAAAAATCGTTACTACCGCGTTTTAAGAAATTACAAGCTAAAAGTATAACATTAATTCGTGTAGGAAAGCGACATCATGTGGTAATAATATTAAATTCGCAGGAAATTGTAAGCTGGAGTTGGATACGTAAAACATTATTTAATACGTTAGACAAATTGAAACTGCGCGCTATAAGTATAGCCAAATCGCGAATAATTAACGGTAAATCATGGAATCAAGTATTAGCTATACTACGAGGTTGTTTTACTAACTTAGAAACCACCCTAGTAGTCTGTTTAGGCGTAGTTGAATACGTTGGTCGGAATAATCGAAAAGCGATTTTAGAAGAAGCGTGCGCATCGGCAATCGGTGGGCATAAAGGGGTCACCAAGACATACAATCGGATACGTTTACGTTATTATTGGGAGGATATGAAGGTCGACGTTCAGAAGTACATTCAAAATTGTTTATCATGCCAATTATCTAAATTAAAACGAGTTAAAACAAAACAACCCATGCAAATAACCGACACCCCAGAAAATTCCTTTGATAAGGTCGCATTAGACATTGTCGGCCCACTTACAAGAACTCGAAATGGAAATTTGTATATTCTAAGCGTTCAGGATTTATTGACGGAATTGATTGATGCAATTCCCCTTAAAAAGACGACATCTGAAGATATTGCAAGAGCTTTCACTAAACGGGATATCTGTGTATACGAACCACCTAAATCCATATTAAGGGGGGCGGGGGGGGGGGGGGGGTAGGGTTTTTGAATACTTAAAAAAAAATTCTTTTTTTAATTTTTTTCCTGAATGAACAATATGTCAAGAATATTGTGTACAAATTTTAAATCAATCCGAGTAAAACTAACGGAGTAACAGCGTTTCAAATGACCGGCCGGTATATCTGATTCTTATACTTGCCCGACCTGCCCCTACATACCCCTAGTAGAAATCAGCTGCAATTTTCTTTGTTCTTCCGAATCCCTTTCTCCGGCTGTGTGTCTTTCAAAGGATGTAAACTGATGACTCAATATAAGTATAAAAATTCATATTCTTTGATTGATAGTTTATTTCAAATTTTCACGAATAAAAAACTTTAAATGGATTTTCCCGAAAACGTTATTTTTAAAGTCCGTGAACATCATAACTCAAAATGTACTGAAGCGATCCCTTTGAAAATTTGAACATTACTTCTTCACATAAATCAACAGGTAACTACGAAGAGTTTTTTTTTTTGTTTTTCATTTTTTTTCTATTTTTTAATAACAAATTAACCGCGATTTTTTTAGCTAAAATCGCGTTTTTCACTTCCAAGTGCTGCAAAAAATCGAAAAAAAACTCTTCGTGGTTACCTCGAGAAATACATCAACTATAAAATGCATATCAATTTTTTTTTTCCGATGATCCGGTAACGAGTTATGATGTTTACCGCAGAACGACTTTTTTTCGAGGCGCCTCCGGAGATTCAACGTCACCAGCTTATTAATCAATATTTTTCGTTGAAAATTTTTTCTGATATTCTTTAAAAGTTGTGCAATAATATGTGATTAAGTTCTATGAAATTATATTACTCATCTCGCCGGGAAAAAATCACAAAAATATGCTTTTTTTTCGCCTTTAAACCCCTACCCCCCCCCCCCCCCCCCTTAACCGACCAAGGAGCAAATCTTATTAGTCAACTTATACGCGAGTTTGCGAGAATATTCAGAATAAAAAGATACAGAACTACGGCATTCTACCCACAATCTAATGGTTCATTGAAAAGGTCTCATCACTCATTGGTAGAATATTTGAAACAGTTCACGAATCAAGAGGAAGAATGGGATGAATGGTTAGAGTTAGCTACATTCTCTTATAACACTAGTAAGCACGAAGGAACACGCTACCAACCGTTTCAACTAGTATATGGACGACCTGCCAGGTTACCATCTAGTAAATCGGAAGAAGACCAACTACCAACGTATGAAGATTTAATTGCGGAATTAACAACGCGAATCCATGAAGTTCAAAATTTAGCGCGTGAAAATATAATCGCAGCAAAGGAAAGGTCAAAAAAATACTATGATTGAAAAATAAATGCAGTAAATTTTCATCCGGGTGATTATGTATTCTTACTAAAAGGAGGAAAGAGTGGAAAACACCTTCCCTACAAAGGACCGTATGAGATAATAGAGGTGATGCCAGATAATAATATTAAATTAATAATTAATCGAAAGGAAAAAATAATCCACCCAAACCCATTGGTTTATTCAAGTATATTTCCGCCTGAAGAAGATAGCAGTAGTAGTGATAAAGAATTATAGTCTTCAACCATAAACCACAAGATATATCTGAAAATTCATATATATCTTTTTATGCTCCTTTATTTTTATTATCATCACACGTATAAAAAAAAAATTTACTTTCACAATTTAGTAAGAATTTCTTTTGCCAGACGAAGTAACAAAAAATTCATGTCAAGAGCAGGATTAGTACAAGCGGTCATCACAATGGCTTCACCAACCAGTATTCTATGCATGGACGAATCCGTTGAATTGGACACCAAGGCTATAAGAGGCTTACTAATAACTAATTATTCTAATTTATCACCCACACCACGTTATCCTCACTACCGTTTAAAATCTGATCGTTTAGCCAGTTTTCAAGGATGGTCAGTGCCCTACATCACATCTGACGACATATCTAAAAGTGGATTTTTTTACACCGGTGAAGGAGATAAGGTTGTATGTTTCCACTGCGGAGTTACTGTATGCAACTTCAAAAGTTCTGTTGACTCGGAATATTTTCATCTACAATATCAACCCAACTGTCATTTTGTGAGGGAAAATTTCTTTTCTGGAGTCAACCTGTAATCAGGAACCAATAAGAATCCTGTTGACTATTAGCCTTTTTTTTTCTTTAACTAATTAGCTAATGGAAAAATAGACAAGGAAATTAAGGTAAAACGTTTAAGGGAATCCCAATTGTTTTTGTATGACCTTTTTCACAGAACTAGACGCACTAAGTATTTCTACAATAATGACTTATCTTGACTACTACGACTTAATTCAACTAAACCAAGAGTTGGGGTAGAATCTGGACGGAATACAAAAAAAATATTTAACAAAAAAAATAATTATTTAATGTTTTTATTTTAATATATATGAATGATATTTCATTCATATATCCTTAGATTGGTGTTTTATTTTATTTAATAATGAATTCACTGGCATACCAATCCCATTCAAATATTTTATTTGTAATATTTCGCTAGCCCCTCGGTGCTGGCATCTTCAGACTCACTGTTAATTTACATGTTTTATTACAATTTATACTTAAAAAATTAAATAATGTATTAAATTTTAAACTTACAATATTGAACGTAGAAATTTTTTTGTATAAATATGAAATTATTATTTTAATTTAAAGTCAATTTTATTAATTATAAATCTGGAATCAATCTGTATTAATTTAGAAAGGCACGTGTCTTGTAGAGGTTATTTTATTATTTTATTTCATTTTATACCTCATTTTATATGAAATATTTATGAGAATGATTTTTTTCTTCTTTTTCTTTTTCATTTTGACAAAGTAATTTATATTTTCTAATTTTTAACTATTGTTATTTAATTGTTATATAAACGTTATAAGATATAATGTTGTACCTTCAACAGTAGCTGTTATAATGTAATATTTTTTGGTTAGCTTGTAATTGTCGATAATAGAGTTGTTTTATTTATTGGTACATTGATTTTTTATCTTTTATGATATTTTTACTTGTACTATTGTAGATAAATGGTTTTGTAGATTATTTGTATATGTTGTCACGATTGGAGATCGTGATGGGCGTAGGTACGGATTTCGTATAAAAGTATGAAATTAAAGGGTACTCACAATGGTCAAGGACCGTATTCAGTATTCAGTATTTTTAAATTCTTCGCGTTTTCGCGGTAAAATAATTCTTTTAAAATCTTCGCGTTTTCGCGGTAAAATAAAATGTATTTAAAATCTTCGCTTTTCTCGCGGTAAAATATTCTTTGATTTTTCACGTTTTGTTGTGCAAATAAAAAATGAAATTGAATGAATTAAAATAAGATGAAGATAATCAATGCTATACCGGCGCTAAACGGTTGATATTAGTTTACGACTTACAACGATCAAGGACCAATCGTACGACCTGGGCTCACGTGATCGGATGCTATACACTAATATCGCGTTGATTATGCTTCTGAAGCTAGTAGAAAATAATATGCCGATTATACGAGTGCTTACGACGATCAAGGACCGATCCAATGATCTGGGCTCACGTGACCGAATGCTCAATCGAGATATCGATCCTCTAGCCACGAACACCGTCAAGTGTCCGGAGTCCGGTATGGTTCAGAGTTTGATTCCCAAAAGAACTAATGAGCTAAAGCCCACGGCCCTTTTATATGGTCTTCACCTATGAAAAGTGGTGGTAACTTGTTTCCCATACGAAAAGACTCGGACCCACTCGAAAGTTCTAGGCCCATGCACATGTGTGATCCCTGGGAAATAGATTTCGACTACTAAGTAGGCCGATGACCTGGCACCACTCTGCTGCCGAGGAAACCATAAATTTTGGTAGTTTCCATCAGCTTTCTCTAATTTCCAAGAATCACATGCAGGTGCACATGAGTTGGGTGGTTTATAGTTTTTAAGAAGAAAACCAAAGAAAGATTACCGCTCCTATGCTTAGATTCTTAAATGGGAACGGATACATAAATTTTAAAAGGACGTTAAGTAAAATGATGAAATCTAAAGAATAAGAGAAACTCTGGTACGTGTGTTCCATGAGTACTTTTCTACTTGGACCTGTACGATTTTTAATAGTACAGCGTTGTAAACGCTTTGGAAGGTATATTTGTCCCGTACGATTACTGGCGTCAGTAAGTCCTGCGTCATAAAAAAAAGGTCCAAATGCAAGAGATCTTAAGTTCTCACGTACTAGATGGACGGATATTCTCTTATGCGATCTATCCTACGGTTTTTACCCTGTTAATTATTATATATAAAAAAACTGGTCTACTCGCAAACGCACTTGTGTTACCGCCTGTGTCTTTGCTGTTTTCTGTCTATGTCGCCATAGTTCTTGAGAAAAATTGTTTTCTCGTGTAAAATAAATTTAAAATTTTCAAAAAGAAGAGATTTTTAACGACTTGTAAGGATATGAGTCGAACGTATCAGCCGTGACACCTCCCCAGCTAAAACTAGTCATCGTTCCTGAGAACTTACAATTTATACGTTAGTTTAAATGAGTACTTAAATTAAGATCAGTTCGAAGAGTGTCCTTGCAGGTCGGTAGTAATAAAGATTGGAAGATAAGGAAAGGTTTTTCTATGATAAAATTTCAAGTGTTTCTATAAATGTATGAGAGTTGGATAGGCAAGGAAGAGGAGGTCGGAGTAACCAATCAGGTGCACTGATATTTTCTCGTGCTATTGTTCTTAATGCTGGTTGGTGATCGTTCGGGGTGGTGGTGCATTTTGTTTTTGAGTCGCCATCTTGGTGTTTTGAATATGTAAAGGATGACTTGTGGTAGTTTTACATCAGTCTTCCGAAGTTTTTCAAAACGCATTCTCAAGATGAGCTATATTCCAGTAGATGTTACTGAAATCGAAAACTTCGACGTATGGGTAACAGTTGAAGATCCAATCTTCCACGGTTTTTCCTTGATTTCTTATGAGGATGTGGAATGGGTTGTTTTCGTGGCTCCGGAAGTTCAGCCCATGGTGAATGGCAAGCCTTTAACCTTCCTTCAGGTAAGCTGGACAATATTTTAAGTTATGATTATTTTCCCTTATCTTTTCGTACCTTTTGAGGGAGGATGTATATTTTTTTTTCTAGTGGTTTCTTCAACTGAATGAAGAAGAGGCGAAATATCTGTTGTCTATAGCTGTCCCGGCGACGATGCTTGACCTCTGGCCGCTCTACTCAAGGGTGAGAGAGAGACGTCTGAACCAGTTGTCGAACAATTCCTGGCAATATTCTGGTCCAGAGCTGGATCTGCTGTTCAGGTGTGATCCAGATCAGCAACCTATATGGCTAATTGCGTCAGGCGACCCCCTGGTGTTGCTTGATGGGTGTCGTTTGGCCTCGGGTAGGTGGTTGAAAAAGGGAACGATTATAAGATTAGAGTGAACTGTATTTTTAAATGAAAGAATTAAAGTTTTCATTTAAATCTCAATTTGATTGACTTATTCGAACTGATTCTTTCCCTTACTTAGAATAGTGTTAGTTATATTATTATTAGTTTTATCATTAATTAAGTATGAGTTCATGTGTATGAGTAAATAAGTAGGGTGATTCTATACCTGGCGAGTTCAAGTAATACGGCAAGGGCTACCGTCCTTGGGTAGAGCCGGGTTACTCGAAGCGCCAGACTTACAATTATTATTTATGGCTAAGGAAAAATCTTAAAGCTATATAAAAAAAAAATTGTCCTTCTTGAGATTTCATCGTCGTTTCGGGATTCGTTGACAATTTTCCTGTAGGTGGGGGTTTTTAGCCCTTTTTTTTTTTCTTTTTTCTCGTTGGGGGTGGTAGACGGAGTCTTGGTGGATTGTCGAGGATCTTCTGGTCGCACAGTTCTCTTCAAGTTTTCGTAGTGAACAGTTCTTTAGTATCTTTAATTAAAATGAAACGCTTTGCCTTGAGTGATGGTGATGTACCGGTCGTGGTGGACTTAGTGTCTGATGAAGAAGACGAGCGGTACCGACCTGATAGTGACAACGGTGAGTGGTCGGACGCGGAGACAGTGGTTGATGAGACCCTACCTCCCCAAGCTGATCGTGAAGATGATGCTGCTACTCCTCCGCTGCCAATGGAGGTCGGTGATAATGAAGAAGACGGAGAAGAGGATGAGGTGGTGGTTGAAGCTGGTAGAATGAGAGATGAAGACAGTGAAGCAAGTGAGAGCTCGAGTGATGAGGACAATGAAATTTCGGATGAAGAAGATGATCAAAGTTCGAGTGAAGGGGATAGTGAGAGTGAAGATGAAGACGGTGATGGTGAAGTTGACTTCCGTGACCCTGTGGTACGTGTCGATGCAGGTGAAGAGCTCGCGCTTGTTGATCGTGATAGGGTCGACGAGCTTATCGAAGAGTCCGACTCCGAGGATAACGAGGACGACGCCATCCTTGTCGTGGACGGAACGTCAGATGAGTCAGGTTTCGAATCTGACTGCACTTTCTCGACTGTGGAGTAGGTCGACGCGGTGGAGTACGATGGTGCTGCCGACAGTAGCGATGAAGCAGCGTCGTCCAGGTCAGCTTCGATCTGTAGCGAGCGTTACGGATACTGTGCGGATTGGGCCGACTGTCGGGTCCCACGCGACTTCGGTCTGGAGTCTCCTCAGTCTCCAGAGAATCCAGAGGATCGTGGTGTACCGGCGGGAACTCCAGAGGATCGAGAGGCAGTCCCAGTCGCGCCTCCAAGTGTGATGCGGTGCCAGGCAGTCGTTGACGCGCGTGTCGAGGAACAGCGGGAGGCGGATGGGTATCGTCGTGCAGTTACCGAGCTCGAGGGTATTGATTTACTTCAGTTGGGATTCACACGGCTCAGGTGGGTCAGCGATGATCCCTTTACAGCGTTGCCCTTCCTGGATCCAGTGCTGGTGTTGTTACACCCTCTTGCTCCAGAGGAAGTAGAGTGGGCTTACCACGTCCTTACTTGGCTAGATAGGGGTCAACGGATGACCGTTTCTTTTCTCTTGGTAAGTTATCTAAGCAGATTTTAAGTAAATTTCTTTTTGAAAATTGTTTAGTTAAATAACTCCCTTTTTTTTGTTTTACAGCAATTCTGCCGAATGGAACTTCAGGATTTGCAGCAGATCCTCATAAAAACTCCGCCCAGGGTGATTCAGGCGATCCTGGACTTTGTCGAGAGGTATTGGGAGGAAAGTCCGCCGGCGTTCGACGAAGTTCATGATGAGGAAGATTGGTGTGATCATATTTGATCATCCCAAGAATTCTTAAAATATGTTTATATTATTATTATTATTAGCATTATTATCATATATATGTATATTAGGGTGATCTAAAAAATAACAAACTTTTTTTTTTTCTTCCAAACAGGTTCAAAAGTTTCATTTAGATAAAAAAAGACGCCTGTGAAAATAAGAGCTCTTAATATTAACATTAAGAGGTTCTTCATCGCACTTTTCTATTTCCCATAAGAATAACATGGGAAAAATTTTTTTTACGTTTTCTGATTTTTATAAGTAGCTAACGATGCGTCATAGGAATGCAAGGCAGGCATATTTTTGTTGGGAATTGAATGCTCTACAAAAAAAGATTCTTATCATTTTTTGAGGAATCTATTTGTTCAAAAGTTGTTTGAGGTTGAAGTCGAATTCATATTAAATTTTAAGATTTTCTACTTTTCCGGTGAAACTATCAGACTTATTACAAAATATCATTTGACCTTTTTTGTAGACAATTTTATTCCCTAAAAGTTATTTCTTATACAGTTTTTTCGAATTCCGCATTGCTTTCTAGTTATTTTTATTTTAATGTCAAGCTCTTAAAATCGATCAGAAGACTATTTTTTTATGGCTGTAATTAGAAAGATACCCACAAGTATATATACACGTACACACACATATACATACACATACATATATATATACATATATATATATATGTATACATATATGTATAACGCTCCAAGTACGCGTTTATTACTTTATATTCTCATCATTGTCTTTATTTATTTTGCGTCCTTTATCTGAGATGACAGATTTTATACTCCCTCTTAGATCTCGTGTCCTTTATTTTTCGTTGGTGGTGGCTGTTGCATAGATGGCCTTGGGAAGTTTGCTGGTGTGACCCTTTCTGTCCCTTGTGTGGATGCTTCGTCGCGTCGCATCTTTCTCTGCGATCTAGGGGTGTCATAAATCACTTCATCGGGTTGGCTGTAGTGTTTAAAAGTAATCGGCATCGAATAAGTTGCTTCAGGTATAATTGTCTGTAGTTCTTCCTTCTCTATGGGAGTATATTTGGTGTATAGTCTCTTCTTGAAATATAAACACATGGTGATAAAAAGGTAGGTAGTTGTCATGACCAGAGCGGAAAAGAGTCCATACAAGATGTAGTGATGGTCGGTCTGCGTTGTTGATAATGGTTGAGCAGTTTGTATTTCTCTCATCACACTAATAAGCGTATAGTCGTACGACAGTTTCCCTATGTTAGTTGCGATAACAGCGTTGTTACCTGGATCGTTGAAAGCCTTCTGCAATGGCATAAAAGTTTGGATTTCCGGAAAAATATGTCCGATGTTCAGTTTCACCTTTGGGGAACTGTCAAATATTTGCGGGGTTTCGATACCGTGATGTCCGACGAGTTTAACGTAATTCTAATAGGGGTTATAAGTTCTACTTACTCTAATGTCACAATTATAAAACGGTTGATATGTCGTCTTTAGAAAGAGTGATAATTCGCAAGGTGGTTCGATGCTGGCATCATAGAGTGGATATCTCGGAGTACAGATGTATAATTTTTCCAAGTTATAGCATGATTCTAAATCTGTATTAGAAACGAGGTTGTACCAGTTTTTATCTTCAGAGATTATCAGATAGTCTGTTCGTGGTTGTATGTATGCTGATCCGTCTGTATTATTACCAAAAGTTTGTTGTACCGGATAAGGGTGCATTTTGAATATATAGTGAGGCTAAAGGTCAAGAATTGGGATCTCTAGTGTAATTATAATTCTGTTTTCCAGAGTTTGTATTTTGCTTTTGGAGATCGTAAAAAGTTCTTTCATATCAATTCTTTCTGATTGGGTAGGAAAGGTTAAAGAATTATGATGCTTCAACATTTCTTTCGTGGCTGCAAGAATCCTTTTTGGCTTGAATATGCTTGTAAACACGTGTCCAGCTTGAGCAGCTTGTAGACCCCTTTTTATGGCTTTCAAGTTATCCAAGTAGTTTGTGAACACTGCGTGAGTAAGCACACTCCAAAAACTTAACAAGTCTACGTATTCGTGGTGAGTGGCATCTTTATATCTCCGGTCTTCCAGAGGTTCTATTTGTTTTAGGCGCGCTGCTAGAGCTAAAGAGTTGAGTATACCTGCCTTGGTGTTCTGTAGATTGTTGTAGTATTCCGTGTTTATTAGCTGTACGTTATTTTCTAAAACAAGGGTTTCGTTCAGAGTTCCTTCGGGATCTCTGGACTTTTGAAAGTTGAAGGTTTCTATTTTTTAATATAATATTTTATTAGAGATTCTTCAGCAGCCTGTAAAGGTGGTTGTATATCACCTATTTGACTATTCAACAACCCAGCAGTTTCGAGTACGTCTATTTCGGTGGTGTCTATGTCGAAACTGAGTTGTTTATAATCTTCAATTTTTATGTGAGAGTTACAAATTTCTGGTTTAATGATCTCTTTGCTGTGAGTCCAGAGCTTGTCGATTCCTAATTCTTCGACAGAAGGTTTGGTTTGCGTGAATTTGTCCAAATTTAATATAGTTATGAGTTTCCAGTCAGAATCTATCCATCTAATTTCTTTCAGTAGCTCGTAGTATAATCCAGTGTTAAGATTTAAAGGTTTAATACTGAGTTTTGTAGCAGAAGATCCAGGTATAAAGGCTATAGCGAGAGCGATGGCCCACGTTATTAGTCCTGTTCTGTCCATGTTGTCTGTCTGGTCTGTTTTCTTTTTCCCTAAACAAAGCTATTTAGTTGAAAAAGGTTTTTGGTGTAACATTTTTTTAATTTGATGTGGCGGCGTTAATATTTTGATAGTCATGAGGCATGTCATAAATAACTTCATTATGCTCGGTGGGTCGTGTTAAATTTTGCATTTCCGCATCTCTCTTGGATTGCGCTTCTTCGGGGATCTTTGGGCCGAGGTGTAATAATAGGCTGGTAATTGAGTCCCAAAAGACTCCGATTATCCATATACTCCAACCATAAACGGAGTGTATAGCATAACCATGTACCAGGGTATCAATAGCAAATTTAATAATTTTAAAGTTAATATAGACACCAAACATTGTCACGCTGAAAGTCCCAACCATGTTGAAGAAACTATAGACCTTACCCCATGCTTTAGTCAGTGTATTCATAATGATCTCTCCGTCAAGTATTTGGGTAATTTTTATTGTTCTGTCTGCAATGTATTGACCTGTCGCGTCACGTGCTATTGTGTTTAAGACAGCTGACCGTTCTACAGGGAACATCATGTGATTCTTAAGATTTTCGAGATCACTATCCGAGTAAATACCTCCTGTGGCGAGTCCCTTTGCAGTAGTATATATCCAGGTATGATTTGTTTGAGCGGCCAATGTTTCTGGCTGCGTAACTATAGATAGTCTTGGATTTAATTCATACCACTGGTCTTCAAGTCTGTACATAGGCGCGAGCAATGGGTTACAATCTACCTGAGTACCTGCTTTAACTATTATGTGCGTGCGAGGTAATATGAAATATGAATCATTACCTCTAGAAACTGGGAGTTCTTGATAACATACATCAGTGTCTCTTCTTTTTATTTCTACAGCGATACATTTGGCGATTCGTATGACTTCTCCTGCAACATGAGCGATGTATCCTGGTCCTTTCATAAATTGACAAACGAACTCATCTGGAGCGATAGAGGCTATTGTTAAAGCATTTTGAAGTACTTTCTTTTCTATTTCACATTCTTGTTCGATGATATTATTGTAGAGTACTATTAATTCTGACTTAAGATGTTGTTCGAAATAAACGAACTTGGCGTTTATGTAAGTAAAGAGATCCATGTTATGTGGTTCTATTCTTTGGCTTCGGGTAAAAAATTCACTCATCTCGAAGTCGAGTATGTATAGTTTTGGATGTACTGTTTTAATGAGTTTAGCTCCACAGGTTGAAAAGAATCCCTTTGTTGTCAGTGCGAAGGTCACTCCGTCGGTGTTTACAGTATATAGTTCTTCAGTTTGAGTATGGCCTGTAGCTTTACTTGCTATACCTTCATACAGTATACCAAAGCGGTGCGAGTTGCAGTAGTCTTCAGGTAGTAAATCCCAAAAGGTATCTCCTCCATCGATATCCATGCATTTACCTGATTGGTATTTACATCTTACTCCGGATCGTAGGATGACTTGATTCTTATCGAGATTAACAGAAGCCTGATAATCTTGGATTGTGAACTTGATGTAACCCGTGACGGTAACCTTTTTCCATGACCCCCATGCGTCTGAATATACTCCTCTTTGACAATCTCCATCAGTGGAGTATGATCCCGAAAAGGTGATTGGCCGTATGACGGACGAATTACTTTTTAATTCTGAATGTGTGCCATAAAAGTGAAAGATTCCCGATTCGTGAATCATCTCGCATTGCTCGTGGGTGATTTCGTGGATATATTCTATGTCACCGTTTAGTACTCCAAACATGTGGCTGAGATCTCCACAATACCGGATGATTCTGCGTACTTCGAGTTTGCATTGGATGACTTTGATAGATGAGAACTCGGTAGTTTGTAATAATTGGACCCTTGTTTCTCGAATTTCAGGTTTGGGTGGAGGTAGTCGGCAGTCTTTTATGTCCAAGAGAGATAGTGTCGTGATGTTGGTAAAAGGCGTCCCACAGTCATAGGCTACAAACTCAAAGGTCGCAGGTATGATGAGATCGACCCCAATGAATAGAGTTTTGGGTCCCATGATTACCTGTATAAATATTTTTATGCTACTGAAACAGTCTTAAATAAATTTAGTAACCATTGTGATGTATTAGTCGGAATCAGTATCGCTGTCATAATCGCGTGTCCTGCAAATTTTTAGTTTGTCAACATGCTTAAGCGAACGTTTCCCATTTTTATCTTCAATAATAGCAGTATTATTATTTAACACTTCCGTTATTAAGAATGGCCCCTTGTAATGAGAGTCAAATTTCCCCTTTCTAGGTTCTTAAATAGCATAGACTCTATCACCGGTTTTAAATGTACCAGGGTTTAAATGCGAATCGTAATATTTCTTTGATCGATGTTTTGATTTGATAAGAGATTCTGTAGCGAAGTTTTTCATATCACTCATGCGTGTAATTAAATCATGCAAGTATCCACCATAAGTTTCAGTTTTCTCGGCGGGGAAAGAGCTTGGTATCCGAGCTATTTTCCCATAGATTTATTCAAAAGGGGTAAAGTTAGTAGATTCATGCACAGAGATGTTATAGGAAAACATAGCAAAAGGATCTAGTTTGTCCCAATCTTGATACTCGTCAACATAATCTTTGATAAACTCAGTCAATACTATATGGCTTCGTTCGAGTGACCCATTGGTCTGCGGGTGGTATCCCGAAGTAGTAACGTGTTTAATCTTGAAGGTCTTTGCTAAGTGATGGAAAACTTTACCTACAAAGAATCGACCTTGGTCGCTTAAGATTATACGAGGGGCTCCGAATTGTAAAATAAATCCTCGAGTTAAAGCGTCAGCTATAGTATCAGCTTTGATATCTGGTATCGGTAAAGCTGCACAAAATTTAGTAAGGTTGTCTTGAATAGTTAATATATGTTGATTTCCACTAGGAGTCATAGGTAGAGGGCCTACAGTGTCAATAGAAATTTTATCAAAGGATTCCGCGGGTGTATCGGTTATAATCATCGGCTCGCGGGTTTTAATACGAGTTAATTTTTGTTCTTGGCAACTAGTGCATGTTTTGACAAAATCTGTTACGTCGTCTTTAAGATTAGGCCAGTAAAACCTTTCTCTTATTCGTCTGTACGTTTTGGTGATACCTTTGTGACCGCCATTGAGACTTTCATGATATTCTGAAATAATGTCGGGTCGGATTTCTTCGTCAGGTATAACTACGTTGCCTTTACACAGGGTAATAGTACAATCGCATTTACCTAAGCTTTCCTTAAGTAATTCACTTATAGTGGAATGGCTAAGTTGTCTAACATATCTCCGGTTTTAGAAATTCTAAGAGTTTTTAAATTGTATTTTTCTATTATCGATTTAACTGTTTTTAAAACTTCTTTAAGATCAGAAATTGAAAATGACTCGAAATGTTTACTTTTAATTACAGCACTAAGGATTTTATGAGATCCTTTAGGCGTGACCAAAATTTGATAAAGTTTACGCTTTTTGAATTTTATGTCTTGAGTATCGATGTAATCAGTATCAATTAATAAACGAGAAATCGGGGTTGTGAATTCACAATCAGCGGAGATAAAATGTAAGTAATTGTCTCTGTGGTAAGTAAGATTTTCATTAGTCGTATGGATTTCTATTTTATTTGGTTCTTGAAAATGTATGTCAGGATAAAATAACTCGTTAGTTAACCCAGAAATGAGTGGTTTGTTACTTCCTCTTAAATTTATTTGTTCCGGTGCATCATCGGAGTCACTTGAGTCGCTTGAGTCGTTTAAGTCGTTCAAGTCGTTTAAGTCGTTTACCTGCTCTTCAGGTATTCTCGGCATTTGTGGGTTTCTTTGTCTTGATGTATGTGTGTGTTGTTCGTCTGTACTTGAGTTTGAGTCGAGGTCTGTATTGGGTGTTGACCTTCCGACGGGGTGTTGAAAAGTTATCATCAGTGATTTGCGGCGTTTAGTTGCATCATTCCTTGGTTCATCGATTTGTTGAGATTCGTCATCAGTACCTGTTCTTGGACTCTCCCACCAGTATGGATCGTGGTCTGATGATGGTCCAGGAGATACATCAACAATTCTTTTACCTTTAGGCTGTTTACTTCGAGTTACAGGTGTCGGTGATTCGTCGGCGGATGAAGTGTCCCCTACGTCAAATGCAAATCGTAATGCGTTTGTACGATTTTTAGGAGGTAAAGGGGGTGGTTCTGGGTCTGGATCCCGTGGTGATACGCGTTTGCGCACCAGACTAAGAAACGCGCTATTCCTAGCTTGTGTGGCGGGTGGCGGTTCCGGCGGGAGTTCTTTGTGTTTAGATGGTCGCCCCGGCTTACGTTTTTCTGTAACAGGTGGAGGTCATCGTGATATCGAAGGTTTGGGTATCGGTGGTTTAGGAACTAGTTGATTTACCACTGGTTTGTTTAAGTGGTGTGATTTCGCAGCTTCAGTAATTGAAGATGGAGGAGGAGGAGGTTTTCTCGTTCTAGTTGCTCTCTCGTATGCTGCAGCTGATGTGGCTTGCCTTCCTTGATTTTTCGTAAGTATTTTTTTGGCTTGTGAAGATGTAGGTAGCAGTAAAGGACATGCTTTTACCTCAGGTAAGATGGGATTTCGAGATAGTGCGTCGGCGTTCCCATTGAGTCTACCTGGCTTGTAATGAAAAGTATATTCATATTCTCGGAGTCTTGCCCTCCACCTTAGTGAACGTTGAACAGGTGGTTTTACAGAGTCAATCCATTTAAGAGGTTCATGATCACAAACTAGTGTAAATTGCCGATCATACAAGTATGGTCTGAAATGTAAAATTCCCGTCATTACAGCAAGACATTCTTTTTCTGTAGTAGTATAGTTTCGCTCGGCTGGTTTCAGTAATTTAGATAGGTACGCTATTGGTCTATCTTCTCCGATCTTGGCTTGGCTCAGTACGCCGCCGATAGCGTAATCAGAGGCATCTGTCGTTAGAATAAAAGGTTCGTTAAAGTCAGGGTATTGTAAGACGGGAGAGGTGCATAACGCGTTTTTCAAAACATCGAAGCTATGTTGTTGTTCTTCTGTCCAGTTGAACGGGACATCCTTCTTTAACAATTCAGAGAGGGGTTTGGCTCTACCTGAAAAGTTATCAATGAAACGTCTATAATATCCGGCGAGACCGAGGAATTGACGAATGTTTGTTGGGTTTTGAGGTACAGGAAATTTCTCAACTGCTTCGGTTTTCTTCGGATCTGGTCGGACACCATCGTCGCTTATAATGTGTCCGAGATATGCAACTTCCGTACTTAGAAACTCACATTTATCGCAGTTAGTCTATTAAAAACTCTTCGTATTCTTACATCGTGTTCTTCTAATGTAGCTGTGTGTATGATAATGTCATCCATGTAGACGATTGCTACTGGTCCGATCAATCCTACCAATGTTCTGTCCATGGCACGTTGAAATGTGGCTGGCGCATTTTTAAGTCTGAAGGGCATGCTGTTGAAGTGATAATGCCTTCGAAGAGTTGAGAAAGCAGTTTTTTCGTAATCTTTGGGGTCGATTTTAATTTGATGAAACCCATTTGCTAGGTCAATTACTGTAAAGTATTTTGCTCCACCTAATGTATCCAAAATTTCTGTAATATTAGGTAAAGGGTGTAGACGTCGCTAATGGTTTTAGCGTTTAAGGCTCGGTAATCTATGGCGAGTCTCCATCGTTTGTTTTCTTTGGAGTCCGGCTTCTTAGGTACAATCCAAAGAGGAGAGCTGTACGGTGAGTTTGACTCACTTACGACTCCGTCATTACACAGTTTTTCTACCTGTCTGATCATCTCTTCTTTGTGCACTGGAGGGTACCGGTACTGTCGCACAGATACGGGTACGTCGTCTGTAGTGTGGATAGTGTGGGTAATAATGGATGTAGTCGAGAGTGGGTCTCCCGGTAATTGAAAGAGATTAGGATAATCTTTTATCAATTTCGTAATTTGATCTTTTTCTTTCCCGTTTAGATGATTTATTCGTAGACTCTCGATAATTCTCTCTACTCTGTCTCGTGTGTCTATAGGTACGTCACTCTCAGGATCTGAGCTAAAGAAATCTTCTGAATTTCCCTCGCTTTCGTATGGAAATATTTCTTGTGGTGGTACAGTAACTTTCATATCATCTTCATAAGCATTTATTACGTATACGTAGCAGGTTCCGTTATAATCAGTAACTAGATTTTCACCCATGTATATATGTTTATTACCGGTTTGAATGCGCGGTGGGTATCCCGTGATTAGATCTGTTTTCTTCAATTATAAGGGCACGACGGCTTGTGTTCGAGCTTGGATAGTGAGCGTAGCTGGCTCATCGTCCCATTGTGGAATATCTCCAGGTATAAATTTTTTTCGTTTTCGAGGCTCGGGCAGAGCAGGCCTCTCAAAAGGTATAGGTGTTATAGGTTTGGACATGGCGACAATTGTATTATAATGAAATGAAATTTGTACTCTTTCGTCTTCGAAAAAGTCTACTCCCAAGATTCCATCGGTTGGAATGGGTAACGGATCTCGAAGTACTTGAAATTTTTGTGATTTTCCAAAGAAGGTAAGTTCTGTAGAACCTACGGTGTCTATTTTATCAAAAGTTATACCGGTTACAGTTAATGACTCATGAGCAGCTATGATGCTGCGTGGTTTCGAGGCGGATAATTTTATGACATTAATATCAGCGCCCGTATCGACCAAAAAGCGTGCTTGGCCGTTCTTTAATTCTGATGCGCGTAAAACAACTACTGGGCCTCGTCCATTTCCTCCTGCCCAGTATACGCTTCTGTTGCGGTCATAAATTTGACCCCTGAGGATTGACACGATGATAGGGCCTCGCTCGTCGGTGCGTCTGTCCGGCGATCGCCCTGGTAGTTTAAAGGCTCGTTTCCACTAGTAGAAGGGACAGGGGACATTGACCTGTCTCTTCGAGCGTTTGAGTACGAGTTATTTTTAAAATACATATCAGGGTGATAATTACTCTGATATGACATAGGTTGAGGGTAATATCCCGGCATATACGGGGGATATTGGTAAGGTGGCGCATAAGGCATCGGTGGAGGAGGATATTGTGGATAATACCTCCCCGGAGATCGGTTTCTGTCGTAATTGTTTCTATCGTAATTAGATCGATCATAATTATTTCTGTCATAATTGTTTTTCTCATAATTAGATCGGTCATAATTGTTTCTGTTGTCGTAATTATTTCTGTTAAGTGAATTTTGTCTTTCTCGAGGTCCAGAATAGTCTCGGTTAGAATTGAATTTATTTCTATCATTGTTAATAAGTGCGCGATACGTCGTCTCTATTTATTTTAAAAGGTATTGTACCTCTTCGTTCCTCGTCTTGAAAACTAACAATGCGAGGTGTACGAGTAACTGGGGTTGTCTCGTTTTCTTCGGTTTGAGCGAACTGCAGGTAGTTAGAATTTCGGGCGGTGTTGCCTTTTAAATCTTCTTCTATGCGTAAAGCTATCTTATACGCATCTTCTAAATTTTGAGGGTTCTGGACGGAAATCCCGTAGATTAAATCGTCTGGTTGGATCGATTATCATACGATTGGAAATCGTGATGGGCGTAGGTACGAATTTCGTATAAAAGTATGAAATAAAAGGGTACTTACAATGGTCAAGGACCGATCTTATAACCTGGGCTCACGTGACCAAATGCTCGATTTATTCTCCTTTATATTCAACTCACGCCTACACAATATTGTTGAAGACAATATTGATAAAACTCAAAACGATTCCCAATCTATGAGTGTGATTTATTTAAATTTCACAATCAAACGTCGAGCGGTAAACGTAAGATTGTGTACCCCTTACTGTTGGCTATCTGTTTGAGCGGCTAAACAGGTAGAAAATAAGGGGTAAAGGAAGGTGGGCTGCCGAAAAGCCTCGAGAAGCTAGTATTCTATTGCTAAAGTAAAATTATCTCAAAAATAATGTTTTCCAAATAATTATGTTCACGAGTAATTTTATTTAAGATCCAATGTACTCAAAATACAATTGAAAGGGTTACAATTGTTTAAAATTGACAACGTAAAATAAAATGTGTCATGCATATGTTTTATAATCAGGTTCAAAATATAAGATAATAAAAATATTAAATAATGATAACAATGGTTAAAACGAAAAGACTCGGACCCACTCGAAAGTTCTAGGCCCATGCACACGTGTGATCCCTGGAAAATAGATTTCGACTACTAAGTAGGCCGATGACCTGGCGCCACTCTGCTGCCGAGGAAACCATAAATTTTGGTAGTTTCCATCAGCTTTCTCTAATTTCCAAGAATCACATGCAGGTGCACATGAGTTGGGCGGTCTATAGTTTTTAAGAAGAAAATCAAAGAAAGATTACCACTCCTATGCTTAGATTCTTAAATGGGAACGGATACATAAATTTTAAAAGTACGTTAAGTAAAATGATGAAATCTAAAGAATAAGAAAAACTCTGGTAGGTGTGTTCCATTAGTACTTTTCTACTTGGACCTGTACGATTTTTAATAGTAAAGCGTTGTAAACGCTTTGGGAGGTATATTTGTCCCGTACGATTACTGGCGTCAGTAAGTCGGGCGTCATAAAAAAAAGGTCCAAATGCAAGTGATCTTAAGTTCTCACGTACTAGATGGACGGATATTCTCTTATGCGATCTATCCTACGGTTTTTACCCTGTTAATTATTATATATTAAAAAACTAAAGGTCTACTCGAAAACGCACTTGTGTTACCGCCTATGTCTTTGCTGTTTTCTGTCTATGTCGCCATAGTTCTTGAGAAAAATTGTTTTCTAGTGTACAATAAATTTAAAATTTTCAAAAAGAAAAGATTTTTAACGACTTGTAAGGATATGAGTCAAACGTATCAGCCGTGACAATATTTTAAATTTTATGACTATTGAAAATATTATAATGACTGTTTTAATTTATTTTATTGCTGTTATATCGGAGTCTATTTTTGTTTGATAAGCTTGTTATATGACTCATTAAAATTTTCTGTATCTTTTCTTTTGTTGACTGTATTTTTGTCTTTTTCTATATATATTGATTCCAATATTAATCTTTTTCTGTAATTCGATTCTACATCTAAAATTTTAACTTGATCATAATTAAAGTTATGGTCTTTATTTATTCTATGAACTGTCAGCATGTTATGTTTGCTTGGGCTAAGTTTAATATTGTTTTTATGTTCATTTATTCTTGTTTTAAGCCACCTTTTAGTTTGGCCAACATAACATTTTTCACAATTCATACAATTTACTTTATGAATACAATCTGATTTTCCTAAATGATTTATAGGATCCTTTCCACTATTATAAGTTACCGGATTTTATATTTTTTAAAAATGTTTCTTATAAATATGTTCAAATTATCATCATGTGGAAAAGTAATTGTTTTAGATGTATCTAAATTATTTGTAATGTTTCTATTGTTAGTTTTATTATTTTTTTCATCTACCAATTTTTCCCATCTATTATTGCAATATTTATTAATGAAATCTATTGGGTAGTTGTTATCTATTAAAGCATTTTTTATTAATTTTAAATTTTCTTGTTTGTATTTTTCATCTGCAAGATACAAAACTTCATCTATTAAATGATATATTATGCCTATTTTTCGCGAGGTTGGGTGATATGAATAATAGTTCAAATATCTACCTGACCAAGTTGGTTTTCGGTACCAGTTTATTTCTAAATTTTCATTGTTTCTAATTTTAACTGTATTTAAATAACTAATTTTTTATCTTTATTTTCTCTCTCTATTGTAAATTGTATTCTTTTATAGTAATTGTTGAATGTTTTCAAGAGTGTGTCAATAGAATCTCCTGAAAAACATAATAATAAGTCATCTACATATTCCTAAAAGAAGAATATTTCGAAATTTATGTTTTTTAAACTAATGAAAATTAATCTATCCATTAGAATATCTGCAATAATTGGTGATAATGGTGAGCCCATTGGTACTCCAAATTGTCAGGAGATTCTATTGGCACACTCTTGAAAACATTCAATAATTACCATAAAAGAATACAATTTACAATTGAAAGAGAAAATAAAGATAACAAAATTAGTTATTTAGATACAGTTATAATTAGAAACAATGAAAATTTAGAAATGAACTGGTACCGAAAACCAACTTGGTCAGGTAGATATTCAAACTATTATTCATATCACCCAATCTCGCAAAAAATAGGCATACTATATCATCTAATAGATAAAGTTTTGTATCTTGCAGATGAAAAATACAAACAAGAAAATTTAAAATTAATAAAAAATGCTTTAATAGATAACAACTACCCAATAGATTTCATTAACAAATATTGCAATAATAGATGGGAAAAATTGGTAGATGAAAAAAATAATAAAACTAACAATAGAAACATTACAAATAATTTAGATATATCTAGAACAATTAGTTTTCCACATGATGATAATTTGAACATATTTATAAGAAACATTTTTAAAAAATATAAAATTCTGGTAACTTATAATAGTGGAAAGGATCCTATAAATCATTTAGAAAAATCAGATTGTATTTGTAAAGTAAATTATATTAGAGTCATATAACAACCTTATCAAACGAAAATAGAGTCGGATATGACAGCAATAAAATAAATTAAAACAGTCATTATAATATCATCAATAGTCATAAAATTTAAAACATATACAAATAATCTACAAAACCATATTATCTACAAAAGTACAAGTTAAAATATCATAAAAGATAAAAAATCAATGTACCAATAAATAAAATAACTCTATTACCGACAATTACAAGCTAACCAAAAAATATCACATTATAACAGCAACTGTTGTAGGTACAACATTATAACTTATCACGTTTATATAACAATTAAATAACAATAGTTAAAAATTAGAAAATATAAATTACTTTGTCAAAATGAAAAAGAAAAAGAAGAAAAAAATCATTCTCATAAATATTTCATATAAAATAAGGTATAAAATAAAATAAAATAAAATAATAAAATAACCTCTATAAGACACGTGATTTTCTAAATTAATATATATTGATTCCAGATTTATAATTAATAAAATTGTCTTTAAATTAAAATCATAATTTCATATTTATATAAAAAAATTTCTACGTTCAATACTGTAAGTTTAAAATTTAATACATTATTTAATTTTTTAAGTATAAATTGTAATAAAACATGTAAATTAACAATGAGTCTGGAGATGCTAGCACCGAGGGGCTAGCGAAATATTACAAATAAAATATTTGAATGGGATTGGTATGCCAGTGAATTCATTATAAAATAAAAAAAAAAAATAACATTTAATCAGACAAAAAATGTTCATCAAAAAATTTTTTTATACTTAAATCAAAAATTATTTCACTCAAAAATGCATGTCAAAAAAAAAAGAGAGAAAATCTTTTTTTTTAATTCTTTTAATTAATCCAAATTTATAACCAAAAAAATAATATTTAATCAAGCAAAAAAACGGGGTTGAAAAAAAAACCCCCAAAGAAAAAAAAAATATTTTCCATTTTAATCAACCGAAATATATAATCAAAAAAAAATAATATTAAAAAAAAAAAATATCCGAGAATTTTGTAACAGTTTTAAAATGATTATTATTTCATCGTGTAACAATTGTAAAGCAAAAATCATAGAAACTTCACACGAGTAAAATTTCTTTTCTATTGTTTTTGTTATTCAAAATTATTATGTAGTTCTTTTCAAAACAAAACAAAAATCAAATCTTCTATGACTAGATATCAAGGGACTAATGTAATCTAACAATATTATCACTGTCTTAGTAATTTGTGATCTTTTATAGTATGGTAGTGTATTTTCGGGGCCTCACTGGGTGTAGAAATCTTAAAACATTAATGAGAGAAACCAATATCAGGTGTTACCAGCCTCAGGGCACCGTGGCTAGTACTCTTGAACCAGACAACAACTCAAAATTGGAAAGAACATAATCATTAACATAAATCCTAACCAGGATTTCGAATCGATGACCAGTGCTGACCAGGAAACCATGCCAATACATTACATTACTTGATTAAAGACAAGTTGAATCAAGGTACGAGAATATTAAAGACATGATAATCATTATGTAACAGAATATCTGTAAGTTTTTGTAATCTTTCTTTTTTTCTCTTTGAATAATTATATGCCAAGACCATGATGAGATAGCAGTGCAAAAAAAAAAATATATTTAAAGTGGTTACTAGCATTATTGTTCACTCATTCTGGTCACATATAGTAATCTTGTAGTAGTATATCGGAAGATTCATTAACAATAACCATACAAAATAAATGTAATAACCAATGTACAGTTGGACACCAGATTGGCAAAAAGAATTCGCGTCGTGATCATTAGACCCCGACGCTCATTTTTACGTAGGGAGGTATGTTACGGCGTAACATGTCAAACTCCAGAAATAACTAAAAATTTAATAAATAAGAGGAAAACTATAAAAGAGTATATTATATTTCCAAGGTCAAATGATAGTTGAGACTGTTGATGGGAAACAAAAAAACGAGACCCCAGATAAAATAAAAAAAAAACAGATTAAAATTTGGAGACGCAATATTCTAACGTACTGACGAGAAAATAAATAAGATAACTACTAATCAACTACATATCATAGGACAACCATAACATATCGCGACAGAAAATATAACTATAACACTAATAATAATTTTAACATGCTACAGATAATCAACCTCATAGCCACCTATCTATAACAACACGAGTAAATTATAATAGCCCAGCGGGTAACGACAATAAAACGCGAGATTAGAATAAAAACTTATATACCGACTGGCTTAACAGTATAGATCAGTCAAGGAATCTACTATTTCGCTTCCCATTGTCTTTTTGACTAACACATATATAGGAATATAGTTTCTGTCTCTAATAATCCAACTAATTGTTGTATTTGACGCTTGCGCTTTCACGGTCTCTTCTTTTGACGCGTGCCATCATTATAAAATCTCCTTATTTGAAAATGCGTGCTGCTTCACCCATCTTCCACTGCCCCTCCGTGCGATGTATCCCTCCGCTTCTCACTAAACACATAAACTCCTCTGCTCATTCACATCAACCATTATCAACATTCAAGAACCGTAATCAACCATCAAGCCACCTGACAACATTTCATTCCAAATCGAATTTCAACCAACAACAATTTATTTCGAATCGAATTTCAACCAACAACAATTTCATACGAGTCGAATTCCAATCAAAAATCTGGTCTCCAGCTCAGCCAAATCTTGTATCCTGACATATTGTTATATTAAATAAACCAACTGTAAGTTTAATTAATTGTTTATTTATCTAGTGATAAGACACATCCATTCACCTCGTACATCCTATTTTCGTATATTGACATACTCGACACTAAATAGCGAGGTCCCCGCTACCTGAGTAGATGGCTTAAGTGCTTTGACTCAAAATTAAGGAACTGAAAAACGTGTTTTCGTCATCTTGGACGTAACAGAAGATCAGATGTATCAGCCTGATACATCGCGATACGAGCGATGGGTTAGGTGTCCGGAGCCAGCTGTGCAAGAACCTTTTTGTGATTCCATAATGGTTTTGTTTATGATGTTTGTTATTTATTCGCAGCCTCAATTGTCCACTTCAGGGACGGTGAAACGCTCGGCAAAAAGGAGTCGGGGCCCTCGTGTGGTACCAGCGAAAAGAGCCTGCCCACCAGCGAAAGGGAAGTTTTTGGAGCTGAGGCGCGTGTACGTGGCTATGGGGGACCCAAAGATCGTCAGGGTCCCATTCAGAGTGACATTCGCTGAAGGTTACATGTATCCGATCCCTTTCTGCGATCCGCTGGTTGGATTGCTGTCACCGATGACATCAGTTGAAGCCAGCTGGTTGGTGTCAGCGATGCCGAGGACCCTCATGGAACATTTCGAGTTTGATACCATAGTGGCGGTAAGTTTTGAGCAAGTATATATATATACATACGTACGCATGAGCACACACATATACACGCATATACGCGTTTTGTTTTTCTTATTTTCAATTTCAATATTCTTGTGTTACAGTTGGTAGCGGGATTGTGTCCGGTCCATTTATGGAATATTCTGGAGATGGCACCTCTTCGAGTCAGAGCAGTTCTAGAAGAGTTCTGGGAGGAGTGCAAGCCGTCAGTGCCTCTCTGCGTATATTGTGGCCAGGGCCATGTCACTTCATGATGTGTTTCTCGGAACATTTTTACATATACATACATACATTTATATATCACATTTATACGTATATTTTGTTGGATATTTTATATTTGTGTACACAAATTTTGCGTTATTTTAATAAAGAAAAGAAAATTATCTGAAATGTATTTGTAATTTAACTAGGTTGAGAGTTCCTTGAGTTCCTTTTCCCTTTTAGTTGATAATTCTTGTATTAAGTTAGATTTGTTGATTTTGTTTCGTCGTTTTCCATTGCTGGTCGTCGTTGGTTCAAATTTCTCTCCACACCAAATTTTTCGCAATATTATATGATTTTGTAATTTGCAACATATATATATATATATATATATATATATATATATATATATATATATATATATATCGGCAACATTTTCTTCTTTTACATGGTAACTTATAAGTATTGTTCAAGTATTTTATATTATACTTCAAGTTATATACATATATGTAATAAGATATATGATTTATTAATATACGATGTAGGATAGTTTGAGTATCTAATGTAGTTATATAATAACTTAAGTATTTATATTTTGTCCCTTTTAATTTTAGTATGAATGTGTATTTATAATTATTTATAACTGTATAGTAATATCGAAATTACTATAATATTGAAATTATAAGTTTGAAGATATAACTTGAGATGCAATATCATATATGTGCAATCACCCATATCATGGATTATAATATTCAGCGCACAGATCATTATACACGATTAATCATATATCAAACAATATTAACAACCTTGCCGCCGCACATGTCCAGTTTTTATCATATACTTCTTTATGTATTACCGACAGTATATGGTTCCTTCACACAGGTCATGTATTGGATCTCAATGGTTATTTTTAAGCTGGTTTCTTTGAGTTTATTTTGTGTTAGATTTTGGATCGAGATTGTGGCCTTTTATCCTTGTCTCGTGTTATGAGAGAAGGTAAAGGTAGCAAAATTTTCTTCTCTCCCCTTTTTATTAAATTCATTTGTTTTTACTGGCTGGTAAGAACAGTGAATTTGTATGACTGGTGATGATTCGTTTCCCCTTTAGTTTCGTGATGGTGGTGTACGTAGATCCGTGAACACAAGAAGGATGAGAAGTATCGAAGAGCCGTTGCAATGAGTGTTACGTTTGAAAATTTTCTTCCTTGTTGCTCACATACATTTTTTCCCTTTTGGGAAAAGGATGGGACGTTGAGGCAAGCACGCTTGCTTTAAGTGACCCCACTGAATCTTCTCTCTTGTCGTCGTCATCGTGTGTCGGTGCATATGGCAGGTTCATTGACTGCCCATTGGGGTTTCGTGAAAAGGGGTCCGGGGGAACGACTGAGGTCGTGTTTATCCCTCAACCTATGTTCACTACCTATGGTTGTTTTAACTTATAGCTAAGATTATAAAAAATTTTACAATATAAATTCAAGTGAATTATTCTCACTTGTGTTAATTATGAATGTTATATGATAAAAGAAAATTGATGATGAATAATTGCAATGATTTTTTTGTGTGTGTGTGTGTTTTTTTTTTTTTTTAATCTTAATACTAATTTCATTCATGAATATATATATATGTATGTATATCCTAATTTATTTTATAATTGGTGCCAGGAAGCTTAAAATATAATAGCATTTTAATATTTGATATATATGTATATATATTCTTACAGATATTTTTAGATACTTATTCTAAATTACTACAATAAATCTAACTAAAAATCAATGCAAGCTAATCCTAATTCTTATCTCTTACGAAATTTTGTCAGAGTAATTATAAGATGAATTTAGCTGCTTTATTGTAGGGCTCGAGTATTATATATATTATTATTATAATGCGTATATGTTTTTATCTTAGTAGAAGCAAATTAATCTATACGTGGCGATATATATATATATATATATATATATATATATATATATATATATATATATATATATATATATATATATATATATATATATATATATATATATATATATATATATATATATATATATATATATATATATATATATATATATATATATATATATATATATTATCACCCTCCTTTTTTTTTTATTTTGTGGAATAGTCCTTTTGTAAATTTTTATTTATTTATCTATTTATATGTATTTTTTTTCCTTTCTTTTATATATGTATATATATGTTTATAATTACTGTAGTCCTATACTTATTTCATCTTTTAGGTTATTTATCTCTGAATTACTTATACGGAATTATTACCCATGCATTTCTAAATTCTAGTATCTTAATTTACATTATACCTAGTCACTGATTTTGTTACAATATTTCCTTGATATCTCGTCAAAGGCAAAAGTAAAAATATTGTTTTTTTTTCTCTTTTTGTTTTTGTTATTTAATTATTTTACTTAAATCTTTATAATATTTATGGTATGTAGTACGCGCTATCTTAGTATTTTACATTATTCATTTAGATTTTAAGTAGTGAGGCAGGGGGGTTCACCCCCGATAACGTAGTATTCTTCCTTACCGTCCGTCGCCGATACTACCCATCGGTAATGTACCATATCTGCGGTCGGTAATTTGTACATATCTGAGGTGGTCAAGTGGCTGATACCGACTCTAGGTAAGATTTTATCGACCAGCAGTAAATTATGATGTGTATGACGAAAAATACTGCCACACTATGATCAGAGCTGGTACCTTATCGTGTACCAGCTCTGATAATAGCATGACATGTATTTATATATGATCATTCGGATTCTTTATATATTGAAACAGGGTGTAGCACGAGCACTTGCGCGAAGCCCCCAAGTCCCTGCCATCTCGCGGTTTAGTTCTTCCCCCACCCCTCTGTTTTAGCAAGTAACTCGTTAGTGGGGGAGAATGAAGCTGCGCGAATGCTTCGATGACATCATCTTCTGCGTCGATTACCGTTACTAAGCTCATATTTCAGACCAAGTGGGGGAATATGAACCTGCGCAATGGCGTCTTTTTACCCGATGACGTCATCTTTTTACGTCATACGACAAGTCCGAACTCGTTTTTCGGCAACTAAGTGGGGGAATAAAGAGTTGAGTGGGTGACTCTAGCGGCCATATGCATCAGTCTGCTCAAGTATTTTAAAGTAGAAGCATTTAATGAGCTATTTAAAACCTATAAAAAGTGATTTATAAATAGACCGCCAAAAACTAAGGTATTGTAAAAAAAAACATATCTTTTTAATTGAACTAGCGTGCATTTTGCAACCATATTAACTGCCTATCTTTTTACAGACCTCATGTATGCACTGAACGTTGTGAACATTCAGCACAATGTGTGTACGAGACAGTGAGCGTTTTGAGTGAAGAAGAAGACAATTACATTTATAAATTACTTACTAAAGAAAAAGAAATTGACTTACAAATCTTATATTGGAAGAACTTATTACTATCTTTTAAAGATCGTAAAGACTACGAACAAGTCTGTCACAGAATTACATACGTTATAACTCATTTAATGATCAAAACTAACTCATCAAAATAACGCGTAGACAACTGAAATGGATCAATTAAGTGAAGAAGAAATAGAGTATCTAGTAAACCATCCACCATACGTCTTATTTGAAGCAGAATTATTGACACGTTATTTTGAAACACCAACACAAGATGATATTGAAAGCTTTGTACGTGATATTCATCTTTTACAAACTAATTTGAATATCATTCTAACTAGACGTGATAAAAAGCGTGTCCGTACTCTGTCCATTCAAGGACTCTGTAAAAAAACTGTATCAGGTGATCGAAAGCTTGGAAAAACTAGAAGAACGTATCGACAAAAAATAAAAGACAATGGAATTTATCTAAGATATCGCGGGGTTTGTTATGCCCGATGACACCTCAGCAGTGAAAGAATTATGTGTCGTGGATATAGCAGATGAAGATTTCTCATTCTTCAAGTGTAAACATTTCATCTTTCATCCACCATTGGAGTATGATGGAGCAATCATGCAAGAAACTCTCGATGAAAGTGGCTGCGGTCATGGTATCTGGTGGGACTCAGGTGAAGTGCCATACAGCGAACTCAAAGATATTATTAAAGATTTGGTGAGCAAAGCAAGTTATGTTTATGTTGACGGAAAGCTAAAAAACAAATGGTTGACGATCTTGACCGATTAATCAGCACAAATAATCGACATCCAACTGATGAGACATTATTCATTTGAAAACGTGGATCGCTACGAGAAGGAGAAATGCCCGCTGAGACAGTTCCATCGCCGAAGAACACATGCATGTGCTTTCAAAAATATTCAACAATTGAAGCGATGGTTCTTGGAATTTTGGGGTGACGAACCATCATACGAGAAATCTGTGCAAATATATTATCAATTGTCTGATTTGAAAAAAATGCATAATCGTGATATCGCCTGTCTTGATTATCACTTTCTTCTACGTTTTGCGAGGACCCAAATACGTCATGTTTACGATACTCTCCCATTGGAATTACAAAATAATGATAAAATAAGAGATTACTCATTTTGCATGGACCACTACCCAGCGTCTGGTGGTGATTGGGATATTTGTGGAATATGGCTTTTATCCATACCAGAGTGTATAAATAATAGTAATTCTATAAAAATAATAATTCACAAAACAAGTTAAAAAAAAAATATACAAATTAATTAAACTTATGCTATTGGAATGTATTAGGTTAAGATTATAAATAATAAAACAAATTAAATCATCGGTGAAAAATTTTTATTTATTTATTAATTCTTTTAATCAATACAGGTTCTATAATATAACTTAATCTTTCTATCCTATTTTTAAACCTTTCTCGATCTCGAGCCATTTGTTCCCATTCACCATGTCTAGCAGTTTTGTATGCATACCTCCATGTGTACATATAATGTATAGTTGGTGTCAGATCAAATTGCACAACCATGTTTCAAGTCAATTTCCGTACAGTGCTGCTGATGGGATTATACTCAACTATACGATCGTGAATGATTAAACAATCAGCCGTTGTGTTTTGTGGAAATTGATTTGTGGATTCAAACTCCAATCGAATGTCTACTGGTCCAGATTTAATAGCCTCACTCTGTTTAGAGCAGTCTATAACACAGAGCGGAGCTTCTTGCAGAAATTTCCGCTTTGTCAACAGTGGCTCAGGCTCTTTATCGTAGTATGAAGATTGAAAATCAGTGTACATATTATACAATAAAGCACACTGATTGTCGTTTATGTCCAAATTTAGATACCCGTACGGATAACTCTGTGAGTTCAGGAATAACTTTACGTTCCGAAGCAGACAGTGATCAAATCGACTTGCGTTCTTCCTTGCGTCGTTTTTTCTTGCTGTCTGAAATCCGAGGATGACGTAACGTGGCTTCTCCAGTTGTGTTGATGTTTTGACAGCCCAAATGTGTCTTGAGGTTGCTGGTAACAGCAGATACTCATACGATTCCCAGGTTCGAAAACTAATTGAGATAGCTGGATCACTGGTAATATAATTTAATGCTTGAATTTTCTCCTTGTCTGGAGGGGTTACATACGGCACAATCCACTCAATTTTTTGTAAAGTCAATTTTACTTCCTCAGCATCCGCTCCTGCCGCTGCTTGTTGTATGTAAGCATTAATGTCACTGTTTGAAATTGTAAGAACTATTTCTAGCTGAACATTCATGAGAACTTTCAGATAATCTTCAGCAAAACCACTCAAAATATTCAGCGGAATTAAAAAATCAAAATTTCCTGCAGCGTTGATCAATTTGACATTATTTTCCATTACCCAGCCAGCATTCTCTAAAGTACTTAACTGATTTGGACTAAATGATACATAACCTTTCATCAGGCTTGTTATACCGACGTTACTGCTTCGATCAACTTCAACACCATTCATAAGTAAACGGAATTCTTTAATCATGTGGACAATCCCCATATTAACCAAGTTGGTGGTAGCAACGATAGCAGTATTATCATTCTTAGTAAACTTTCCGGGAATATGGAGTGCACTTTTGCTAGGAAGTATGCACAAATTTTGATTCTGGATGGTGATACGAACTTCATCATTGTTGTTCAAAGTCGACGATGCATAGGGTTGATGAGCATGCAGTTCATAGTGAGAAATTGAGTCATCGAATATAATTGGTCGTTGGATATCCAATATATTAGCCATTATTTTTATATCCTCTGTCACCTACTGCACCGTACTTGTTGCCATTCTCGTAACCACTGTACGCTGTACTACCTTTTATGCTTGGTGCTGAATATTTATCTTTGCTGTCTTTAAAATCTGTACCGTATTTACGTTGTTGGCTCTCTAAATACTTCTTCAAGTTGTTTGTAGCGTCGTTATTAGACATTATACTCAACAGCTTACCACCTAAGTCTTTCGACACGGGATTATGCAGCAGAAGTTGAATTTTATTTTGTTAATTTTCCACGTAAACGTAGTCCTAGACTTTTCAGGAACTGCTCGTTCTGATGTGTTAACGCCATGTGAGGTCTTCTTCGACTGATTGTGCTTGGCTATGTTGATATCTTTTTATAGCCAGCGCCACTCTTTGTATCATATACAATACCCATTTTATATCGTTCTCACATGTAATCTTATGGTTATAGTTTCACCCCTAAAATTTGCTAATTTTCCATCCTGATCCACTATACGTAGTCTTATATTATATATAGCATCTGCGGTGATTGGAAGGTAAATGACGTGTGATGGCAACTCCACAATCTTATATCCTGGTGGTACACCCGGAAAAAACTCGTGAATCGTGTGCACTTTGCGCTCATTTATATAAGCACCTGTGGTTATATTACACTCAACCCTTAGAGCATTCAGCTTTAGTATGGCCACAGGTAAATCTGATGAGTGAGTTTTGTTTGGTTAAAGCCGACGATTTTTGAAACCTAACAGCCGACCAACAGAATCTTTAGGTATAAAATTTATAACCTGATCACATTTAATTTCACTTCTTAGTTCATTATTATTTGCTTTTATACTGATGCTAAGTCTCGGTAATGCTTTTCGTATGTATTTCTCAATATCTCCGATTTCATAACTACCAGTCTGTATTTTAATTACCTTTTCTTTAACAGGAACAATTTTGTTGGGGGTTATTTTCTTAGGAATATCTCTTTGAGATTGCACATCAACCTCTGGGGCCAATGAAACATTTTCATCACTTCTCGTTGCTATAAACACATCTCGTTTTGTCCTTTTTGCATCAGGTTTGTCGATATTTCCTACATTGTTATCCAAGATGTCATTCTTGTCTTCTTGTTCTTCATTATCCGGAGGATAAGTTACATAAAACTTATTAGCGCCAATGTATATATTAGGTATCGAATTAAATGTCAGCAATTCTACAAGACCCAAGACATAATTCTTTCCCTCTGACAGTTCAATTGGTGGGAAATAATTTGCCTCTAACACAGGGGCAGGGTTGGGCAAAAATAGTATTTTCATCACTATTTTTCGCTTAAATAATTAATTTTTCAATTAATTAATAATTAATTAAAAATAATTACGAATTATTTCAAAAAATTAGTATTTTCTAAACTTATTTTATAAAATATCTCGAAATAAAAAATTTGAGTATTGATAATTTCAATTGAAAGAAAAATTAAAATTATCTGGGAAAGAAATTTCAATTGCCAAAAAATTCAACTATTATTCATTTTATAATTAATAATTATGAAAGTATTTATCATTTTCTTTACAAAAATTTCTAATTTTTAGAAAAATTTCATACTCATATCTGATAATTATTCAATAGACAAGCAATTAGATAATTTTTTTTCAATAATTTTAATTTCCTTGAAAATTAGGATCAAATTTCCCCCAATTATTAAATTTAAAAAAATTAAAAATTGTTTGTTTCTAATTACTAATTACTTCAAAAATTAAAAAATCGTTTACTTTTAATTAATTATTTTAAAATAATTAGTAAATTTCTGTGTCTAAATATTAATTAATCAAATAATCAGGAAATAATTGTTCTCTAATTATTGATGTTTAAAAAAATTAGAATATATTTTTTCTCTAATTACTGATTTTCAGAATAATTAGAAGATATTTTTCCTCTAATTACTGATTTCCAGAATAATTAGAAAATATTTTTTCTCTAATTACTGATTTCCAGAATAATTAGAAAATATTTTTTCTCTAACTACTGATTTCCAGAATAATGAGAATATAATTTTTCTCTAATTTCTCATTTCCAGAATAATTACTCCGTACAAAGTTTTTGGAGGGAGTACGGAGTAATTTGGGAGTGAATACAAAAGAGATATTATTCATTTAACTGACTCCCCTTAGTAGTGAAATTTACTTCAAAGGGAAGTTTTTAAATAATCGTTAAGAAAAAAACTTTACGCAATAGATTTTTTTAAATACTTCCAATAGAAATTGAGAAATTTTGCGGTTATCGTCAATCAGTGCAAGAAAGTCCACATTTACTTTGAAAATCAATAACTCGGAAATTAATAATCATACAGAGAACCAATGTTGAATTTTAAAAGCTTCAAAAAATTCTCTATAAGCTCTTATATTTAAGTGATTTTTTAAAAACAATTAAAAATTACCAGAATAAACAATTCATAAATATTCATCCACTTCGTTTAATATAAAAATTTTGATCGTCAGCCATTTTTTGGTAAATCAGTAAATTATTATATTTTTATTAATTTAACCCATTAATGTCAATATCAAGGGTTAAATTTGATAATATTTAGAAAAATTTTTAACAGATCGTTTATTTACAATATTAATAAAATTGCTATATCACGTGATTAAAGAATTTTACTGTAAGTTTTGTTATTTAGTCAATATCAACAAAAAAACTACGCTAATATTAAAAAAAAATTGTTTTCAAAACAAATATAGAAAAAACAAGTAGAGTTTGAGAAAAAGTACTCAATAGATCTTTGAAGAGCATTACATTACCTACGAAATGCCGCAAACGACGACTCGATAATTTGAAAAGTGGCTGAATGATCGGGAATTGAAAAAAAAAATCTTAACTTTCACACGTAAGGGAAGGGGGGACAAAGTAGGATATTTCAGAAAATGCTAAGGTTTCGAGGACTCAAATACGCTAAATATTTTTGTTTATGATGATATTCAAAGTAAATTAATAAAAATTTGAGTTACCGTTGAAACAAAAAAAATTTTGTATTCCCATTAAATAAAATTGATTAAATTAAATTTTCTTGTAAGTAATTTACATGAAGAAAAATTACATTTTACACAATTATTGGATGCAAAGGAAGAAAAAAAAATTTTATTGGTTTTTATCATAAAACAAAAGCTATCAACATTTTTCGACTAACACTCGATTTTTGAAAAAGTTTCACAAAAAATAATCAAAATAATACTCAATTATATTTACAGAAGTGATTTTGGAATATTTAAAAAATACAATTTTTAACTATAAAATTTTGGGAGTACCCCGTTTTGCCTACCCTACCCCCTTTTGCCCCCCTTCCCCTATTTTGAATGGAAAAACTTCAAAATCAAATCAGTCGTGTCTGATCAGATCAAAATATATTATAAAATTAAATATTCTACATTTTTTATGATATTTTATAAAATTTTACAACATATTTCCTCACATTAGATGCATTCATAGGATCCAATTTTGTAAAGATATATAAAATGATATAAAATTTCGTTCAATCATGACTTCTCTTATTCAGGTCTTACTTTAAAAATTATATGAAATATTCCTATAAAATCTTATAAAATTATATAAAATTTAATAAGATTTGATAAAATAGCATAAAATTTAATATAATTTTATAAAAGTATTTGTTCCCGGAATGAGAAAGTTGCAACTCAAATCTGTTATTTTAGTAACTAAAAAAAATTGTTTATTTATTATCAGATATTAAAATACTTTCAAACTGACTTGTCTTCATCAATCCTAATCTAGAATATTATATTCTTTAATTATTTCAATAATTATTTGCCAAATATATAATATTTCTATCAATTGTACTAGAAAAGTTGCAACTCAAATCTGTTATTTTAGTAACTAAAAAAAATTGTTTATTTATTATCAGATATTAAAATACTTTTAAACTGAATTGTCTTCATCAATCCTAATCTAGAATATTATATTCTTTAATTATTTCAATAATTATTTGCCAAATATATAATATTTCTATCAATTGTACTAGAAAAGTTGCAACTCAAATCTGTTATTTTGTCTAAGGATTTTAGTAACTGTAAGAAATTGTTTATTTATTATCAGATATTAAAATACTTTCAAACTGAATTGTCTTCATAGATCCTAATCTATAATATTATATTCTTTAATTATTATAATTTAGTTACTTTAAACAAATGTTTATTTTTCTTCTGATCATCAAATACTTTTATAGTAATTTGAAATCAACAATTTTGGCTTAAAATCTTATATTCTCCACTTATTTCACAGAATAATTGCCAAGTATTTTGTGTACATATTGAACAGAATAGGAAATACCAACGCGATATGGAAATTTTGTCTTGTAATTAAAGAAGGACACACTTAATTTCAAGTGGACGATTAATAGTACGTGGAATGAACTTCTAATCATTTAAGAAAGGTTATTACTTTTTCATTGCAAAGAAATGTCTTATTTTTCAGGAAAACTTAATAGTTAGCCGAAAAAAAAACTTCTTATTTTTCAGAAAACTTAATAATTAGCCGAAAATAAATTCTAATTTTTTAAGAAAAATTAGTAATTAGCTGAAAATAAATTTTGATTTTTTAAGAAAAATTAGTAATTAGCTGAAAATAAATTCTAATTTTTTAAGAAGAATTAGTAATTAGCTGAAAATAAATTCTAATTTTTTAAGAAAAATTAGTAATTATATAAATTTTGATTTTTTAAGAAAAATTAGTAATTAGCTGAAAATAAATTTTAATTTTTTAAGAAAAATTAGTAATTAGCTGAAAATAAATTCTAAGTTTTTGAGAAAAATTATTAATTAGCAAACAAATTTTTATAATTAAAAAAAAAATTAATAATGCTTCGCATATATTGTTAATTGTTTGGGTATTAAATAATTAGCCAGTACATTTTTCTAATTTTTGTTAGAAATTCTAAACTTTTTTTTTCTGATTTCTAAGCTTCGAATGAGTTCGTAGAATCATAATTTGAAAGAGAGATTTTTTTTGTAATTAGTAATCGATCTTCAATAAGTTATAAATTTTTTTTTCAATTAATAATATATCTATGCATAAATTTTGATTAAATTCATTAATTTTTTTTGTGTGGAATTATTATCAATTTATTGAAAAATTAGTAATAATTTCATCATTAATTATTAAATTTTTTTTTAATTGAATAATTAATAATGAAAATTCTTTTTTTGCCCAACCCTGCACAGAGGACGATCCTGTCAACGTTAATGTGAAAGACTCAGCCATGACTAATGTCCTGAGTAACTAGTCATGTCAATTTAAAGTCGTCCGGAAAGAAATTTTAGACACAAATGTCCACATATAATTGTGTCAAAGTCTTGATATCTTTTATGATTATATTTCACGCTACCAACATCGAGATATTTTATACGATCTTCTGGTGGTTGTAAATCACGAAAACTATCGAAATAAATTACTTTATCACGACTTTTCTTGTACGCCACCCAATGAGTTCCAGATCCAAATTTATCATCAAGATTGACAATAGCTGATTCGAATTCTTTAGGTCCAGATTTTGGCAGATCGTTTCTCATGAAAACACCGTGGAAATTGGGTATCTTTAATGCCTTGGCGTATTTCATCAAGTCTATGTTTGTAAGTGCTCGATGTGGTAGCTCTACTTGTTTTTTGACTTACATCCTCTTCCAACCGATGGATATGGCCACAAATATAGTCCCATACCACGTCTGTATGGCTTTAAGTATAAGCCTTTACCTATGGCTATCTTCCATTTTAGAATTATGTCTCCTGCTCTCCTCTAACTGTCTTTTGGCTGAACTAGCATCGTTGACAGCCTTCGTAACCGCCGTAGCGCCACCAGCGAGAGCACCGGTTGCTGAAAGACCTGCAAATAGGGGGATCAAAAACGGAAGTACACCACCGATTTTAGATGGAACTGGTAGTATACGTGGCTGTCGAACATTTTTCTTCCCACCAGATTTTTTTACCTCTTGTCGGGCCCCTTTGAGTGCCGATTTAATCGGATCTCCATCTGCTTGCATTGCTTGCTTAGCAGCCGTCACAATTTTCCTCAGTGCCACCTTGGGTCGTTTGCTGGTACTTTTCTTCCTACCACTCTTTCTCCTCTTCTTACCCACCATTCTCTTCTTCTTACCACTCATTCTCTTCTTACCCCCCATTCTCTTCTTCTTCTTCATTCCCATTCCAAAACGTTTTTTTACCTTCATGATTTTATTTATACTCCATTTTATACTCCAAGCAGCAGCTTTTTCTCCAATAGAAGCGTCTTTCGCTTGAAACCGTTCCCACGCTTTATCAGCTAATATTTTATCAGCCTCGTGACGTGCCGCCAAATTTTCTCGATTTTTCGAGTAAGCAATGTCGTGATTTTTACACGCTGCATCCAAAGGATTGATGCCAGGATCACCACGAGCCAATCTCTTCTCTAACTTTGTTCCTGGGCCGCAATACTGATAGCCAGGTATATGAAGTTCAAAAGGTAGCTTGTGAAACGGTGGGTTGCCGTTCAAAACTGTAGTTGATGGTGGAACAGCCTTTTCGTGGGTTACCCTAGTTAACTCAGACCCATGAAACTCTTATTTTATATTCTTTTTAGGAATATACCCGAACTGGCCTTACAAATCTAAACTAACACTAGTACTTAGCCTAGATCCGTGTTCGGTGAGTTGGTGATGTCCCTGATGACCTTGGACTGGCTGGATAACTGATGAATATGTGATTATAACACCTTAACACTAAAGGTGGGCAGGATAGCAGGTGAATTCACTCAAACGCTGATATCAATTGTTAATTAAGATTTTATTAAGAGAAAATGCTTAATTAACGCCACTTCACACACACTTATCAGTAACTTTAATTAATAACCGAAATTAATAACGGGAAGCTTACGCAATTCAACTAAGTGTGAATTGGATCAACCTGAGATAAAGTTAAACTAAATGTTAACTTTATTACTGATTAACTAAATGTAATGCAGTACTACTGGATTGACTGATTAGAACACGTTAGACTATTACAAGGAGTCTAGGTGTCCAAACCTTTTAAGCTCTCATTTGATTGACCGCGCTCCCTTATATAGTCGTGCCGACGCACTGTCTCACGTGACATTACCTGAGGTCACCTGATGTCGGAGGCGCACGAGGCAACTTCGTAACACCACCCTCCTTAACTTTAACCCAGGTAATATCATGACTTTGATGGTAACAGGGTTGAAGTTAAACCTATGTTTCAGCGCCGACAACAGCATAATCATTCACTCATTACAAAAATGTCACATTCACTCTGTGGCTCCAAATACTGAGATTACTGCTTTACAAATTATTAGCAAGTATCTCAAAAATAAAAATTATTTTATAAACTCTTTTTACGAGTATAAATATTACATATAACAATATAAATATTATAAATATTATTAATAACGATATAAAATACATTTCTGGTATCAGTTCTGTACGGACTTATCAATGTCCCTTATTCTACACTCAGGTATCTTTTCTCTGATTAGTAGACACAAAAATAAAAATAAAAAATAAACATGTGATAAACAAAAAATAAAAATTATTACAGATACTGATATGTCATAATCCGGTCAATTAAATGCGTAGTTAACGAAACTAACTCACGCTTGTCAAAATCGGTAATTTTAAATTTATGCGAAAGAAAGTTTTAAATAATAATTGTATATAAACCAAAAAATAAAAATAAAAATAATAATTAAACAAAAAAAACTGGTATCTAAAAAATACTATTGTCAATATCACACTGTTTTGCTTGAGCACTTCTGGAACTTTCTTGAACTTCACATAAACTCTGGTTATAGTCTGGTTCTTATTTTATTACGGTGGTAACGTTAAATACGCACCCCGTGATGCCTTGGTCATTCCCACTCTGATGCGGCAGGATTGACATGAATCATTGGCAAACGGATACTGTGTTGAACAATGATGACAGTATCGTTTCATCGCTCTGTACCCTTCAGTATTCCAAGTATGATATGGGCACGTGTTGTTCGTGTGTCCCAATCTGCGACAATTTGTACAGTAGCAGTCCCCTCGTAACTCGTTCGGACATTTGTCAAAAGAATGCCCCTTTTCTTTACACTTGAGACATCCTGGTTCTGGGACTGGTGCGAGTCTGGTCTCAATAGTTTGTGTCGCTACTGTTCTGGTTGACTTTGGCACGATGTCTTTAGCAATCTTACTTACCGCTGCTTGCCACTCTGGTTTTGAGATGATTCGTCTCAAATTTATCTCAAGTAATTGAGATGCTTGGCCAACACCAATCTGACACGGTACAGCAATTGATGGAATTGGCATTTCTGGTAGTTTTACTGGTTCGTTTACTGGTTTTTCTGGGACAACCAGTACAGAGTTCTTTTCTTCATATACTAATACATTACTGTTACGTCGATGAAATCCAGATAATAGCGTAACATCCATTGGCACAGGAATATCAAAGTTTAAATAGCTGGCTGCTGTGGCAAATGCTGGATTGAGCCAGTATGAATTTCTATCGCCGGTTCTTCCGTGAAACCGTTGATTTCTGAGCAGCTCTCGGTTCTGCTCTTCTTCTGGTCGTGACACTGATGAAGTCTGGATCAGGCTCCCCAACGAATTCATACTAGAAAAATATGACTGGTTAACCTATGCAACGTACTAGTGTTAGAACTATTTTAAATTGCACTTTACAATATTTTACTTAATTTTATTATTTTGTCGAACTAACGACTCATTATCCGACTCTGGTTTATTTCGGTTTGACCGACGTGGTATTTTAAGATCATTAATACTAAAAGTACCGATTAATACATTATTTTTATCGCAAATATTTACCAAACTGTTAGAGTAAAAACTATGTACAAAATACGGACCTTTACGTGGAGGTGCAAGCTTACCTGCGAATCCATCAACCTTTTTACTTAACTGTTTGTTTCTGATGTATACCTCAGCTCCGATAACAATATTAATATTTGGGTCAGGTAGTAAGTCATCCTGACGGTTTTGAGCTTTTATCATGAATGATTCGACATAATGTCGAAGTTCATCAATTAATGATAAGACGGTATTGCGATTATCTGTCTTATTTAGTTCGGTTAATACTTTTCCACCCCGATGTAGATCTAAGTATCTCGGATCTCGACCAAAATTCAGATACGCTGGGCTGACGGTCAGCGAGCTGTGAACAGATGTATTATAAGCATATACAAGTTCAGGTAAATTTTGGTCCCATTTGGAATGTTTATCTGAAAGAAAAGTACGAATTAATGATTTTAAATTTCGGTTTACTCTCTCCACAGGATTAGCCTGAGGATGATATGCTGGCGTTAGTTCGTGGACAATCTGGTGATCTTGCAAATATTCTGCAACAGTTTTATTCACAAATTCTGTGCCGTTGTCGGTAACAACAACTCTTGGGTAACCCCATCGGTTGAATACGGCTCTCAGGAAAAACACTATTTTATTACCTGTTGGCTCTGATATTGGCTGAACTTCCAGGTATCTTGAGTACATGTCACACAAGACAATGAGATGAGTTTTCTGATGTTGTGATCTGGGCAATGGTCCCACAGTATCAACTGATACACTCTCCCATAATTCAGTGATCGGTCTATGTCCTGGTGCAACTTGCGGTGGATTTGTGTCTGGTTTGTGAATTTTGCAGACTTCGCAATTATTTACATATTCTTGGACGTCGTGGTACATATTCGGCCAGTAATAATGACTTGACACGTGGTGATATGTTTTTGTTGTGCCGCCATGTCCAGATACTAATTCGTCATGCGCATTCTGAATTATTGCCATGCGCGCTTCTGGTCTTACGACGAGTTTCCAATGCTCTGGCGCATCTTCAAATATTTGTGTCGGATGTCGTGGTCGATAGTAATATAGGTCGTTGTCTATATATTTCCATTGAGGGAATCGGTCTGGTGTAGCCTTGACCTCCTCAACTTTCCTCGTGTACCACTGGTGTTGTACGTCAATGACTCGACTGAGCTTCTCTGTCTCGGGTTCAACACCCTCGTATGCTCGTGAGAGAGCATCAGCCGCCTCGTTGTTTATACCTGGTCGATGAACTATAGTTATAGTCCACAGCGAGTACTCTGCTACCCATCTGGCTAAACGTCCTCGTGGATTTTTGATGTTCTGTAGCCATCTCAAGCTTGCATGATCGGTAACAACCGTTACTGGATATTCTTCATAATAACCCCTCAGTTTTTGATATGACCAAATAACTGCTAGGCATTCTTTCTCAGTAGTGGTGTAGTTACGTTCGTGTTTGTTCAGCGATCTGCTGATAGCAGTGATGTGGTACTCCCGGTCTTGAGCTTTCTGTGTTAATACAGCTCCAATTCCGGTATCACAGGCATCGGTATATAATATAAATGGTAGATTATAGTCTGGTACGGTTAAAGCTGGTGCATTCAGTAATAATTCTTTCATCTGCTTGAACGATTCTTGCTGTTCAGCACCCCAAGTCCAAACTGATTTCTCACTGGTGATAGAAGTGAGTGGATTTTGAATTTTTGCTACCATCTTCATATGTCGTCTGTACCAATTTACCATTCCCAAGAACCTCCTGAGTTGTTTCTTGTTAGCTGGTTCTGGGTAATCTCTGATTGCGCTCAGCTTGTCTGGATCCGGGTATAGTTCATTTCCTTTGACGATGAACCCCAAATACTTCATCTCCGCAACGCAGAAACAGCATTTTTCTCGTTTTATATGCAGTCCTACTTCCCTGAAGACTTGGAATAATATCCCCAGAGTCTGTAGATGTATGTTGAACGTTGGCGTTGCGATGACCCAGTCATCCATATACGGATGGATATAATTAATCCAGTACGCTGGTAGATTAAGCTGGCGTAAAACTTTTTTCATAGTCTGTATTATCAAATCCATATTTCGCTGGAAAGTTCCTGGTGCTGTGGATAATCCAAACGGCATTCTGACAAACTCGAATGATCCCATTCCTTCTACAGCAAACGCAGTGTACTTGCGATGTTCTGGTTTAATCTGAATTTGATAATATGCGTTAGTACAATCGATAACACTTCGATACGCACCTTCTCTGATTACTTCCAATGATGTATCAATTCTTCGCATTGGATAATTTACCATCTTCATAATTTTATTTAGTGGTCTGTAATCGATGCACATTCTCCATGTTTTGATGTCATCCGCGTCTTGCCCTGGTAATAATTTCTTTTTAACCATTACTGGTTGAAAACTCCATTCACTGGTGCTTGGCTGGATAATTTTCTGGTCCAACAGTTGTTCAATAATTTTATGTAAAGCTTCAGTGACCTTGGGTGATCTTCTGTAGGGTTTAACACGTATTGGTAGATAGTCGTTCAATTCAATTTCATATTCAACTCCTTTTAATGTACCTAGATCTGCTTGGTCCATTAATTTAAATTCGGCATCTAGAAATCTTGTTAATTCTGCTTGTTCGTCTGGTTGTAAATATATTGTGCATATGTGGTTACCTGGTTTAATTTCTTGACACAACTTAGGTTGGTTGTCGTGTTTCCACGTCCACATCATTTTATCTGCACATAAATTAATGCCGTGGTCCATCATAAATTTCATACCGAAAATAATATCATCTGGCATCTTGTGAAATACTTCGAACCATGTGTTGATCTCGACACCATCTATTTCAATATTGACGAATATCTTCTTGATGCTTTTTATGGCTGAGTTGTCTGCTAATAGAAATGAATTTTTATTTGCGTCATATTTAGTTTTAATTATATTATCCGGTATTTGATCTGCAACCTTTAGTGTGATAAAATTTCTACTCGCGCCCGAGTCGAATAATGCCGTGCAATTGATGTTGTTAATTTTAACTTGACAAATAAAATGTTTACTTACATTTATTTGCATTTTTCCGCCTAGAGTTGCTCCCGCTGGTACATTAAGCGTGAATTTTTTGATCTCTTGGCCACTGGTTTGTCCTCTTCTTTCTCTGATTGGACTCGGCTCAAAGTAATCACCTCCGCAACTCTTTGCTAAACAGTTTCCCATGCTGGCAATCACTAGATAGTTACAATCACCGTTTTCACTTTCTGTAAATGCGTCCGGCTCGCTGGATAGCTCGCCGTTATCTGTTTCCGTTTCTCTCCCGCTCGAGTGATGACTGCATGCCTCCCTTCCCCTCCAAAGTGTAGCGTGGGGTGATTGCTGTCGGGCGAGTACAACCCCCTGTACTTGTTGCACTCGCGCTGCTAGTTTTTTATACAGCTGCATGGCTTTACAGTCTCACCTACTTTTAAGCAATTCACACAGATATTTACTCGTTCATTTCTGCAGTCCCGGGATCTGTGTCCTCCTCTTTCTCCGCAGTTAAGGCAAATGTAAGTGCCTCCGACCGTTCTTGTAGATGATCTTGATGTATTTGATCCTGATCTTTTGTTCCGGTCGTTCGAGTTCGATCTGTCTCTGTGTCTGTTATTATTTCTTTTGTCAAATACGACATTGATTTTCTTGTCGTTTGATTTGTCACTGTGTATTTCTTGTTCTGGAGAATTTTTTATCGCTGGTTTTCTCAGGTGCCTCTTTTTTCTGACGAGTCGTTGTACTCTTTTTTCTTCCCCTGATTGTGAGTCAGTGTCAGTCTCTGATATTGAGTCCCTGGTGTTCTGCAATCTCCTCACAGTTGACCTATTTACATCTCTGGCCTTTCTTTTATCAGCTAGTCTTCTTTCTGCTGTGGCTATTGCCTCAGCTAGTTGTGTATACGATGAAATTACTGGCATAGTATTAAGCTCAGTTTGCATCTCTGCTGTTAATTTTGGTATCAATATATCTAGCTCTCCTTTTAAGCCTAGAGGTCTGTCTAGTTCCTTGAATCTTGTCCTCATATTTCTGATGAATTCTTGGGTGTCTTCGTTTTTTCGTTGATATGTATTGAATAATTCTTGCAGTACGTCAGTATCTTTCATCGTCTTACAGAACGTTACTTTGAATGAGCGTTCGACTTCTTCCCAGTTTGACCATAGGTCGCAGTTTTGATTTATCCATTCTTCTTCGTTAATGGCAATTTTTAATAATTCCAGTCTGTCTTCAAAATCGAATTTCTGCTCTCTGCATACGTCTGTTAGTTTCTTGATCCACTGCTTTGGTTGTGATGATTTTGTGAATCTCAATCCTTTCACCCTTATTAAAGTTTCCATCAGATGTATTTTATCTGCTATCTTTTTCATCGAATTTTCTCTGTAGCTTTGAGAAATTGTAATTGGATAATTTGTTTGTCCATGATAGTCACTTAGATAGTCTGGCCTATACGTTTGGTATTGGCTCTGGTATTGCGGTCTATGATACTGTTGGCGTTGTTGATATTCTGTCCCACACTGTTGTTGTGGTGGCTGGTACGTTTTATTGTATTGTTGTGGAGCTGGTTGATACGTCGTATATTGCTGTTGTTGCGCTGTTTGATATCCCAGGTGAGCACTGTAGTTGTCTGTCCTCACGTATTGTTCTTGTGATTTCTTATTCTGTTGTTTACTGAATACTTGTGTTGAATTCGCTATTTCGTCTGGTTCTAACGTATCATCCCATAGCTGTACATCTTTTGCTATATAATTTATTATTGAATTTTGCCAATGACCGTTATCATTTCTTTTTAGACCTAATTCTCGTTCTAAGTCTCTGATTAAATTTTTGTCATTAATCTGTGGTATTGATTCGATTAGTTCAATACGCGCTGCTGCAGTTTTTTCGTCCTGTATTCTTGTTTTTGCCCATCGGATCCAATTTGCTGTTGTTTTGATCCACTCTGCTTCCTTTGCTTGGAGTTGTTCCGTCTTTTCAATATTTTCCAAGAATACCTGCGCTTTTAGTCTGTCTAATCTCCACACTTTTTCATCTTTTGTCAAAAACGTTATATTTTCATCCCTTATCGATGTATCACTGGTTTGGGGATGATCGTGTAATAATATGTCTCCATCGTTCATTTCTTTTCGGAAATCATAATTTGCTGCTTCTTGCCATTGTTCTGTTCTTTTTATTGTAAGTGGCTTTGTTAGTGTTCTGCTCTCGGTTATTACTGGGACTCGTTTTTTTATTCCCTGGTTTGACGGTTGAGGTTGCTGGTTGCTGATACTTTCCCTCTTAGTTGAATGTCCGTCTATTCTGATTTCATCCTGGTCTAATTCTTGAATTTCACTTTTATCGAGTCTTTCCTTGAGCTTCTGAACTGTCTCGTTCAGAGATTTTACCACTCCCTCTAAGTTCTTGGTTTTCCTTGTTCTGACCATCTTGATAGTTTTCCGACGAGTAAACCGAAAATAAATTTACTAAATTTAAAAATAAAAAAAATGCAGAGAAAAAAAATGAAAGAAAAAAATGAAACGAAGAAAATATAAATTGATTGATTTTCTGGTGACCAAAATTTCCTGTCCTTGCCGCTTGTTTACACCTGTTAACTTTCAATATGTCTGTATTAATATTCGCGTCACGTATCACGGATTAAGAATTTTTATCAAAAAAAAAAAAAATCAAAAAATAAATTTTAGATATAAAAATTAATTTAAACTAAAATATATTATTTTATTTTAAGTTTTTACCAGATTTTGTATTAACTTTATATTAGAAATATTTAAATCAATACCTGGTTGCACGTGGTTAAATTTTTATTTAAAATTTTATCTTGAATATATTACAGATTATATCCTGAAGCGTTTTAATTTTCAATGTTAAAACGTATTTTATATCTTTTTGACGAGTTTTATTTTATTTTAGCAACAAAACTATTTTGTGTAATAAACTTTATTTACTGATATTTATTTACTGCTGAATACGTGATGCGTAATAAATTAACCTTGTCAACAACTTTATAGTTGCGTCTTTATTCAGAAAGAGACATAAATACTTGCTAACAAATTGTTTCTGGCAGGTGGCGTTAGATATTATATATGACCTTTGAATTTCTTTATTACCGACCGTAAGGTTGATGAATTCCTAGGTAGAACTCTGTAACAAATAAATTCAAATTTAAATATTAGCCGCCTTTGCGACTTTTCGCCTATTATGTTTTGATCTGGTTTTCTTTGTAATAATAATACTTAGTCGCGACAATGAGTCATCCCTGGCTGTTCGGGTATGTTTGTCGATTTTATTTTTCTGTTACTAAGCAGATTATTATTATTATATTAAATAAATTTTAAGTCTGTGTTTCCGGTTTGTTACTAAGCAAAATTTTAGTCTTATTTTCTCTGATTTATATTATGAGAGTCTCTGTTTACTTGACTAAATTTTAATTTATGCTTATCCAAACTCTAAGTCTTTTATTTCTGTGATTTTGTCACTCACTTAGTTTTATTTACTTAACAGAAGTTACTTCCTGTTTTCTTTAAGATTTTAATCTTTACTAAAATTCTATTGTGAAAAAATTTTATATCTAGAATTTTCTGGTTTAGACTTTTATTTAAGTCTTTTTTTTTTTTTTTTGTTATATCCGGTGATTTTATCTTTTGATAAATATCTTTCAATAAAATATTTATCTTAATACTTAATTTTAATATTCTTAATATCTATTTTACAAAATACTTATAATTAATTTTACAATAATTTCACTTTTATCACTTGTAAAATCACTTGACAATATTTTATCTTACTAACTATGATTATCACTGGTATTTACAATAATTCCAAAGGAATTTCTTCTTTGGTTTTTGTTTCTTTCCCGAGCTAAAAGAAATTCTTTAGAAAAATAATTCTCGGGTGATTTTTCTTTTAATATTTCCGGTCTGGAAATAAAAATAATAATTTTGAAAATAAACGTAATAATTTAAGTGAGTTTTTTTCACTTTTTTTGTACGTTCCCGGGCAAAAAGAAATTCTTTAGAAAACTTACTCCCGGGTAGTTTTCTTTTTAAACAAAATGTAATTTTTTAACAAAAAAAATCAAAAAATAAACTAAAAATGAAAAAAAATGTTATATTTTTACAGCAAAAAATATTAAAACTTGCGGTGTGCGTTTTCTTTCTGATAAAACGCTGAAAAGTCACAGCTTTATGAATTTTTTCTGGAACAATTTTGTATAATTGAACCCGCTTGTTATTTTCTGATCTTATTTGGTTTTTATTTCGCAGACTCTACTCGAAATTATTGCTTTATGTCTGAATGATCTAATTATGCAGTGATTAATTGAATTTACGTAATTAGATGTTGTAATTTTTTACTCAATCAAATTGACTAAACCCGACGGCGTTATTGCTTACAGCAAAGTAAATCAGGCTTAATTACTGATTGAATAATTGGCTTAATTAGTTTTCTACTAACTAAAACCCGTTGGGTGCCATTGTTAATAACAATGGACTATATATAGGCTTAATTAATTGAATAAATCAATTAAAACCCGTTGGGTGCCATTGAAACGGTGGGTTGCCGTTCAAAACTGTAGTTGATGGTGGAACAGCCTTTTCGTGGGTTACCCTAGTTAACTCAGACCCATGAAACTCTTATTTTATATTCTTTTTAGGAATATACCCGAACTGGCCTTACAAATCTAAACTAACACTAGTACTTAGCCTAGATCCGTGTTCGGTGAGTTGGTGATGTCCCTGATGACCTTGGACTGGCTGGATAACTGATGAATATGTGATTATAACACCTTAACACTAAAGGTGGGCAGGATAGCAGGTGAATTCACTCAAACGCTGATATCAATTGTTAATTAAGATTTTATTAAGAGAAAATGCTTAATTAACGCCACTTCACACACACTTATCAGTAACTTTAATTAATAACCGAAATTAATAACGGGAAGCTTACGCAATTCAACTAAGTGTGAATTGGATCAACCTGAGATAAAGTTAAACTAAATGTTAACTTTATTACTGATTAACTAAATGTAATGCAGTACTACTGGATTGACTGATTAGAACACGTTAGACTATTACAAGGAGTCTAGGTGTCCAAACCTTTTAAGCTCTCATTTGATTGACCGCGCTCCCTTATATAGTCGTGCCGACGCACTGTCTCACGTGACATTACCTGAGGTCACCTGATGTCGGAGGCGCACGAGGCAACTTCGTAACACTTGTTAATGATACTGTTGACAATACCTTTACCACTTATACGTCCGCACTCCATCACAGTGACATAATGACTGATAATAGTTCATTATAAATGATCCTACTTATAGTCATAGAAAACTGTTATCACTCTAACAGTGAACCGTTAACATGGAGTTCAAAAAACACGACGCTAAATTACCTGTGATCAATTTCGATCAAATTGTTCAAGGTACAGGAGTAAAAACGATAAAAGACATGGTGCTTTACTACCGAACAGTGTGCGGGCAGTGTTTTGTGGCCCGTCGAACTGTGGTAAAACAAATGCCTTATTATCACTTATTATTCATCCCAATGGTCTGAAATTCAACAACATTTACCTTTACTCAAAATCTCTTAATCAGCCGAAATACAAGTTTTTAGAGTCACTTCTCAAGCCCATAGAGGGTGTAGGATTTTTCCCATTCAATGAACATGAGGATGTGGTTAAACCTGAGGATGCAAAACCTAATTCACTAATGATATTTGACGATGTTGCTTATGAAAAACAGGATCACATTAGAGCTTACTTTTGTATGGGTCGACACAAAGACGTAGACAGTTTTTATTTGTGTCAAACTTATACACGCATTCCTAAGCATTTAATACGTGATAATGTGAATTTTTTGGTTCTTTTCCGCCAAGATGAGATGAATTTAAAACATGTATATGATGATCATGTAAATACAGATATGTCATACAATTCATTCAAAGACCTATGCTCTGCATGTTGGAATGATGGCAAATATGGTTTTGTGGTGATCGATAAAGACAGTGAGCTCAACGACGGAAGATACAGAAAAGGATTTGACTGCTTTATTAATATAAATTAAAGTGTAACTGTTAATATGAATCATATATCTAGTGAACTCTAATACATCAACATAAAGCCTGAAGAGATTTCGAAACAAAAAGATGTGCCGCGTCAGATATCTGAAGCAAGTGACGCAATCAGACGAAAGCATAAAATGCTGAAGTTAGGTAAAGATAGCGCTGAAAAAGCTATGGGTGAAATGTTCAAACCCATAGTTACACTGTTACAGAGCCTAGTTGAATCGTCAAAACAAAAAATTAAGCAAGAAGTCAAGGAGGGAATTAAAGAAGAGGTTAAACAAATGGGCAATTCAACACTCAACAATAAAACTGAATTTGATGATACAAGTCATTATGATAGCTTTATTTCTGATGACGATTTGAGTAGTAGAACTCTTAATGAGACCCAAGTAAATCCCTCCGCTTCAAGTACCCCTGCTAAGCTGGACAGTTTAGTGAAATCCTATTTAGCCAAAGTGTATAGAAAAAGTAAAGAAATAGATTTGAGGTATGGCGTTCGTCGGCGGTACAATGACTTTTATATTGGTGATTCAGAAATAAATTTTGAGGATAATACATTTTATGTTAAAGATCAGGAATATCCAATAACTCCTGGTTTATTGGAACTGTTGTTTAAAAAATCACCCAACGATGCAAGTGTTACACAAGACGATAAAAATAAATATCTTGAGATCATTAAAAACACAAACACTTATAGAAAAAATTACAAATCCGATGGTAGTATTTATGAAGACTCAACAATACAGTTTAATAATTATATTGCTGATTTTCTTACAAAAAATACAAAGACATCTAAGGGAAAAGGGTTACCGAAATATAAGATTGTAAAAAAGAAGAAAACACATATGAACTACGTTTATTGGGATAATCCAAACGAGCTGGTTAATCGCCTACGTTTACTCATGTCATCTCAAGCAGCTGGTAATCCAAGTCACACAAATGAAATTATATCAATAATCGAAGAGTTACGGGAGGCTGGAATTATATATAAACAGTATTGTTTAACTATTTCGATCAGTCTTCTGCTGCTCATAGAAGTGTACAGAACAAAAAATGAGTATTGATATATTTGGTCGTTCGTTAACGGCAGCTGCAGTTATTAGTGGACCACCAGGACCACCTGGAGTTGGTTTTAAGTTGACTCCTGGTGGAGATTATGACTTAGAGAGTAAAAGATTGTGTCAAGTTGGTGATCCTTCAGATGATAATGATGTAGCAACATTGAAATTTATGCGTGATCTAATTCATAAAAAATTGACTTTAATGTATGATAGTATGAAAGATGATCTGTCCAAGATCATTTCACTTTTGCATGTCCAAGTGGTAACACTAGATTCTACAGTTGTCTCATTAAAGAAAGAGGTTGAAGAACTAAAATTAAGGTTTAAAAAACAGAAAACAAGAAAAGAATCACTTGATGAGAATACCCGACGTATAAAAAAATTGGAAGCTAAAATTTTTAACGATAGAGGAAAAAAAGTCAGTAATAGCTTATGAGCTCCATAAACAAGCTCGTCGAAATTACCTGCGACGTCATGTTGATATCCGTGGACTCGATGAAACTTGGCAGGCAGATTTAGTTGAAATGATTCCATACGCTACATTAAATAAAGGAAATAAATACTTGCTGACGGTGATAGATACATTCTCCAAGTACGCTTGGGCTGTACCAATTAAAAATAAAAGTGCCAGTGATGTTACAAATGCAATGAAATCTATATTCCAACAAGGACATGTTTCGAAAAATCTTCATGTTGATCAAGGCAAAGAGTTTTACAATAAAGAGTTCAAAGATCTTATAAAGCAGTATAAAATTAATATGTACTCTACGTTCAGCAACTTGGAAGCATCTATATGCGAGCGTTTTAACCGAACACTTAAAACTAATATGTGGCGCCAATTCTCTGCTCGTGGTAATTATAAATGGATCAGCATGCTAGAAGAATTGTTAAATACATATAATAATACTAAACATCGGACAATTTAAATGAAACCTGTTGATGTAACTGTTGCTAATGAAAAAGAACTGTTTAAAAATATATACAAACCTCTTCAAATGCAGCAGCGAGTACGAAAATCTAAGTTTAAAGTTGGAGATAAAGTTCGAATTAGCAAACACAAACATGTGTTTGAGAAAGGTAACACCGCTAACTGGACAACAGAGATTTTCACTATAAAATCTATACAAAATACCGTACCTACAACCTAAAGACTTGTAGACTATCAGGAACAGCCGATAGAAGGTGGACTCTACGATGAAGAACTCAGCAAAGTTAAATATCCGGATGTTTACCTGGTAGAAAAAGTTATAAAAACACGTGGAAATAAATTATATGTAAAGTGGCTTGGCTTTGATAGCTCTCACAATAGCTGGATAAATAAATCTGATCTGTAAAAAAATGTATTATATTTTTGAAATAAAACAAAGTAATTTTTAATCATGTATATGTTTTATTTTTTTTTACTAGCCTAAAATTTATAACTATTTTTTACATTTTTCGTCTTTTGTTTGGTCTCGGTATAGTCATAATTTCATCTCTTGACACTTCGTGACCCCATAGTACAATATCAGTACTGTTTAACAGAAGCTGACCTTTGTCATTTTCCCAACTCAAAGCTTACATTATGTTTATTACTTTTAATTACATATTGTTCCTTACTTAAATTTACATGATCATTTAAACATCGTTTGAAATCCTCAAAAGTGATAGTTCGCAAAGTCGGACGTTTGACACCTTTGGCTCGCTTTTTTACCTGATCTTCATTATGAATTTTAAAAGCATACAACTTTGCTCTAAGTCCAGTGAATTCTGTCATAATTTTGGCATTATTCTCGTCCTTCATTAGACCTAAAACTTTTTTATTAAGTAGTGGTATATTGTAAACATTATCAGGTGGATAATCAGAGGTGTCAAACTTGTCGATATCACGTTTGATGATCTCATAGATGTCTGGTACAATAAAATGGTATATAAGACTGTCAGTATCAGTGTACATTAATTTTGATTCTTCATTTGCAAAATTATGTTTAACATAATTATAATGAAAGTCATATATATAAGTTTTTGATAGATCTAATATACAAAAACCAACATAAATTGGTTTGTCAAAGCGTACTTTTGCCGCCTTCAGTTCAACAATTATAATATTCTCATCAAAAATAGTAAGACTATGGAAGTTAGGCTTACAAATATAGTCAGCAGCACCGTATCTACCCGTCCATCTTGTTACTATATGAATTTCTTTGTATTTTCTGACATTTTCCATAGTCTTACCAAAAACGGCATTATTCATAAATTTATAAAAGTCCTTTTCAAACTCATTCTTAGTAGCTTTTCTGCAATCTGTATTTTTATCTATATATGACTTGAGCCATGGTGACTGCTCAAATTTTAAAACTCTATGAATCTTTGTTAATTTTAATCCTCAATCTAAACATTGTTTTAAATTCTTATAATGTATGACATAATTTTTTTTATCATATAAAGTCGTCGATAATTTAGTATACTTGCTACCCGGTGGTGAAAAGTGTTTAGGACACAGTGGTAAATCTTTATGTAAATCATGCAATTCCTGAGGATAATGTAGATCAACTTCTAATACATAGCCAACACTATTGATGTCGTTCAAAAATTGATCTACGTTATCGACGTCAAAAGTAAGATCTTCAGGCGGATAAACCCATTCGAATGAACCTTTTGGTAGCGGCATACTCAAAGCAGCACCATACAAATTATTTACATCGTAATACATTAAATAGGATTCAGCTTTATTAGGATCAAAGCTGGATCCCATGTAACGATTATTTGCCGCTGCATACCTATTTGTAAACTGAGATACACCACCCCTTATACCTTTTTCACTAAAAAGCATCATTTCAGGATCAGTAAATAACTCGAGTTCAACATTTGTATATTTTAACATCGCATCGAAAGCGAGTCCCGGTGCCGTATAGTAATGTAAAGGATCTAAGCTATAGGTAGCCATACAATTATGTCTAAAATTTTGGAATATGTCCGCTAAAAGAAGGACATCGGTCTTTAAATATAAATCAGAATATTCGCCTAATGTCTTGATATCAAATTTATTCCAAACTAGTTGAGCAAGGGCGTAATCATTATCAGATACACTATCGTCCGATAACTTGGAATAAAATGAGTCCTGATCGGGCAACTGTTTGTCGTTAAGTTTGTCAATACCAGTTACGTACTCATATGGGAATACACCCTTTCGAGTAACTAATTTAAATTTTTCCCGATCACTGTAATGTTGTTGAGTAATCTGTTTATCACAATCACTTAAATTAGATGCTAATTTGTCGAGACTAGATGCCATAAACCTGAATGAATCTATAAAACTTAAGCAAACTGATGTATTTTCAACATATTTCGTGAAAGATATATAACGTTCTTTGTTAATTGGTAATAATGTAATTTTACCCTCGAAAACGGTTGATAAAGATTTTATTATAAAATGGGAATCGTAACCAGATAAATTATGAAATACTACTGGTATAGTGTGAGATGTTCTATAATTTATATTACAAGATAAGTGAGCTGGGCCGCGATAATTACCAGTAAATTGACAGTGATCGTAGCATTTATCTGTAGCAGAAGTTATAGATCTTTCACAAATATGACAAACAGTTGCTTGCTCATGACTCTCTTTTTGTTGTCTCGACAGAGGTTTCATAGCAACGGGATTTTTCAAGTATGATTCGACTTCTAATGCTAAACATTCTAATTTTTTTACAAACCACTCAATGCAGGTTTGTGATCGATTGAGTTCAAATTTAGATAAATTGTTATTATAACTGCAAAAGCGATAAAATGCTATACTATGTGGTATATGTTTGTCAAAATTATCATTGTCTTGGGGCTCAAGTGTACATTCTAGGTCTGCATAGACAACAAACAGTACAGTATCTTTGAAGTGGTAATTTTTAAACTTTAAAATTTTATTTTCTTCAGTCGGAAATGTCATGTGAACTTTATTTAATGCGAAACAGTCTTTTATATGATCTTCAAACGATTTTTCTAATTTAAAATGGTTCAAGCATCGGTCACAAAAAAATAATTTGCTATGTGAAGCTGATATCTGACTTTTTACTAATCGTGAGAGATCTTTAATTAGAGCAAAATGATATATAGGTTCGTAATCTTTATACTCATTACTTTTCATATTTAAATTAACATTAGCTTGTAACATTAAAAGGTGGACTGTTTTTCTATTAAGTTTACAATATTTACTTAAATATAATGGAATTATAATACTTTTTTCAGACTTTTTCTTTGTAAAATGAGATTCAATACCATATACATTAATTGGTAAGTCATTTAGTCTTTCAAACTTTGGAATTTGGTTAAGTGTCATAGGAAATTTAATACCTGTATATTCCAACACAGCACTATAATGAGGATACGCTGATGTTCTCCCAGGATGTCCAGTGTTGGGAAGATGAATCGCAGCAACGATGCTCCATAGGAAACAGTACTCATCATAGTTTTCTATGTTGAGCACCGCTCATTTCATCTGGATATCTCGAGGAAGCCTCACAAATGTTGAAATTCCTCCTTGCAGAGGTGTGTATTTTGACATGGATACCACCAGGTTGGTAATCTCCGTCAAACTCCACCCTGAATCCTTTTGATTAAATTCTTCCACTTTGTTTAAAATTTTATCATATACAAAGTCCGTATATCACTCAGCTAGCGATGTTGCAGGTAAAATCGCCTGACTCTTGGTGTTAAATGATTTGACTTCTTCTTCAACCGATGTATTTTTTGTAAATTTACAAAATAGTTCAACATTTACTTTAACACCTGCAACGTTTTCCAGCATTTCTTGGATTTTATCCAAGACAATGTCTCTACACACATTTAAAAAATCTCTCAAGTCAGTATGAGAGCGATTGATTATTGATCCTGTTTTTATATTATTTGAGAAAGCGTTCTCAAGATCTTGCTATTTAACAGATTGATTATTTACACTTAAATCACCACCTGCTACCTGCCCACTTAATTGTAGAAACTGATTACTGTACCAACATAGAACTGCTATGTTTGCTTGTACACTTCGTCGAACTTGAACGGTTGTATTAGAATCTGTCAAGATAGTATTAAAATAGTCTATTGTGTCATTACAAACACTGTAACACCTCTGACATTGCTCTTCATCCACCACCTCCGATTGCAAATCATTATATGATTGTGCCACCGTATTTACTAGATCATAGAGAGCTTTAATTAAACCTCGTTGCGACATTTTTCTAATTGTTTGATAAAACACTGTGTATTAAAATGTCGGATCACAAACACTTGTGGATCAGGAAAAAATTATTTTATATAAAAACTTAAAATGTGTTCACATAAAGATTTACACTTCAACTGTAATTTAAGTACGTTTTCACAAGCTATTTAAGCTTTCGACTATAGGTGTAATGTCATCAAAGTTTCTGAGTATTCAAAACGAGGAACACAGAGAGTAAAAAAAATAAATTTCATAAGTATGAGACTGAGAATATCAAATAGTTATGATAGTACAGATCTCAATAAGCAGCGTAATTGATATGCTATAAAAAATGATTTACTTGGGTGGTATGGTTTCAAAAAGAAAAGTATATATAAACGATCGTTTAAGATTTGATACAGAGAGTAAAAAATATACATTAAATTTTAAGAATTATGAGACTGTGAGTATTAAATATTGTTTCTAGTACAGATCTTATTAATCGGTGTAATAAAAATTGTTTACTTCCGGTCATAGAGTGATCGATGACAGAAATGTATAATTAAATGAAAAAGGGTTTATAAAAAATTATTTACTTGGGTGGTACAGATTAAAATGGAAACGTATATATCGATAACGCCATCAATCGTTTGAGATTTAAAACAGAGAGTAAGAATAAATAATAAATTCAAGAATTATGAGTATCAAATATCGATGCCAGTACTGATCTCATTAAGCGGTGTAATAAAAATTGTTCACTTCCGGTGATCGATGACAGATAAGTTAAATGACTTGGAAGAGTGTTATAAAAATTATTTACTTGAGTGGTATGAATTAAAATAAAGTATAGAACTTATATATGAGATTTAAAACAGAGAGTTAAATAAATAATGAGACTGTGTGTATCAAATATAAAAATTATATAGAAGAGTGTTACATATCGATAACACCATCAATCGTTTAAAATTTAAATAAAAAAACTCTGGAATTTTTTTTTATTAAGAGAGGTTTTAATAAATTATAGAATTAATATGTGAATTGAGGTATCAAATATAAGATTTATTATATATACGATTTGGATCATAAGAAAAATGTTTATGTTAGGCAAATCGTAGAAAAAGATGTGAGAATATATGTGTCATATTTAATTTAATATATATTTACTTTAGATGGTGAGATCGATAATAATAATATCTTTTAGGAAGGGTAAATGTAAAAAAAAAAAAAATGACATTACTTAAGACGGGTAAAAACTATTAATCTATGGAATTTTTGTATGAGTTAGATAATACAGATCTAGTATCGATTTTTTCAGATAGATAGCAGAGTTAAGATGATTCCCTATTTTATCGACTTATTCAAAAAATTTTCAAATATCTCTTTTAAATATAAATTTTTAATTAATATGGAAAAAGTGATTTTTTCCAGATAAATAAGATAAGACAAATTGAATTATTAGAGTAAATTTCATCTCAGATAATATGTTCATTTAGATTTTCAGACAAGTCTTGCAGCATAGAATTATATGTATTATTCCAAGTTAAAGTGAGACACTCATATCTATCACTCCATTTTAAAGTGAGATGCTCTATGGGTGTTTCTCACACATGAGAACGTTTTATGGGTTTGTTTATTAATTTTTTGATACTCGACTGTGATTTCATTGATCTCTTTCATTATACAAAGTTCATAGATCGTGAAACAGTCGATGACAGTTGAAGTAAGAGTATTAAAAAATTTTCATTTAAATTGATTTCAATCAGTTTTAAACTTATTTCGGATAAATATACAGTGGGGTGTTTTTTTAAGTGTTTGTGAACAATTTTGATATAATTTGTTAAAAATATACAGTGAAGTGTTTTATGAACTATTTTTTTTAAATTATAACTTGGAGGATTTTTTGAGAAGCTTTTTTATTACTACGGAAGAAAATATTTAAGGTGAGTTAGTTAGCAGTAACTCTTTGTATCATAAAGTGAAGGATATTTTTTTTTTTTATATGAAAAAAATGTATATAATTCTGTAGATGGGTAACACATTTAGTTATGATATGATCATACCCCTCCGGTGGATTAGGTTTCCAAGGTTGATAGATGGAATCATGAACTTAATAGTTGATGCTTTGGAAAGGGCTGTTCGTCAAGGAAATAATTTAGATGGAACATTATTCCGAATGGAAGGATTAATAGCTGAATTAAACATTCAGCATAATGATCTTTGTTGGTGGTTCCGTATCCCATATATCGATGCTGATAGAACCGATTCGCGGTTCTACTATAATGCGATCCATTCTTTGGAATCTGGCGCGAGGTACTAAATAAATTCAAAAACCCCGGTCCTTCAGTTATTATTTTTTTTACACCTTATCATCGATATATAATACTCTTTCGTTATTACTTTTTTATTCTTTATTACAGAGAATCATTTGGATGATTATTGCATGCGATATGCAGTATTATTCCCAAAACACTAGGTTGAAAACTTCTCAGTGGAAGAGGTGAGATATTTTATCGAGCCTCAACTGTGGGATAGAGTGTCGGCAAATGAGCCAATCAAGGATTCCACCGTCACATTCTTTGGTGAGGAGGCTTCCTTAGATATTAATAACGAAAGGGTCGCGTGGCACTTGAGGCTCACAAACGGATCTCAAGATTCAAGGGATCATGTAATCACCAATGGTTTTATCCCGCCATTGTTTTATGTATTACACAGGGCGATATCCAAGCGGGGACATCAACTGTTCCATGATCGTGTTGTCAATGCCGTCACAGAGCAAGGACTTTATTGTTCTGAGGACGAAAATGCTAGCATGGTCATCCTCTCAGATCTGGAGGATGTAAATAATGTTGATGATGCTGATACAATCATCCTTTCAGATTCAGAGGATGCGTAATCCATTTATTATTCTATTTATTATTGGTATCATTTCTTTTTAGTCATTAGTTTATATAATGTTAAAATGAAGTAAGGAACTTTTTTATGGAAATTTTTTCTTTTTAGTTTAGCCTTCTTAATTTAAGATAACATTATTAATTTTATTGTTAGTATTATTCTTATTGTTGGTATTATTATTTTTTATTTTTTCTAAGTTATGTATAAATAAATTTTTTAACGTTTCATTTTTTTAAAAGTTACGTATAATTAAAAATTTTTTTAACTTTTAATTTTCTAAAAAACTAATGTATAAATAAATTTTATTATTATTATTATTGTTTTTTTTTTGTTAAATGCTCAGGGGGTTATCCCCGGTAGTCCGACTCTACCGAGGGCCTCACCTGAGCGCCAAATCGTTACTGCTGCGATGCTTCATTAACAAGATGATCAGCATGCGCAGCAGGCCAAGTTTCGTTGCCTTAGGAGACGGAGGGACCCGAGAATAACAGCCTTTTGCATCCTCAATGCCAGAAGCTCAACTTGCGCTGAACAAGTTGGTATTCTAGCCAATGCAGATACAAAAGACTGTTTCATCCCTCCAAGGACGCCAACAATGAGGACGACAAGTTTGACACGGTAGCCGGGGTAAAGTTTGCCAATTTCAAACAGGAGATCCTGATATATCTCGTGTTTGTGCTCTTCTTTAACCGTGATGTTATACTCAGCAGGTGCTGAGAACTCGATGACATAAATGTCTCGAGTGGTTTTATCGAAGAGCACAATATCAGGTTTGTTGTGATCTATTTTCCGAGTCATTGCGAATGGCACGTTCCAGTAAATACGACAACGGTTATTCTCAACAACTTGCGGAATATTTCCTGGCAGATAAGGCAGCACTGGTGTTTTATCGATACCGTGTGTATGTCTAAGGTGGTAATAAAGTACTCGCAGAGCAGCATTGTGACGCTGGATGTATGCACCTCTTGCCAGCACAGGACATGCTGACAAGAGATGCATAAGCGTCTCAGGATGTTGCTTACACACCCTACACGATGTGTCGGGTAGCTGCATCTGGAGTACTTTCGCACGGTATTCGAGGGTATTGATTACACCGTCTTGACAGGCAAAAATATATCCTTCGGTCTCGGACATCAGGCCAGCTGACTTAAGGAAGGAGAACGTCAGCTGGGTGGACAAGCCATGGTCACGCACATGTTTGAAGAACACGCTGTGCATGGACTTGTCCATGTGTGTACTGAGCAGTTTTTGCTGCTCAGCATTCCTGACGACACTCTTAAATTCCTCCTTAGGGAGTTCAATAAGAGGGTTTACTCTTCCGAGACCGAGGGATTTTGCCGCGAACCTTGCTGCCTTATATAAGAACGTTCCCTTCTGCAGATTCTCATGACTATGAACAATCTGCATAAGGAAGTTGTTCTCATCTGCAGTGAAATTGACAACTTCGTATGTTAGACCCAAAACCAAACGATCGTGTAGACACTTCGAGCTCTGTAGACCTCTCCCTCCGATGTGCCGGGAAAGGTATAATCTGGTGACTGAGGACTTAGGGTGCATGCTCCGATTGATATTCATGACTTTGCGTGTCTTGATATCGAGATCTCTAAGCTCTTTTCGGGTCCATTTAAGGACACCGATAGAGTAGAGTAGTACTGGGACAGCAAGCATGTTTGTTGCAGAGACTTTGTTTTTTCCGGAAAGTTCTGATGACCAGATTTTCCGGAGTCTCCGCCCATACTCGCTGCAGAGAGTCGTTTTGATTTTCGAGACGTCCTGCATAGGACTCCCGTCAATCCCTAGATATTTGTACGACTCTCCGGCGTCAAGATGGTCAATGACGCTCCCATCTACTAACTCGATATCTTCGCGCAAATCAGAGCACTTACCCTTCACCAGATTAACGACCGCGCACTTGTCCAACCCAAAAGCCATGCCGACATCCCGTGTATACTCCCCTACGATATTCAAGGCTGTCTGAAGGTGTTTCTCATCAGGAGCATATACCTTCAGATCATCCATGTAGAGTAAGTGGGTGATCGAATATTTTCGATCAGTTGGTGGGCCCACTGAGTATCCACGGGTACGGCGTAGCGCAACAGATATCGGCAGTAGTGAGATGTAAAACAGCAGAGGGCTTAGGGAATCTCCCTGGAAGACACCTCGTTTATACTGTACAACTTCGGTCACACGTTTGTCGTTGCCACATGATATGTGGAACCGTGTTCGCCAAAGATGCATCGTACGCTGTATGCATCCCACTGTATCGCGATTGACCCGAAGGCATTTGAGCAAAAAGAGAATGAGCTCATGAGATGTTGAATCAAATGCCTTACGGTAGTCAATCCAGGCCATTGACAGGTTGCGCTGATAGTAGACCGCGTCTTGAATGACACAACGATCTACTAACAGATTCTCTTTGCAACCTGACAGGCCTCTTTTACTGCCACGTTGTTCGTATATCTGCTGCCATACAGGATCTATCTCCTGCAGAATGCGGTTGTTCAAGATTTTTGTGAAAATCTTATAAACCGCATTCAAACAGGTGATAGGCCTGTAGTTCTTTGGGTCGGACAAGTCACCTTTCTTAGGGATAAGCACGGTTCGCCCTTCTACAAGCCAGCACGGAATCGGTTCGTTGCCTCTGATAAATGCTGTAAAAATCCGGACCAGATGACTATGGGTAGAAGTAAGTTTCTTCCACCAAAATAAGTTAATGCCATCCGGACCCGGAGCAGCCCAGTTCTTACCATTATTCAGAGCTAAACGAACCTCTTCCACGCTGACTTCAGGGCTCTCTTCACCAGCATTGTCGTTTCGATGGTGGCGACAAAATGCCTCGAAGTCGTTGAGAGATGGAGTGTCACGATTCACGTTTGGTTGATCACCATACAAATCGGACCAGAAAGCTTCTACTCGCTCGATAGATGGGGGATCGCCGGAAACAGATGTCTTAGGTGTCAGAAAGCGTGAAGGACTTAACCGAAACAAAGTTTTATCGGTAAGCCGCTCCAGCTTTTTCTCTAGTGACTTTTTAGCAGTCACCAGAGCCCGCAACCTGTTGAGGGAACCTTCTTGGATGTTAAGAAGATTCTCCTTATTCAGTGTGTGATGTTGATATCGTAGTCCAGCCGCAATGCGGCGGACTTAAGGCGTAAATGCTTTACGAGCATTCACGTACTCAATCACCCACTGAATGCGGGAGACATGTTTCCGGAGATCATCAATCTTCAGTGAAAGCTGCCCAATGCGCCCTCTCATCTTAGCCTCAGGAGAAGAAGTATTCTTTCTTGCCGGAGGTAAGAGTGAGGAAGCAGCATCATAGACAGCTTGATTGATGGTGAGTAGAGTAGAATCCTCCTGAATCCGAGTCGATAGCTCGTGGTTTTCCGTGTCAAGTTGGTCTTTGGGGTAGTGTGTCTTTTTAGAGACACATACTTGTCGTCTTTCAAAATCATTGTCGGCGTCTTCGGAAGAACGGCATCTCTCCTGATGTAGCTGTGCTGAAAAAGACAGACGGTGAGATAGCCGTCTGTTATTCAACAGTGATTTTCGTGTTCGCCGGAGATGAGAGGCATAATTACGCAGATGTTGTTGTGAAAAATGGCTATGGTTAGGGTGCATATCGCTCCAGAGAACATGCATCCTAGACATGTAACCTCTCCGCTCCGGTTCACTGTTATTATAGCACATCAGGAGATCGACTCATAATTCCTCCGTCCACCTAAATGCAGTCCGTTGTTTGCCAGGGTCGTCATCATTCGGAATCTCGGTGCTCCGCCCAGCTAGTGGGTAGCCCTCATCCGAGAAGGGCCGGTTGTGGGGAGCACTTCTGTGTTCAGGATTATCTTGAACTCAGTTTACTTCACATTAACCCAATGCAAAGGTTGTTGTGCGCTTTGTAGGCCAGCAGATGGAAGGCCGTCCTACTTTGCCCACGATGCGCCACGGGGTAAAAAGAACCCCCGCTGGCCGCACAACATGCACCGTGGGCATTATTATTATTATTATTATTATTATTATTTATTTATTCTTTGATAATTCAGAAAAAATTGTTTCGTGAAAAACAGTTCAACATGTGGTTCGTTTTGACGCATGCATGTTGGAGTGCTGTACCCTATGGGGGGCCTAAATGTTCATAGTATCTCTTATAAGTGTGTGTATGTATTATGGGTATGTTTTGATTTTTTACACTTGCTGACAAATCAAAGAATGCATTTTTTCAGTTAGATTTTAGTCCATAACCGTTTCGACAGTTCAAACGTGTAGTGCTTGTATAAGTTTTTCTCCGTTTAAAATAATATTCTTAAGTTTTACAATAATTTTTATCCAAACGTAAGTATATGTGCATTTGCTAATATCTAGATAAAGTTTTGGTTGTGATTTTTTTTTTTTTTTTTGATTGGATATTAAATAATAATCTCCATCATCTTCGTCATCATCATCCTAATCTTGAGGATTGTAAGTACCTCGTTTTTATTTTCGTAACACTTCATGTAATGATCAATTGTCATAGTAATCTTTTTCGATTTTGATTTTACAGGTTCTAATAGAATTATCATTGACTCTATAAAGAACAAAAATGTAAGTTTTCTTTATGATTCATAAAAGAATTTGATAAAACGTACAATTTTTTTTACTGTTATTGTTTGTGTTACAGATTCGATATGATTAACGGACTCACGTATGGATATATTTTTCCGAATGAGTGGACTGTCCATCCAATAGGGTTCATTTGGCGGGTTATTTTAATGACCTTACGGGAAATTATTGCGTCGGATCAACAGCTCAACAGGGCTGCAATAACCGTGAGTGGTGTACCCACAATCTTACGATTGTGTGATGCGCGTCTGTGTTGGTGGTTTGCTAGACCAGGGGACCTAATAGCATCACCACACTTCTACACATTCAGCCCCAACCTGATAGTGGAGCAGTTTCCCGAATTTGAGCGAATATACGAAATGGAACTTCCTCCGCTTTCTTTAAATGACACTTTGAATGGTAAGTTTATTCTATATCTCAATATTGTTTTTTGGATTATTTATTTTATATAGTTTGAAATAAAAAATACCTGTATTTTTTTCAGATATAGTTCGGCTGAACTTAACATATGGCGTGCTTGTTCCTCAAATTTGGGTGGATCAAAATTTGCAGGACTCTATCCCTGGTGAAATTGCTGCTCTCGTCCAACCAGGTGTTGATGATCCTAATGGGATCATTTTCACGCTCGGTGGGGTGACAGTTCAATTGCATATATATGTCCAGAGGCTATGTGCTGGTGGTTTCGAGACGTGGATGATCCCGACAGGGTATATTTCGAAAGCCCGAACCTACTGACGCAGGGGTCTGTTGCAAATAATGGTTCCCTTCGAATCTATTGGCCTGACGATGACGACGATGACGAGATAAGCTCTGATGAAGGCATTGAAGAACCATCAGATAATGAATAGATTTTAGTTCTTTAATATTAGATTATTTTGTAAACATTAGTTTTTTTAATCGTTAAACTTTATTTAAGATTATAAATTTATTCTTTTTTATTAATGATGAATATTATTTAAGGTTATAAAATGTACTCTTTTTATTAATGTTAATATTAAGTAATATACTAAAATTTTTTTGTAATAGTGACGATATTTTTTTTTTTTATTAAATATAAAAAGAGATATGAATTATTATTTGTTTTTTTAATAGATTAGACTTTCTCATCAAAAAAACTACTCTCTTTCCTCCTTAGATCATCCTAATCATTACTATCATTATTATATTTTTTATTAATATTACAATAAGTGTATAATCAAGATTTCTGCGCATGTGTCAGTATTTGTCTGGGTTATATGTTTTTTACAGCTTACCACTCCGTGGTACGCGCACGAGTCTTCGATCATAAAGTTTGGTTTTTAAACGAATCTCTTACTTACCTTTAGATGATAAATGTTTTACGAGTGATAACTAAGTTTTTTTTTCTAATTATGTATCAAATTTTCATTTTAAAAGTATGCTGGTAAGGTAGGCTTCAGATAAGTGATTTTTTTTAAATACTGATTTAAGAATGTTTCATACACCAAATATATTTATTAAAAAAGGACTTACATGAGAATCCTATACACTATGTTTAGATTTTATTTTACTTAAAACATGTACATGATGCTCTTATTGATGTAGACTATGCCGAGGTAAGTGCTGGCTCGGAAACAAATTCGAATTTGTTGTACTGGGTCCCAAGAAATTTGAGATAAAGCGAGTTTTCAGCTGCCATTTTACACAGGCTTTTAAACTTCCCTTCGTCACCCACGAGTTCGTTGTTTGTCCGAGTTGGAAAATAGATAGAGAATTCATTGTTGAGATGTGCAATGACTTTGGATCCGTACTTTGTGTTTATTTTTTTGATCTCGGTTATTTGATATAATTTATCCACTTCCAATTCTTGCATTTTTTTGTTTGGCAAAATGTTTGCCAAACAGTTGACTTCATTGATAGCTGAGAGGTCAAATTTTGACACTAAAAGATAGATGAAAGAGAACATGTTGTAGAAATTACATGTAGGAAGTATCGGTGAATGACTTAATAATGAGAAATAGTACTTACTTGTGGAATAGTTTTTTTGGATATACTCAAAGACTTGATAAAAATGATTTCACTTATGTTATACACTTTTTGAGAGAAAAACGGTAGTGTTTGATTCGAAAAACTTGGGCAGACTGATGCATATGGCCGCGAGAGTCACCCACTCAACTCTTTATTCCCCCACTCGGTGGTCGAAAACAACGAGTTTGGACTTGTCGTATGACGTAAAAGATGATGTAATCGGGTAAAAAGACGCAATTGCGCAAGTTCATATTCCCCCACTTGGTCTGAAATATGAGCTTCGTAACGGTAATCGACGCAGAAGGTGATGTCATCGAAGCATTTGCGCAGCTTCATTTCCCCCACTCTACCTCACGAGTTCAGACGAGTTATCCGTTAAAACAGAGGGGTGGGGGGAAGAACTAAACCGCGAAATGGCAGGGACTTGGAGGTTTCTCGCAAGTGCTCATGATACACACCGTTTGAATATATAAAGCCTCCGAAAGATCATACATAAATACATGTCATGCTATCATCAGAGCTGGTACACGGTAAGGTGCCAGCTCTGATGATAGTGTGACAGTATTTTGCATCATATTTGACTGCTGATCGATAAAAAAAATGTTACCAAGAGACGGTATCAGCGACAATTGATAAAGACGATCCCTACTTTACCGACCGGAGATATGTCCATCGATATTACCTGCCTCAGATATGTGCAAATTATCGACTGGAGATATGGTACATTACCGACAGGCGGTATCCGCGACGGTCGGTAAGGAAGAGTACTACGTTATCGGGGGGATGAACTCCCCCTGTCTCACTACTAACCTTAAGTGGTGTATATTATTAGTGTACTTTCATAAGTATGGATTTTTTTTTCAAGTTTTTAGATACATAATGATGCGATGATTACCGGGTCAAATAAATTTCATATTTAAATCGTATTATTCATCGTCCATATATATATATGTATATATATATATATATATATATATATATATTGATATGTATTGATAACATATGAAGCTAATACTAGAAATAATTTGTTTTGTTTCTGTTTTTTTTTTTTTTTTGATTCTACCTTTCATGCTTTTATATTTGGTTTTTTTCCTTTTTCTTTTACACAGTTTCAAAATTACGTATATGGTTAATATCTTAGTATGTAATTGATTATGCTAATGTCAGTAAGTATAAATAAGTATTTTAGTATTTTATGAAGATAAAGTTGTATATTCATTAGTACATTATGAAAGTGTTTTTGTTTTTGTTTTTCTCCTTTTTTTTTATTTTCAAAAATTTTTTTTTCTACCTTAGTTTAAGCTATAAAAGGAATGTAAAATGATGCGATGAGTACTGAGCCAATTAAATCTTATCTCTAATGTATATTAAGTACTGTCTACATCGATGTATATATGTATATTTGTATATATTTATTGATAAACATATATTAGTAAAGTATGATTTTAACATAGAAATCTATATATATATATATATATATATATATATATATACCAACTCTACCACACACACACATTAAAAAAATAAACTCTGTTTAGAATTCAAAGTAAAACTCTGAGAAGAAAATGTACGGCGTGTATGCGTCATAATTATCAGGTGATATGTAAATAAAAATCTGTCAAACAACATTTTTTTCTTGAAACATAATACCATGATAATTTATTCTAATATATATACACCAGCTATATCATACGAACATTAAAAAAGTAAACTCTGACTGCGCCCACCATTACGCCACGTTCGACTTGTGCATGCGCAGTATTGTTGCTCTTATGAATTCACCAACTGTTCACTGAACTATTAACTTATAAAGGAGTAAACTTAGAGAAAAAAAACATACGAGACAATTTCTTTAGAGCGTTCAATTTGCTTCAAAAATATGTATCTCTCACTCCGACATGTTAATTCCAAAATGAGTTGTAAAATTCCAAATTTAAAAAATTTTTTTTTCCATGTTAGTTAAACTAAAAATATAAATTTACGATGATCGACCTTTCAAAATTGATATTAAGAGCTCCCGTTTTCACAAGCTACTTCTTTCATGACTAGGAAGATATTTCACTGCGGGTTTTGAAAAAAAAAAAAATAGTCGATTTTTTTGAACCAGTCTTATATCTATATATATATATATGATTTTTTAATAATATCTTATAATACATTATTGAATGTTCTTTTGGCCACTATTGGACTTGTAGGATATTTTTAAGTATAACTCATAAAATAATCTTAAAGAATTATTATTTTCATTTATACACCTTTTTTTTATTGAATACATATTTTTATTTGCTTATAAAGTTTTTATAAAGTCGTCAAATGTCATAATAACAGCATAATTATTTTTTTTTATCCTATCATCATTACTAATGCTTAAATTAAATTCAGTACGAAATTGTGCAATATCAAAAGAATTAGTAGGTTTATTCGTTTTCATATCATAATACATTAAATATTTTGTCTTTTTATTAATCTCTAATAAATATGTTTGATTATTAAAACCGCGGATTAAATAAATATCCGGAAAGTTATAAATATCATTATTCATCGTGTTACTAGGTATAAAATCAAATAAATTAAACATATTTGAAGTACAAGATGATAAATTTTTAAAATACTCCTCCGGCAATGATTCAATTTTTATTTTACCAGAATCTACAGTAGTAAAAATTTTTTTTTCATTATAATTATCTTTTGGCTCAATCCTAGCATCTATAAATATCAATTTATCGCTATTACGGCGAATATTATATATCCGATTTTTAAAATGATATTTAGATTCTTTAGATTTCAATGAAATACTGATATTAAAATTAAAATCGTCATCGTTAATTACTAATTTCTCTAATTCTACTTTTGATTCGTTATCTAGTTCTGACATCATTATCTTATCGTTTTCCTCTGTACTATATAAGTCGTAATGGTAATATTTTTTTGATACTTCTATCCAATTATCGAAAAGATGATAGGACATTGTCCATCTACTTTGAGCACATAAATACTTTAAATCATAGATATTCATATCCGATCGACGTTTATTACAAATATGTATAATTATAAATAAATCATTGTAAACATCTGAATATATTTTCTCATTTTTATCAGAACAAATAATGTCAATAAAATTACCTTTACAAAATACATAGTATCTATTATATTCTTTTAATCCTTTATACTCATGATAAATCAAATGAATTTCTTTGTATTTCGCGTGTTGGTAAAATTCCAAACAATGTTTATTAATTATTTTACAAGGCATAAATGAATGGTAAAGATATAATTTAAACTGATCTGTATAAATTGGATTAAGCCTAAGAATCGAATGAAAAATACCATTATACGATGAAGAAGAATTTAAATCCTCTGTATTTTGAATATTTTGTTTTATAAAACGATTATCATTATCTAATAGAGGTGATAATAATTTTAAATCGTTATTTTGATTTTTTTTTTAAATATATTATTTATAAACCAATAGGAATTAAGTATGTTATTTATTAATTTAACATCTTATTTATTTTTAATGTATGATGCTAAATATTTAATGTACATTTTTATTAAAGCCGTTGATACGACTATATTTGTTATATTTATTTCACGATCTAATATAGTTGCACCCATTCTGTAATTATTTAATTCTAATTGCCAAAATTGTCTATTACAATCTACGATGTTGAATCTTATGCTCTCTTTAAATGATTTGATATTTAATTTAATATTTTTAACGAATATTAACTTTAATTTTAAATCGATAAAGTTTTCATTACCATAATCCCAACAAATTTTCTCAATGATCTCAATTGGTAATTGTGTTACGATAGATAATTGTTGTTGTTTCTTCTTCACACTTTTCTTCCTTTCAATTTTTTTTTTCTTGAATCATTAAATCAGCAGCAGCAGCAGCAGCAGCAGCAGCAGCTGTAGTAGTAGATGTACTCATAGCAGTATGATATGAAGCAATTCGTTTCATATCGAATTCCAACGATTTCCAGGAGATAAATAAGATTTGATGAATAAATTGGAAATTGATTGTTTTTTTTTCTGTTTATTCTTCTATTCCTAGAAGAGTAAAAAAACAATAATAATAATAATATTAATACTTAAGTATAAATTTAATAATAAAAAAAAAAGTATACTTACTAGAGCAGAATACTATATTATGCCGCATAACCTTTGTTTTGTTATTAAATGAGTCAATTGGCTCTGAGCTACACGAATTTATGTATAATAGGATGTATAATAGGATAACTCAACGAACTGAGGTCTTGAAATTTTCGATGACAACAAGTTCTTACTACAGCTTATACTCTGCTCATCCCTACCACGAATCTACCTTTAAAGGGTGCATGCGTAGTTTTAACAGCTCTTTTTAATTTGACTACTCTGTACCATACTAGTTGAATTTACTTTCCCGCTCCCTCCCACCACTACTACCCAACAAACTCAGGACTTGGAAGACGGATAAACTCAAGTCCTCAATCCAGCTCTTTTTAATTTGACTACTCTGTACCATACTAGGTGAATTTACTTTCCCGCTCCCTCCCACCACTACCACCCAACAAACTGAAGACTTGAAAGACGGATAAACTCAAGTCCTCAATCCAGCTCTTTTTAATTTGACTACTCTGCACCAAACTAGTTGAATTTACTTCCCCCCCCCCCCTCCACTACTACCCAACAAACTGAGGACTTGAAAGACGGATAAACTCAAGTCCTCAATACAGCTCTTTTTAATATGACTACTCTGTACCAAACTAGTTGAATTTACTTTCCCGCCCCCCCCCCTCCCAACACTACTATCCAACAAACTCAAGTCCTCAATCCAGCTCTTTTTAATATGACTACTCTGTACCAAACTAGTGGAATTTACTTTTCCACTCCCCCCCACCACTACTACCCAACAAACTGAGGACTTGAAAGACGGATAAACTCAAGTCCTCAATCCAGCTCTTTTTAATTTGACTACTCTGCACCAAACTAGTTGAATTTACTTTCCCGCTCCCCCCCCCCCCAACACTACTACCCAACAAACTGAGGACTTGAAAGACGGATAAACTCAAGTCCTCACAATACAGCACTTTTTAATTTCAATTGTGCTGTATGCTGCTGAGTCTTAAACAGCGGCATTTGTATACTATTCTACAAATGTATACATATCGACCTATACTCAAGTATATTAGGTTATTCACAAGGGTCGAGTTGTTGTGGAGGTGCGAGAAACCAAATTTGAATAGTTAAGTAAACTTCAAATGAATTAAAGATCGATGTTTAGATATTGAAAGTCATAATTGTGGTTATTTTTTTTTTGACCTCAATATCAACCTTGTCTGTAAAATCAGCAAATACCACAGCATTAAAGTATTGTCTTTTGAATTGTGACGTTTGCTACGTAAATATTAAAATCATTGGGTGTTTGATGTCGCAACACTGAGATCTCTAACGAAAAACACCCCTGGGACCCAGATCTCTCGGATGTCCCACTTATGGTGAAAGCATTGGAGAAATCTGGTGGCGTCACGAAGTGAATGTCCAAGGGTAACCTACCCCATTTGGTACCATACATTCACTTTACCTTCTAAAACATCCCTTCCAGAGACTCAGGGTGCGCAGTAGACCCCTAAAAATCTGTATATAAACCCCCGAAAATCTTCCAAAGACAGTCAGTCGCTCTCAGTGGTAACCAAGTAAAGACTGAACTCAGTAGTGCAAGCAAGTCTGTTCTACGCTCGAATAATACCATCATCCAGGTCTAATTGGCACAGAGAAGTTGATTCACCAAGCGAATTGAGCCCCATGGTGGCTGCAGCAACGCTCAACTTGTGAGTACCCTGCAATTGATTCGCTAATAAAAGAATTACGCTCAACTTGTCAGTACGTTCTTCGGTAATCAAAACACTGATCTGTACCCCATTTGGACTCTGTGGCGAATTAACGCTCCGTGTGAGTAGTATTTCCGCACACAACGCTCAACTTGTGAGTACGGTACGGGAGTCGATTCGCTAAAAAGGAATTACGCTCAACTTGTGAGTACGTTCCGAATCTGATTCGAGTCTCGAATAGACTTGTTCATTGCAAGTGACTAGAAGATTCACGGGTCACACCCAAAAGGGGTAAGCAAACGCACTACTTGAAAATCTACCGCATTACTAACACTAGATTGTAACAGGAATTAATAAGCATTATAAACACACTGGTAACAGAATATATTCTTCTCTTTCTCTAAAACAAGTTTCATCATTTCCACAAAACCTTTCACTTTCCCAAATCGTAGAGAATAAGACTTCTCGAGGTCTATCCGGCAGCCCACCTCTCTTTCACTCCTAATACCCTAATAGCCACGCAGGGTAAATAAATTGGGAACCCGATAGAATTCGCATCCGCTCGGCGAATTACTATCAAACTAATCACGTCCATCAAGGTAGGCAAATGAAATACTAATCATAATAAGCGCGAGTTACGACACATGTATGCAACCACCCTCGATACTGAGTACGTTGCTTTAATACATTTTTAACGTCTAAATTGACGCGTATTAATTAAACGGGAACAAGGTAGCCCGCTATTTTCTTTGATTTCTTTATTGTGCATCGATAACCGCGAATTATCTAATTTAAGTATTAAAATACCCACCCCGGACGTGACAGAATGATGATTTTTTTTCTTGTTTTGTTAATTTTCAAGTGTGTTGTTATAAAAATTTTAATACGTTTTAATTATAATTATATTTACGGTTATCAGAGTTCCTCTGAGAAATTGAGTGCTAAAAATCATTCATTTCATATTACAGATTTTTCCCATGACACATAATGATTATATTAATTAGCTTATTCACAAGAAAAGAATTTAATAATAAGTTATGTACTATATGATTGTGGTTCATCGATGGATAAAGATTGTTCAATCCTTATTAGCTATCAAGTTTTTAAATCTGAGATAAAAGTAATTGCGCTTCAAAAAATACAGTTTGAGATTGCCCCTGTTGTCCCCTTCTATTCTCAGTCTTAATATTTACCTGATAAATACTACGTAAATGACGTAATGGCAAACAAAATATTTTCGTTAAAACATAGCACCGTGAGATTATTTATAAATTCTCTCATATTATAATATACAGCATGCTGTTAGAATGCAATGCGGTGAAATACTTAAACTGTACGTAGGCAAAATGCTCTTAGGCGACGACGACCACGACGACAACTATTAATTACAAAATAATATATCGCTTTAATTAGTTCTTTTTTGTTCGAGTTTTAAATAAAAGGGAGTGAATAGACGAATGTATTGATGTTTTATTGCTTGTAAACCTATCAAATAACATTTAAAAATAAAAATAAAATAATATTAAAATTTGTTTATATTTTATATTCAATATAAAAAAGGAAACGTTCGTGTCATATATGTAGTATCTGAACATTGATTTGAATTATGTGGATTTTTATATTGTTACTATTATTTTTACTTTTATTACCGCACTTTTTTTACTACTTCAAGCATATTTTGGGCCAGTATCTATATCCCGTCAAATCATCTACACAATACTGCTATACAAGGATCACATATACGAAAGAAGATTTCCCTATACCCGTTCGTTTACTGACCGTAAAGGATGAGCATCCAGAACAAATGACTTTAAAACAATCCAATAAAATACTAAAATACTCATTTTTACAAATTAACAAGCAATTGAAATTTGAGTTCTTTAAAATTTTAAACGAAATTAATTCAGAAAATCATACGTCAAGTGATTTAATTGTAAAATTTACGTGCGGGTCTCATGGAAATACAAGCAAATTCGATGATAAAGGTAACAGCAGTGGTAATATTTTAGGTCATGCCTCATGCCCACCAAATAGATACATTTGTTTTGACGTATATGATGTATGGTCAGCTAAATTGTTGACTACTGTGTGTACACACGAAGCTGGTCATATTTTAGGTTTACTCGATAATCAAGTAGAAAATAGTTTAATGAATGCTGAAGCAAAACGACGCTACCTTACACTCCAACAATTTGATATTGACAATCTCACAAAGTTGTATCCTTGGTTAAAAAACAAAAAAAAAAAAAGAAAAACCTGAATAAATAAAAAGTGTTGTGCTGCATCATTTACATGATTTATCGTTAAATTTTGTAGAACATTTTATTTCCTATAACTTATCTTATGAGAAAATTTTTCATATTTCTCACAAGTCGTAAGTTATAGGAAATAAAATGTTCTACAATAAATGTCCTGTAAAATTTTCCAATAAAGTTGATGGTTGCGTCAACAAAAAATTTAAAAAATGTAAAAATTGATTTTCAATCTAACTTTAACTTCGAATAACTTTTGAAGAAATAAAAATATTGAAAAAATTATAAAAGACCTTTTTTGTAGAGCGTCGTCAAATTTCCCATTAGGATAAGTTTTGAACATTTAAAAGTATTGGTCTCCCGCACTGTGAGCTACGAAATTCCAAAGCTTAAAAAATAAATTTTCCCATGTTATTTAAACATGGGAAATAGAAATTTGCGATACGGCAGCTGTTAATATTAATTTGAAGAGCTCAAACTTTTACAGTATTTTTTTTTTTTTTTCGTCATTTCCAACAATATTTTCAATAATAATGGAGAAAAAAAAATTAGTCGATTTTTTTGAATCAGTCTAATATATATATATTTATATATCAATGGGTGTATAATATACTTCTTATTGAAAAATATATATTGTTATTATTGTAATTTTCAGACATATACAATGGTAAATTTAAATCCTGTCATACTGGTAATTGAATATTAATGATGCGATGGTAATTCAAACGAGCATAAATAAATTACTTATAATTTTACAAACAATTTATTACATATCAATGAATACAATATAAAATGTACAAAAGTATCATACATTATTTACTATTTATTTACATTCTGGGCAGTACCATTGATTTCTTGTCTTTTTTATATTTACACATTGATAATGAAACCAGGCATAACATCCCATACAAGATATCATTGTATCTTTTTTTTTTGTATAACACAATGGGCAATTCCATGAATTTTTTTTAGATCTTATGTCGTCAATCAATTTTTGAATCTTTCGAAAAGATTTAACCTCAAAGTAAGACGATAATAAATTATAATCTAATTCATCGTCTGTAAAACTCGATCTAATATGTTTGGATTGTAAATCAAAATCATCGATTTTTAATAAGTATTCATTATTAAATACATTTTTTATTATCGAAGGTCTTTTAATATTTAACCATGTCAACATCAATCGAATTTGTTCAAATTTGTTTTTATCTGTGAATGATTTTTTTTTTTTACTTTTAAATCTTCCAATTGCAGTTCTATCAGTTCCTTTCGGTCGTCCACGTACTTGACATTTAACTGGTAACGAAATTCTTTCTAAACATACTTTGACTTGTGTCACAATCGGAGTGAGTGAAGGCGACGGGTGAAAGGGTTATTTTATTTATTATTTAATATCGGAATACCAAATTATCTCGTTCTATAACTCAGCCAAGGAGTTCGATTGAACCGTCACGTGGTTAGTGTGAGAACTTATGAGTGATTGGGTACCGATCATTAAATTATAAGTTATAATATGAAATTATTTTATTCTGTCATCCAACCAAGGAATTGGGGTCACGTGGCTGATATAAGAATGTTTTAATTTCTTATCGTTTTATAACTTATTTGTCTATCCGTACCGAGCGGATGTACTATAGACCGTCCCGTTCAATGACCTGCGTGGCGTTAGGGTAGGTCCAGGATTTTTGAGCGAGAGGGATATTGGGTCGGTGAATATGGGCCTTCGAGAAAACCGTGTTCTTTGTCCGTCTTACTTAGGGTTTACTATGACTTAAATTACTAGCACTTGAATGCTGGAGAAAAAGGACAGTAAATGAAGAGACGAATGAATAAAAAGAAAAGCATGTGTAGTATATTCACAGGTTAAATCTTACATGTAAATATTATAATTTTAGACTTACCCAGAAGGGTTGATATACCTGCACACACACTCACTCCAAATTCACCAGTTTGAATTTGTGTACACAGGAGCTTACAATATTTATGACAGTTTTTAATTGAAATTCATAGGTTGATTTTTTTCACACGAACGCACTGCACGCTGAACCGAAAGGCCGGCTTTGCTGTCGAGTGAATTTATTATGAAATATATAAATATATATATATTTTCTTTTAAGGGTTTTATTAAAAGGATTAACTGTTCCCGAACAAGGACTCCGATTGCCTAGGTGGTGGACGTCACGTGAAGGAGTTTAGTTAATTCTAATGCGAACTCAAAAGATTTTATCTTAGGTATCCAACCTAGGAGTCCAGATGCCTAGGCGAAGGACCTCACGAGGAAAGTTTTTAAAAATAAAAATTTTAAGTCGCGAAATTTTAATTTAAAATAAAAGAATCGAAACTCGGTTATCGGTCTAGGACCTCTGATTGCCTAGGCGTAGAGCGTCACGAGAGCGAATTTTGAAGTCGACTCAGTGAGTCTTACTCGCGGATGGATCCGACAAAGGTTTTAATTACAAAAGTAAAGAAAATTGAATTCCGACTATCGATCTAGGACCCCCGGTTGCCTCGGCTGTGGAGCGTCACGAGAACGAACTTTTGAATTTTACTCGCGGATAGATCCGACAAGGGTTTTAGTTGCGGCGGTAATGACTGAATTTGATTATTTTTCCTGGGTTTATATATGAAAAGGTTTGAAAGAAAAGTGAGGCCGAAGATGCCTCATGTACGGGTTAAAGACAAAGAAGAAAAATTATACATAAGGGTTTGATTTTGGACAGCTGCGAATGACATATTTATTACGGGAGTTCTTGGAATTTTGTAGTAAACAGGATGTAAATAGAAAAATAAGTCCGCGGTGGGCTGCTCAAAAATAACCTTTTATAAAATATATGATGACGTTTACTACCAATATTTTAAGTGATTCCGAGAAATGTAATTAAAAATTCGAGAGAAAAGTTTGTCTATGGTGGTAAAGGGAAAAGTGAGGATCCGCGGGGAACCGTGGGATTTTTAAAACGACACCTCTTTGACAAATATATGATGACTTTTATGGTCAATATATTATGTACTCTAGAAAAATATAATTGAGAAAAATAAAATCGAGAGGAAAAATATTTTTGGTGATAGAGAGAAAAAAAAACAGAGGATCCACGGGAGACCGTGAGATTTTAAAAACAATGTTTCTCTAAAATATATGGTGACATTTACTACCAATATTTTATGTGGTTCTAAGAAATGCAATTAAAAATTAAAAATAAAATAAAATTAGAGAAAAATTTCTACGTTAGAAAAGAAAGGATCCGCTGGAATTTATCGGTAACAGATGTAAAAAAATTGAGTCGAGTTGAAGTAAGGAAATGCTTTGACATATTTATTAAGACTTTTACGATGACGAGGGACTCGCGGTCGCGAAAGACCCAGGGAAATCCTCGCGTGGGACATCTGGAAAACATTGAATCGGCAGGTTCTTCGTAAGGGACCGGCCATAGCGGTGCAGCTGTGCGTACTATTTTCTAGTCGCTTGTTCTTATTTACGTCTATCTTCTTGTAACTTGACCGTTCATACTTGCACACTTGTTTGTGGGAATTCAGAGCAAACCCAACATGCGTCAATACCCATATATGGACAGCGTGCATACACATACATACATACAGAAATTAACACAGGCACACACATGCATGCACGTATCCTCATGTATTATTATATTTCGGTGAGTGTGCTCCGAATTCTCCGGGTTAATTTTATAAAAATAAGAAAAATAAAAATTTTGGAACTTAAGATTCAGTTGGGTGGTGACTCAGGTGTACCGATTGTTACATCTCTACCCCCAGAGTCGTCATCACCCTCGATGACTTTAATTTATGCAAATTTTGCTTAAATAAAAATGAATAAGTATAGGTCAACGTGAATCACCAATCAACAATTTTAAATTAAGTTATTTGTAACAATTGTGTTTGATGATTGGAGGAATCCTTGGACTTTGGGCGGTAGTTTCTTGATGGCTTGGCACATGTGTTGGCTCTTTCTCTCTTTTTCTTAAGGGACAGTGCATCTAAGGGTGTTGGTGACATATTTTAGTTAGGCTTAAATTTCTTGATGTTGTCCTTGTAGGCGTTGTCTTAGGCGTTTTCGTTTCCTTAATTTTGGGGTAGTGGGAAAATTTTAGAAACTCGATTGGTTCTTCTTGAGTCTTACCCTTGTGAACCTTTGAATCCTTCGTTGGTTTAAATACCCGTGATTTTCTCGTAAGGATCATTCTCAAGTTTTGTCTTCTTGTCGTGACAAGTGAACGAATTTTAAAGTGAAAAGTGAAAATGGCTTTCGTCATTAAACCTGAAGCCGTCGAGTTGCCTGAAGAGATCATTGTTCAGGGTGACGTTGATTATGGGCAAGCTAGGACTGAAACTCAGTCCATTGTGGAGGTAATTATTGTTATCAATCAATTATGTTAAAGAAAAATTTCTCGTTCCTTTCAATTATTATATATATCATTTTTTTTATCTATTTATCTCTATTTATTTTGGTTATATATTTATTATTTTTCCTTTTACAGCAGTTACTCCGGCAGAACGAGTTACTGCAGCAGCAACAACAACAGTTGGAGCCGCAGTTACTTGATTCAGCTCCAAGGAGGCGCTCCACTGAGGGACCTGGTGAATTAGACCCGCTTGACGTCTCTTCCTTGGTGGCTGAGGAGCCGGTGGACTTGTCATTGTCGGAGAATCAGGCTATCGAGGAGCCGGTTCCTTCAACATCAGGGAATATCCTATGGAGAGGCTTGTTGGCTCTGCCAGTTCGTCCAAGAGCTCCTTATACTCGCTGGGTGCGATGCCCAGCTCCAGCAGAAATCTAATCGGCGCCTGAGGTGCAGCAGGTAAATTTATTTATTTATGTTTATATAATATATATACACACATACATAACATATATGTATATACATAATATGATATAATTTTGTATGTTTTCTCTTTTTTTTTCTTTTTCCCTTTTTTCTTATGCTGTTTGTTTTTCTTTAGGAACATTTCTCCAAGAGGAAGCGGTCCGATCCGGTAACCGGTGGCGGTCAGGGCGCTCCTGCTACGGGGATTCGTCCTCAAATAATGAAGTACCTGCAGCATTCCGGGGTTCGGGTTATTTGTGGTGACACAATGGCAGTGATCGTGCCCTTCCGGGTGACGTTCGTGGAGGGTCATGCCTTCCCGATCCCTTTCACGGATCCACTGGTGGGCCTATTGTCACCCATGACGTCGGTGGAGGCGAGCTGGTTGGTGGCGGCTATGCCTTGGCCTCTAATGCACCAGTTTATTTTTGAGTCGCTGCTGGCGGTAAGTTTCTTTTTATTTATTTCCTTATACTCACATACGCATATATATACATATATCTTATGATTTTCATTTTGTTACAGTTGATAGTGGCCATGTGTCCCATGCATTTGTGGGAGCTGGCGGAAACATCACCTCCCCGTGTCCGGATAATCCTCGAAGAGCTGTGGGATCAATGTTCCTCGCGAGTGTCCCGCTGCGTGTATTGCGGCAATGGTCGCCAGCAATATTTTTAGAATATATTTTCCTACATATGGATATATATATGTATTATTATAATTTTGGTGGTTTGTATTTTTATAATAATAAATAATAATAAAGAAAAATATCTCTGAATTAGCGTATATTTTTACTGGTATATCAAGTATCCCTGGACTTCCGTTTCCTTCCTTAATTAGTTGATAACTGTAGGTTTTAAGCATGTTAAGTTAAGCTCTTCTGCTGGTGTTTGTTTTTATTCGTTCGTTTCCTGCTGCTGGACATCGTTGGCTTGTGTTTGATGTACACTTTTGCTTAGTAATAATTATTTATTTGTAAGCTATTGCATTCGTTCTTTTAGTTTTGCTGCTGAGCTTTCGGTCTTCCACTGCTTGGACTCCGTTGGTTGATATTTCTTGGGCATAAGGATTGTGGTCTTCATCCAAATCTCGAATGAGAGAAGGTAGAGGTCACAATTCATCATTAAATAAATTCATTTGCTTTTACCGGGCTGGGAAGAGCAGTGAATTTTCATTTGCATGGCTGGTGGTAGTTTGTTACATCTCAATTTTCGATAGTGTGAGTAGGTCTATGGGTCCATGGTCAAAGAAAGTCGAGAGTAGAGCCATCACAACACTTGTTACGTTCAAGTGTTTTTCTTCCTTATCGCTCTTGTAGATTTTCCCTTTTGGGAAAAAGATGGGACGTTGAGGCAAGCACGCTTGTTTCAAGTGGCCCCACTGAATCTTTCCTCATTGTTGTTGGTGTTTGGATCTGAGTCGTATGTCGGTGCATCTGGCAGGTTCATTGACTAACCATGGGGGTTTTCCAAAGTGAAGAGGGGTCCGGGGAAAATGACAGGGTCATGGTTATCCCTCGATCTACATTTCCGTCAATGTTTTTCTTATAGCTAAGGTTACAAAATTTTATAACACAACGTAATAATTAACAAGTAACTTATTGTCACTTGCATTACTATATTATAAAAGGAAAGTGATCATGTATAATCACAAAAATTCTCCTCTCCTTTTTTCGAATATATATATATATATATATATATATGCATGTATATGTGGTCGCATGTATATATACGTTTTTGTATTTTTATAAAAATTTTTTTTTTTTTTTTTGTTGTTTTTTTTGTGTTTTGAAATCTTAGATCTAGTCCTATTCATGAATATATATATAAATATATATATATATATATATATATATATATATATTGTAACGAGGTTTATGAGAACCCTCATTATCGCACCATGATAATAGGCCGTTACCTAGGGTAGCTACCTGGTTTACCCGCTGAACTGTATTGAATTATTATTATTATTTAATAATCCCTCTCCATTTGAATTGTAAATGGAAGGGATGCGCATCACGTCGACGCATGAGCATCGACGTGAATCTATAAGAAGGCCTGCGCGCCGCTAATTAAGCAGCTTTTCTCTTTTTCTCAACTTTACCATTACTATGGATTTATAATAAATACTGTTTATTCTTTTAACCTTTTCTTTTAACTTTTACTTACCTGTCTACGACTAAGTATTCAGTAGTATTTAAGTATACTTTTTAATTGCTCAAATAATCATTAACTTCAATGATTATTCTCTCGTAGAACTACCTACACTTCCTAGCCTACATACCTTCCTGTAGAAGACGGTAACCCCGTAAAGATGTATACCTGCTACATCTTTTTCCTACGATACCTGCTCGTAGAAGCGTGTACCTGCCACGTCCTTTTCCCGCAATACCTGCTTGTGGAAGCGCGTACCTGCCGCGACATTTTCCTACAATACCTGCTTGTAGAGGTGCATACCTGCTGCACTCCTTTCCTACGATACCTGCTCGTAGAAGCGTGTACCTGCCACGATCTCATCCCACAATACCTGCTTGTGGAAGCGCGTACCTGCCGCGATTTACCCTGTAATACCTGCTTACAGAAGCGCGTACCTGCCGCGATCCTTATCTACAATAACTGCTTGTAGCTACACCAGACAATTGTGATACAGAGCTCACAATTGTCTTAATTATTTATTGCTCTCAATCACCAACGCCAGTGAATCAACACCTCACAGGTAAGTATAATAATACTGCTATTATACCACTATAATTTCTTGTGCTTCTCACTAGTTTGGCTTATTTGCAACTACCTGTAGTCTATCTCTCTTTCTGGTATATTAATACCCTATAAAGGCCCCATGACTCCCGATCCTTTATATGCCTTTTGCATATATAAATTTATGGCCAACCGGTCGTCTGGTCCTTACGAACCGGGTAACACCAGGATCTGTTACCGAATTATTAGCTCACTAGCTAAAAGGGACACGGGCCCATTTAATTTAAATGGGTAACGGACGGTTGATTCATCCCTATTAGAGGGGTGGACCTCAACTTCGTTTCAGTGGCGCCCAACGTGGGGCCCACATGGCCTATTAGACTACATTTAATTACTAAACTTTTATTACTTGTATTTCATTAAAATTTAAAAATACATTATTAATCACCCTTTATAAAACTCAAAATCTAGAATCATTTAAAAATTAAAATCATTACTCCCACATTGGCTTCAATTCAACTCACATTTCAGTGATACCCAATGTGGGGCCACGTTGGCTAAAAGACTACAATAACTATTAGATTACAATTTAATTACCTTCACTTTCATACCTGTAATTACCTTTGTTTATTAAAACTATCAAATACCTGAAAATAACTTCATTCAATTTAACTTACGACTAACTCATAGCCACGCCAAAAGATTATATTTAAAATCCTGCATAAAATCATATATATCATTGCTAAAACTACAGGAAAAATTATTAAAGTTTAAAACGTAAATTCACTAGCTTCATTTCAACCGCAAAACTTAAAAACCCTTAAAATCAGTAAAATCACCTGGCCAACCAGTGTTAAACATAATTTATTACTCTATAAATTACCTGTATAAACTACCTATTTATGCAAGCCTCACTTGCATCGTAAAAAATTTATTAATTACTTAAATTCCCTATTATACTCTGTTTAAAATAATATAATTTATTTGATAAATTCATCATCAATAGCAATTTTCCATTTAAGTATAACATTAAAATCATCTGATAATAAAATTAAAATCATTCAATTAAAATATGAAAATCCTCTAATTGAAATTACCTGAAAACAAAAGAAATTAAAATCTCTATAATTTATTAAATAAATCAAATCTTACAATCAGCTCCTTCTGAGCAATAATTAAATTATGATAAAATTATAAATAATCTCAAAATTCTACGAAAGAATGTATGACATCATCTAAAAGAAATTTCAAAAATGAGACGCTTTAAAAAAAAAAATAGTTCCTGGAACTCTCAGCGTCGCATTCCAATATCTCACGTGATCCGACTCGCGGTATCACGCGCGAAATATTATTTTCAAAAACCTGAAAAACTCGACACTCAATAATTACCGAATTGTACCACTCTGGTAATAATTCTATTTTCCATAGTTATTTAATAATTCTATAAATAACTTTGATTACCCATAAGATATTAATTAATCAAATGGTTTGACCTTGTCTGTTTACGGCTTCTCCGCTTCAGACTATAATCCTGAAAATTGCTATGTCATTTAAACATTGTATAAATAAATATTGTTTATATAGCTGAACTATAAAACCTCTTCAAGGTGGCTAATAAAACTATTTTTAACCTTGTGGCTTCACCACATAAATAAAATGCTATTAAATTAATTATCATTTATTTAAATAAATAATGGAGCATTGAAACCGATTCGTCGGAAAATATCAAGAACCCGTGCACGTGATCATAGCATGCGCACAGTTACCAGGAATCTGTAAATGTAAGCCCTTCTGGCATCAAACATAAAATAATATTAATTTAAAATCTGTTTAAATAATTGTATAAGCCCTTCTGGCCAGCAGACCTGGTAAAACGGAACTCTGGTTCCAGTACAGTCATTAGAACTGTCCAGATCATATAATGATCTATAAAAAAATATAAATCATCTTTGATTATTTAAAATCAAATCATAAGTTATCTGGTGTCAGAGACTAGATAACTAATTAAAAAAATCAATCTCTGAAAAACCACGAATTTACATACTTGACGCAACGCTCACTAAAGTTTACAATAAATAAAATAAAATAAATGTTGAATTAAAATTTAATAAAAAGTAAATTCTGCGAATTACTCCAAAAAGTAGTTGAGAACCATTTAACATAATTTAGTATATTAAATCACTAGAAAATTATAATTGACAGACTATACATTAACCCCCCGCTTCTCACCTGACGTGACGTCACGATCACAGATCAAGCGCGTCGCTACCACCACCTCATAATCTGACCTGACTCCATACAGTACATATCGTATTCAGAAGTACCTGTCTCTCATAATTTGACTCATTTTCTATAATCGCTACAAGCTCTCCTGAGCAATAGTATTTCAACTAACTGACAACATTTATAAACTTTTGTGACCTGGTTTTTGCGGCTATAATCGTAAGTACGAATTAAACATATATTTAAATTCGTGAGCTGGGATAACTCTCAGGAACACCTGTATCGATCCAGGGTGTATAATCTAGTATCTCTTTCTATGTTTATTCAACTACCCGCCCAGCGGCTATTTGAACAAATATAACGATGACCGACTAAAATAATCCCTTGAAAAAGGAGAGTCGAGAAACAAGACTGGAGTAATATTTAATTACCCCAGTAAAAACCTTAACTTCACATATTTCATTTTAAAAAAACATATTAACAATAAATAAAATCTGATATTATCCAATAACTACCTCAAAGTACCTGTACAAACTCTGAGAGGTAATAACAAAAATAAAAACTGCATCATAAATATTTTGCGACTCAGTAAAAAACTCGAATATTAAATAATAAAATACAAAAGAAAATTCTAATTAAATTATTAACAATAAAATATAAATATCAGATTTAAAAAGACATTTATAATTAAAGTAAAGAAAAAAATAAAATATTAAACCTGAAAGAAAATTGTGAACATATTAAGTGCTGTTTTTCGATATCTTGCAGATAACGAGAGAACTGCAATCAACTAAAAGGAGATATTGTACCGGAAACGGAAGCCAATAACCAGAGCAACAGTGTAACAGCGATACCTCTCGCAGCCCGGCTCAGCGTACGTGAATCTCGGACACACACATACGACCAAGCAACAACAGTACAGTCGCTTCAAAGTATAGCGACCCCAGCGAAAGCGAAAGTAAAGTACAACCACGAGCGCGCATGCTCCACAGTTCACGCGCCAATCCTCAACTCCCGCTTCCCCTGCGTCTGCCTATACCCAATAAAAGTAAGAGTATTCACACCATCCTAACTCGAATCACAACTAATCGATAGTATAGCTATATCTATTACTTTATACGCTATACCACACTTAACGTATTCACCGGTATACAACAGTATCAGAAACTGCGTTCTATTTATTGCAACGAATAATTTAATACGTTCACATCGAATATTATTATTATTTAAATATTATTAAATATCATATAAAACAATTGAATATTATAATCCTTCTGATTATAATTTATTATTATCAGGTAACAATTATTTTATTTACCACGTGGGTTTAACCTACTATTTCGCTTATTTAATTCTAATTTGTTTATTTAATTTAACAGATCCTAAAACCCGGACTCCTTATTTAATATTTAAATATTATCTATTTACAAAAAAATTATTATTTGAAAAATATACATTTGGGAAATACACGAACATAAAATAACCTGTATATAACCTGTAAGTATGCAAGCTATCATCACATAAATGGTAGCCGAACTTTATACATTTCACTATTTGATAAAAATAAAATAAAATAAGAACAACTTTATTCGACTATTACCGGGATAGCAACACGCGGGAAATAAAATCCGTACCACACAACTATAAAAACGCCGCGATAAAAACACACTCATACCTACACCTGACGATACCACTTAACGCTACGTGACCGGAATAATAAACACAACTGAACAATACATTTGACAGAGTTTATAACTAAATAAATAAATCCAGCCGGTGTATTGATAACAAAATATATTACGTGATAAAATATAAACTGAAAAAAAAATATATTAATGAAAATATACCATAACTTATCGTCGACTGAACACCGCGTGACCTATTTTATAAATATGGAACATCGTCAAAATCCATCTAACGAGATGAATCGCGATCTTAACGATCCTTATAATGCGGACAACGCGATGAATAATTTACAATTCCCTATCGACGCGAATGTACAAGTAATCGCGACTGACCAAGGACAAATAACACCAAATGGGCGCGAACAACCAACTTTATCGTCATCAATACCTTCTCCATTCGACCTCCACAACCTGACGACTGTCATTGACCGACGATTCCTATCTAATGACGCTATTATGCAACAGATGAGCGTACAGATAGACGAATGTATAAGGGGCTACCATGACTCTCAGAGACAAATACGACAGTTACAAACAGACATGGACGAGATGCGACAAAGCCAGACCGTAGTAAATAACCACATAAAAGAGACCAATCAAACTGTCGGTCTATACGCTCGATGTACCACGTACATGCTAAAGAGAGCGCGCACTCGTGGCGATCTAGGACTCGAAGACCTTCGACTCCTAGAAGAAATAAACTCAGACAGACAACCTAACGTACACATCAACCCTGCCGACATTACCGCCGAAATCATCCAAGAAATCGCTGCCGCGAGTAATTCACGACCTACTTCTCACGCATCGGGTCCACCACCACTACCAAACTCCCCTCGCGGTATCGCGCCAAACGCGAACTCCAGCTACCACCAACAACCGCGAAATGACGGCCCACATATGACCATCAATCAATCAGCGCATGGAACCGAGTACAACCAGCAACGGAATTTCGCTAAAAATATAGCCGCCGCGGAAGCTACACTAAGACAACGGGGATTGACGTACCCCAGCTCGAATCTAAAAGCCCGGGAATATCTACGTGCGTTAACTGACTTCGGGAAAGAATTGGGATTGACAGAAACTGAACATCTCACACTCGCTAAAACTGCCATGTATCAAGCAGAGGGGTACTGGGTAAGACAATACCAGCACACATGGCACCGATGGGAAGACTTCGCAAAATCATACATCGAGTATTTTACACTCGGTAAAACTGACCTGGATATAAGCCAGGAAATCATGACCACGTATCAACAGCATCGCGAAGACCCAAGGGAATTCATCAAAGAAACCATGATGAAATATCAAGAAATGGCCAAAGCACCATCCGAAGAAGACCAAGTGCTAGTAATAAGAGCAAGACTAGCTTATGACATTCAAGCACAACTCGACTCACTAGCACCACATACCAAGACGTATTCTCAATTAAATTCAGCTGTAAGAACCGCTCTACAAAGACTTTCTCAGAGAGCCAAGGCAGCTGCTGAATCTAAGAAATCCACCAAATTTACAAGAAGAATACACGAAGATCAATCGCCATCAGAAACCTCAGATTCCCAAGATGAAAGTCTTGGGCGATTATCTCAATATTATACACCACCTGAAAAAACAAGAACACCACGAAGGGTACAATTTAAGGACCGGCTCAACAGCACTCCACGTAGATCCAGGTCACCTAAGGAGAACCCCAGAGGGGAAAATAGCCTCACTATCTCACCCACATATATATGCAAAAACTGTGGAGAGAAGGGTTCACATGCTATACGCGATTGTACCAATCCAAGAGTTGATCTGTGCATAAAATGCGGAAAGGTGGGAGTACTAGTCACAGAGTGCGAATGTGACTCAAAAAACGAGTAAGTGGTATGCTCGATATACGAGAAGGGGCAAACGCATACCCACCACCTTTAACGCCTCTTCAACCAATTACAACAACTCCTGGAGTAAATGATGCGCCGTGCAACAATATCGGTCATCCTTTATCCCAGGATGATAAATTGATATCCGGGAGCATCAGTTCCGACTACAACTCTGACTCACACACATCAGACGACTCAACTGACGACTTAACTGACGACATGGGTTGTCTAATCAGTGCAGAAAAAATCTGCTCTCCTGACCACTGTCTGACTGACGTTAATATAAATAATGACTCGGGTTGTAAATTAATTTGTGTGAATTTCGCTGCAAAAAAGAAAAGAACCGCTGACAAGTCTACCAGCATATCCGAGCTCCATGACTACGATACACCTGTGGATCTACCACTTGACACGCCACCTCCACCCGCAGTAAGTCGATCAATAAACTGCACTCTTACTTTCATTACGCGTTCATTCATCGCGATACTTGATACCGGCGCGAATAAAAATTTCATCTCGCGAAAAATCATAAAATTAATTCCTCATAATACTTTAAAATTCAAGACTGTTAAAAATAATTCTACGTTCATACTCGCGGACAATACGACTACGTGTAGTACCGGGAGAGTTTACCTGAACTTTATTATTAATAAAATTGACATCGAAGACTGGTTCGAAATTTTTGAAGACATGACTGACGAAATAATAATCGGATTAAAATTCATGACACGACACCATATAAAAATCAATACTGTTAATTATACGTGGACTTGGAAACACACTGACGACATTTATCACAGTCACACTACCAAATTACCGGGATTAATTTATCGAACTATTACTACTGAACATGACCAATTAAATGAATTTCTTGATCGCGAATTCGAAAAAATGAAAAACGCAACCCTCGGCACTATCACCGTCGTAGAACATAAAATCGAATTAACCGATTCAAAACCCATTCGTGTCAAAAACTACCGCAGGACACCAATCGTGAGACAAGCTATGCATATGATTGTCGATAATATGCTAGCAGACGGGGTAATCCGGCCAAGCACCAGTGAATGGTGCTGTCAACCAGTAATGGTACGTAAAAAGTCATTACCAGGACTTCCACCCTTCGACGGAAGTAAACCGGAACATTGGCGAATGTGTATCGATTTTCGCCCGCTAAACGCGGTAACTAAGTTTGTCGCGTATCCCATGGTCCGCATGGATACCGTTCTCGAAGTTATACGCGAGGGAGAATACCGATCCACTATCGATTGTAGCAACGCGTATTATCAAATACTAATACGCGAGGAAGACCGTCATTTAACAGCATTTGCAGTCGAAGGTAAAGGTTTTTACGAATTCGTAAAAATGGCGCAAGGTTTAAAAACTGCCCCCGCGACGTACCAAGCTGCAATGGACGAGGTCAAAAAGGCGTTTCGACGTCTTTTGCAACAAAAATCGCTACCGGCCTATTGGGAAAACTTTATCCAATCATACATGGATGATTGGATAATCGCGACACCCACTTTCGATATCCACCTGATAATACTCGGCCTATTACTCGAAACCTTTCGACAAATCGGACTAGACATAAAACGTGAAAAATGTAACTTTTGTCAAGAATCTATAAAATTCTTAGGGTTCATTATTTCGCGTGAAGGAGTTTCACCGGATCCAGAAAAAACTGCTGCGATCAGCACATATCCACCTCCAACAACTCGCAAACAACTACGGAGATTTCTGGGGATGGTAAACTGGTACCGTCGACACTTAAAAGACGTTACTCGGGCACAAAACCCGTTAAATAAATTGACCAGTGATAAAATACCCTGGCAATGGACGGAGACAGAACAAAATGCATTTGAAGAACTAAAACAAGCTCTTCTTGACGCTCCGACCTTGTCAGTACCTGACTACACATTACCGTTTCTACTTTACACCGACGCAAGTGACTCTGGTATTGCCGCGCTATTAACCCAGCAGGGAGAAGATCGCGAATATGTCATCACCGCAATATCGAGACCATTAAACAAACACGAATCTAATTACACCACTACAGAACGCGAATGCCTTGCCGTCGTGTGGGCTCTTAAAAAATTAAGGGGATATTTAGAGGGATATCCCGTAACGGTAATAACTGACCACGCCAGTTTAACCTGGCTAAAAGACATTAAAAACCCGCGCGGACGACTTGCGCGATGGGCCATGGAACTTTTATGTTTCCCAATTACCATGACTCATCGTAAAGGTACTGAAAACGAAGCCGCGGACGCGTTATCACGAGTTTACGATGACGCAACGATACAAATCGATAACTGTCCACACCGTACTCTGTACCGAGCCATCAGCTACGACTGGTACAATCGAAAAATTCAAGACGTGACTGACTTTCCAAATCGATTCCCACAATGGAAAATAATCGATGAAAAATTATATTTTTATCGACATCGAACACCGTTTAATTATTTACAAGAATCACCAGAAAATTGGAAGCTCGTTGTACCGGAAGAAAATCGGGAAGACATATTGACCGAAATACACAACACAAATACGTCCGGACATCTCGGTATTAATAAGACGTACGAACACCTGACACTAAAATACTATTGGCCGGGAATGTACAAAGACACACGTGACTTTGTCAACAAATGTAAAACCTGCCTCCTACATAAACCTGACACCAACCCTCCTAACATTCCCGAAGGTCATCGACCTATCACTGAACCCTGGGAATGTGTATCGATCGACACAGTCGGCCCATTACCGCGTTCAACTCACGGCAAAACACATTTATTTGTACTATGCGACACATATACTCGTTACCTTGAACTTCGAGCAACATCTGAACCTACCGGTAGAAAGGCCGTAGAATTTTTACGCGATATTTTTAGACGATGGGGACCTGCCCGTGTTGTTATCTCTGATAATGGCACCGAATTCACAAATAAAGATGTAACTTCATTTTTAAATTTAACTCAGACCACACACGAGTTCACTCCACCGTATTCTCCTCAATCAAATCCAATCGAGAGAATAAATCGAAATCTAAAAATAATGATCCGATCCTACCTGACTGATAAACATAATAAATGGGATGAGTGGCTACCTGAGTTAACATACGCCTATAACACCTCAATTCACAGCTCCCTCGCCTGCAGTCCTGCCTTCCTAAATTTTGGCAGAGATCCTAGATACCTTGAACTGCATCGCGACATATCCTTAATACCTGAAATCGATAAATCTGTGGAGCGCGAGCGACTCATAAATTTATTAGATGAAATTCGACACTTTGTTGAATTAAAAATGTTAAAAGCACAAGATGCGCAAACTACCGCGCGAAAATCTCCGCGACCTGAAACTAATTTAACCGTCGGCGCGGAAGTCTATATAAAATCAAAAACTCTGAGTCGGAAAGCGGAAGGAATCGCTGGTAAGCTCGTTCCACCTAGAAAGGGACCCTTTTTTATAAATAAATTTATATCATCAAGCATGGCTACTGTTTGTGATGAAAATAATAAAATTATTGGCACTTATAAATTGTCAGATTTAAAAGTGCCTAGAAGATCAACACGTCACACTTGAGTAATTAATATATTATTGTAATTTCACAGAGTCGACCACCTGAACTGCACCAAGGGGCGAGACACTTCACAACCTGTGCCATCATCGAACGAGAGACCTCATTGTAAGCCGACCAAACCTGAAAAATGACCGAAGAAAGAGCACATCAATCCAGCCTACGACGTTATTGGAGTAACCCCGTGTTCAAGGCACCTGCATTTATCGGTCCCAATATACCAACTACTCCAAATCTACTATATCGATTTCATGTAACCAGAGACCATCGGCGTACTATCGTATACGATCAACCTGACAGTAAATTGGTTGAAATCAGCGATATATCTTTCAAACCAGCGCCAAAACCAGCCATTATCACAACATTACCTGACTTTACAAGGGTACCGTTTATCGTACCACTAACAATCAAAATTGGAGAATCTACGCACGAGAGCCAATATGACCTGCGTGACACTGTATCGGAAGACACCTGGAGAACCTATTGGCGTGAATTATGCCAAAAGGTTGAAGCATTACCACCTACTACTAGAACAGTGGGAACTCAAACAGCCGAGACCAGACTATCATCTGTTCCTGGATCAACGGGGTGTCTCAGATGTAAAAGAAAGGGACATTCCCATCAAGAATGTTCCAATGCTAAATTTGGAGACGATTATTGTACCAGTTGTCTACGAGTAGGACACAACAACAACTCCTGCCCATATCTATCATCATCATCTGCCGGTTTTGAACTAATGAAAGAATTTTGTCTATCATGCAAGACACAGCATCCATATTTTGACCCTAAATGCAGAGCCTGTAGAACTCGGGTTAACTTGAGCCGAGAAGACAGAGGAGCCGTGGACATCCTACCACCATAATCACCATCATCTGCATCAAACCAAGTGTCTCGCACCTGAGGTAACATGTTCAGTGAGTCTATTTATTTATTTTTATGTTTCATTTCTATTATTACTTTTATGTTCAACATCCTCTATTCTCTGGGCTTCACCCAAAACTTAAAAGAAAAAAAAAAAAGAGGAGAGACATATTATTATTTCAAAAAAAAAATTATTTATCAACTCATTTAATTACTCAAGTTTCCTTTGAAAAAAAAAAAAAAAAAAAATATCTTTTATTATTTATTTTCTTTTGATTACTGAAGCCCTAATTTTGAAAAAAAAGTTCTTATATTATTATTTTATTTATTTACTCAAGTTTTCTTTTGCAAAATATCTGCTTTTATACCTCAGAATGCGAAATGACCTACATTTAATTACCGATCTAAACACTATTCATATCATTACCGATATTATCAAAAAAAAAAAAAAAAAAAAAAAAAAATATATCATAAATCACAAAGTATAATATATCATACCAAATAAATATATTTATGATGTTAAAATAAATTTAAGACTGTTTAAAATAACGTATAAAATAGAGTTTATAAATGTTAAAAAAAAAAAAAATGAAGAGAAGGATATAAATAATATTACATTAAATCATTTATTATTAAGGTAACATTTAGTTTACAAATGAATGAATATTTTTATATCGAGACATTAAGTTAAACATATGATAATTTATTAAGACTCAATTATTATTTAATTTTAAAAAGAAAAAGGATATTAATGAATCCTAAGATTAAAATAACCAAATAGCTTCATACCGGGATTACCTGAAATTTATTGTAACTCGTTTATTATTTTGTATTCTTACTTTTATTTTGTTTAAAAAGGATATTAATGAATCCTGCAAGTATTACCTGATGTATTAAGTACTAAGTGACACTGCAATTAATTATTGTTAACTATCTTTAATTTATGTTTGATAATAATTAATTATTTAATTTATCTTGCTATTATTTACAGACTGATTGTACGTAATCGCCTATCATCATGGTACTTTTTAAATTGCTTTCGACTGAAAGTCACTGAGTAACTTCCAGTCTGGCCCGGGGGTGTAACGAGGTTTATGAGAACCCTCATTATCGCACCATGATAATAGGCCGTTACCTAGGGTAGCTACCTGGTTTACCCGCTGAACTGTATTGAATTATTATTATTATTTAATAATCCCTCTCCATTTGAATTGTAAATGGAAGGGATGCGCATCACGTCGACGCATGAGCATCGACGTGAATCTATAAGAAGGCCTGCGCGCCGCTAATTAAGCAGCTTTTCTCTTTTTCTCAACTTTACCATTACTATGGATTTATAATAAATACTGTTTATTCTTTTAACCTTTTCTTTTAACTTTTACTTACCTGTCTACGACTAAGTATTCAGTAGTATTTAAGTATACTTTTTAATTGCTCAAATAATCATTAACTTCAATGATTATTCTCTCGTAGAACTACCTACACTTCCTAGCCTACATACCTTCCTGTAGAAGACGGTAACCCCGTAAAGATGTATACCTGCTACATCCTTTTCCTACGATACCTGCTCGTAGAAGCGTGTACCTGCCACGTCCTTTTCCCGCAATACCTGCTTGTGGAAGCGCGTACCTGCCGCGACATTTTCCTACAATACCTGCTTGTAGAGGTGCATACCTGCTGCACTCCTTTCCTACGATACCTGCTCGTAGAAGCGTGTACCTGCCACGATCTCATCCCACAATACCTGCTTGTGGAAGCGCGTACCTGCCGCGATTTACCCTGTAATACCTGCTTACAGAAGCGCGTACCTGCCGCGATCCTTATCTACAATAACTGCTTGTAGCTACACCAGACAATTGTGATACAGAGCTCACAATTGTCTTAATTATTTATTGCTCTCAATCACCAACGCCAGTGAATCAACACCTCACAGGTAAGTATAATAATACTGCTATTATACCACTATAATTTCTTGTGCTTCTCACTAGTTTGGCTTATTTGCAACTACCTGTAGTCTATCTCTCTTTCTGGTATATTAATACCCTATAAAGGCCCCATGACTCCCGATCCTTTATATGCCTTTTGCATATATAAATTTATGGCCAACCGGTCGTCTGGTCCTTACGAACCGGGTAACACCAGGATCTGTTACCGAATTATTAGCTCACTAGCTAAAAGGGACACGGGCCCATTTAATTTAAATGGGTAACGGACGGTTGATTCATCCCTATTAGAGGGGTGGACCTCAACTTCGTTTCAATATATATATATATATATATATATATATATATATATATATATATATATACACATATATATGCTTTGTTGGGACCAACTAACGATAGTGCTAGAAAATACAATACATTTCATCCATTTAATCTCCTTTTACTTTTATCTGTACTTCTATTTTAGAGTATTTTCGCTCATAAGAAATGTTTAGAATTAAAATAGCTTCCTTTAAGAAGTTGTATCTCCATTTTCTTTAAGAGAAATACAGGAACTATATTTTCGACACAAAAAAAAATATACTTTTGCAGATACATATTTATATTCATATATATTTTCTTATCGTGAGAATAAATATAATCTCTTGCAGTCAGACAGCACTCAGGCCTTCTGACGTCAGAGACGTCCTTTGACCAGCCAGGTACCTAGGGTCATAAAGCTCGGGTCAAAATTTTTGTTTAACTCTCCTTAAAAATAAAGCGTATGTTTTCAACTTACATTTAATATTACTTTAAAAGTAAATATGAAATAAAAAAAAAATTTTGTACTCGGAACGCTACTTTTATTTTTATTTTTGTCGATTGCTCAGAGAATTCAACGCGGATCTATATATATATATATATATATATTATAACGCAAAAATTATACGCTAATCTTTGCGCTACAACTTCGTTCTCTGTCCTTAGCCTCCAGTCTCGATACTAATAGGGCGCCAGGTAATTTTTATCACTGGAATCACCAAACCAGTAAATTACGAAAATTTTAATAATTTTTGATCTGTGGAATTATTTCATAAACCACGCATAAATGAGGTGGATAATTTTTGATCTGTGGAATTATCACCAAAACCACGCAGAAATAAAATTCAAAACTTAAACTAAAATGCTCAAACTTAATAGCAAAACAAGACAGAGACTGGAGCACTAAAAACAGAGTTACGGTATGCCGTGGTGTCGCTCAGTGTGTAGGTTTATGGAGAGAGGGAGTGGTCCGGGTTAAATCATCCCAAACTCGTGTAAATTATTAAATGATTTGCAATTTTTATTTAACAATAAAATAAATCAAATACTAGAACATAATACAAATAATCTTACTCTCCATAACAAAATACTGAATCCGAAAAATACAACGATCCAGTAAATCCGGACGGCAACTTGGCATCTAAATGATGCGCGTCAAAACCTTATAACTAAATTAATTAAAAATAATTAATTAAAATAAATTAAATAACTGGAGCCAACCGATACTTAAATAGTACTCGGTGAACGGGAACCATAATCTTAAATTTGTTACTCTAGCATACTTGCTGTAGCAAAAATCGTACGACTAACGTACCTGGATCTCATTTTTGACGTTCATTAGGCAATAATTAACTTACTGACTAACATATTCCCTATAATTATTTTATAAAAATAATATTAACATTAGATCGCGAACCTGACTCAAAACTGTAGCTACTTTCTTATACTTTTCACAAATCTTATATCTTTTCTTTAACTAAAACCGTAGCATAATACCTCAAGATTCTAACTCAAACTCGATTAATTATTTATAATAATTATCTCATACCTGATTACTGATGAATAAAATATCAAGTAACGTCTCACACTGTTTGAAGCAATACTTCTGTAACGATTACTCCAACCTGTAGCTTTCTGAAGCCTCACTCCTGAACACGTCTGCTCGCTTCGAGCGACCAGAGTCGAATCCCCTACTGTACTCCCCAAACTAAAAACATCATCGCCATTTATACCAGCTCTCTATACTCTACTCCATAACTCCAACTCGATATTAAGTATGGATATCCCAATGTGTGCGCTCTCCTGGACTTGGCTTCGGTGAGATCGCAGACTAAAATTCTTAAATTTAAGTGACCAACGGTTACTCTCAGCAGCACACTGGTCAAAGCTGTCCACTGAGGCCTACCAACAAAACCCAAAACTCCAAAAATGACCAGAAATAGCGGCTTCCACAGCGATAGTGGTCACTATACCATCGCTGAGTCCTGCCAATCATAAAGACAAAAACTGATCTCATATTCCTAAGCCATAGTCCTTATTTTGGAGCGCTAGCATTTCAGCTGGACCTCTTTACTCCACATGGAAGTCTCATAGGGTCAGGCAAGCATCCTGACATCAGATACAACCGTGTGGCAATTACTTGAGCCCCATTCCACGGTTGCTCCGACTTTTCCACACACTCAATAAACCAAAACTGAAAATTCCAGAACTCAAACTTTATCTTTTACCCAACTCTAATCTCCACCCATATCCCACAATAAATTTCCCATATAAATTTTCTGTAGCCAAACGTTACTCCATATTTTATTCTTAACTATAACTCGATAACTAAAAAACTGTATAAAAATCGCAATTTACTGTAGCTAAATTCTGAATCTTGAGTTACCATGCTCGGTTATGCCCCAAAATCAGTTGGTGCTTGTGACGTCAACTCAATCCAAGCCTCGTCCAAAAAAATAACGTCACAATATATATATATATATATATATATATATATATATATATATATATATATATTATAACGCAAAAATTATACGCTAATCTTTGCGCTACAACTTCGTTCTCTGTTCTTAGCCTCCAGTCTCGATACTAATAGGGCGCCAGGTAATTTTTATCACTGGAATCACCAAACCAGTAAATTACGGAAATTTTGATAATTTTTGATCTGTGGAATTATCATTAAAACCACGCACAAATAAATTAGATAATTTTTGATCTGTGGAATTATCATCAAAACCACGCAGAAGTAAAATTCAAAACTTAATAGCAAAAGAACACAGAGACTGGAGCACTGAAAACAGATTTACGGTATACCGTGGTGTTCGCTCAGTGTGTAGGTTTATGGAGAGAGGGAGTGGTCCGGGTTAAATCATCCCAAGCTCGTGTAAATTATTAAATGATTTGCAATTTTTATTCAACAATAAAACAAAACAAATACTAGGACATCGTACAAATAATCTTACTCTCTATAACCAAATACTGAATCCGAAAAATACAACGATCCAGTAAATCCGGACGGCAACTTGGCATCTACATGATGCACGTCAATACTTGATAACTAAATTAATTAAAAATAATTAATTAAAAATAAATTAAATAACTGGAGCCAGCCGATACTCAAATAGTACTCGGTGAACGAGAACCATAATCCAAATTCATTACTCTAGATATTTCCTTTAGCAAAATCGTACGACTAACGTACCTGGATCTCATTTTGACGTTAATTAGACAATAATTACCTTACTGACTAACATATTCTCTATAATTATTTTATAAAAATAATATTATCAATAGATCGCGAACATGACTCTAAACTGTAACTACTTTCTCATACTTTTCACAGATCTTACATCTTTTCTTTAACTAAAAACCGTAGCATAATACCTCAAGATTCCAACTCGAACTCGATTAATTAGTTATAATAATTATCTCATACCTGATTACTGATGAATAGAATATCAAGTAACGTTTCACACTGTTTAAACAATACTTCTGTAATAATAACTCCAACCTGTAGCTTTCTGAAGCATCACTCCTGACACGTCTGCTCGCTTCGAGCGACCAGAGTCGAATCCCCTACTGTACTCCCCAAACTAAAAACATCGCCATTTATGCCGGCTCTCTATACTCTACTCCATAACTCCAACTCGATATTAAGTATGGATATCCCAATGTGTGCGCTCTCCTGGACTTGGCTTCGGTGAGATCGCAGACTAAATTCTTAAATCTAAGTGACCAATGGTTACCCTCAGCAGCACACTGGTCAAAGCTGTCCACTGAGGCCTACCAACAAAACCCAAAACTCCAAAAATGACCAGAAATAGCGGCTTCACCAGCGATAGTGGTCACTAAACCATCGCTGAGTCCTGCCAATCATAATAACAATAACTGATCTCTTACACCTAGTCCATAGTCCTTATTTTGGAGCGCTAGCATTTCAACTAGACCTCTGCACTCCACATGGAAGTCTCATAGGGTCAGGCAAGCATCCTGACATCAGATACAACCGGGTGGCAATTACTTGAGCCCCGTTCTACGGTTGCTCCGACTTTTCCGCATATTCAATAAACCAAAAACTGTGAATTCTAAAACTCGAACTTTATCTTTTACCAACTCTAATCTCAACCCATATCCCACAATAAATTTCTCATATAAATTTTCTGTAGCCAAACGTTACTCCATATTTTATCCTTAAACTATAACTCGATCACCAAAAAAAAACTATATAAAAATTGCAATTTACTGTAGCTAAATTCTAAATCTTGAGTTACCATGCTCGGTCATGCCCCAAAATCAGTTGGTGCATGTGACGTCAACTCAATCCAAGCCTCGTCCAAAAAAATAACGTCACAATATATATATATATATATATATTTTTGCTAAAGGCAGAAAGTTTTCAATAAATATCGTACTAGCCTTTAATTAATTAGTTACTCGAACCCTTCGGATCTTAATACTTAATTAGCTAAAATAATTTATAAGAAAGAAGAAAAATTTCTCTTTTAATTTAATTAGAATATGCGTATGTATAACCATCTCCAAGCATTAAGATATCACTTTTGAGTTAACAACTCTTTTCCTTTAAGTGGGAACAAAAGTGATAATTTCAATAACTCTATGTAGGATTGGAAAGATTAAGGTAGGAATTAGCAATAAACACCCTAAGTTATCTTTAATGCCGAATAAAATGACGGAAGAGGAACTTGCTCCCGAATGCAGGAGCTTGAGCGAAAACAAAGCGAATTAGAACAATAAAAAAGAGAATTCGAACAGCAAAAACGGGATTTAGCGCGTCAAAAACGGGATGCTGAAGCCGCCGCAGCAAATAACACGCTTCCCATCGGGAACGTTACAGTAAATATAGACCCTATCGATAGATTCTACACCCCAGCAAGGGATTTCTCGGTCACTATCCCTATATTTTCGGGTGAAGGCGAAATAACGTACGAGCAATTTGATCGGTCGGTTACACAGCAACTCCACCTGCTACCTCATAATAATCAGGAGTTAGACGTTGCCCATATTCTAAGCAGATTAAGGGGGAGAGCGAGGCGATATGTAGAAGCTAAAGAACTAGCTACGGTAAAAGAGGTATTGGAAATTCTTAGGAAAGAGTTCAGGCCGCAGAACCCGATCAGATTCTTAAGCCGGAAGCTGGCACGGTGCCAACGTGAACGCGACGAGGCCGTAGAGACTTCTATTATCGCTTGAAAGATATTTTACATCGCCTAAAAGCAGTTAAAGACAAAGAGGCGAATGGACGCGCAGCTTATGCGTCTGCATGTGCAGACGCTAAAGAAATATTTTTCGAAAATTTGCCAAAACCGCTTCGACTTATGTTCGCTAAACAAATAAAAGATGAAGCTATCACACTAACCCCACTTTTCGAAGAAGTGAAGGATATGATTAAACTCACGGGAGATTATACCAGCAACTTGAATCGGGTACGGAGATACGAGAGCGAAAACGCTCGCGCGGACGCTTGGGAGAACTCTAAGTTTTTCAGAGATTACGATGACTTTCAGAATCAACAAAGACTTCGTAGAGAACATAGCGCCCCGTACACACCCAAGTACGCCCCAGATCCTAACAAAGAGACCGAATCTTTTTCCTACTCCCCCAAACTAAATCGGAAAGCCAACCCTCCGATAAATGAAACGGGAGATACTCCAAAAACAAACCTCGGCAATGTATCGGAACCAATCACAAAGCTCGAGGGGTATCGTATCGCGAAACGTGTCCGATTCCACGAGAAGGCGCCGGTTCAAGCGCCAGACAATAAAAACACTGAACTAGAGTTTTTACGAAAAAAATATGACGAATTATTACGACGCGTCGAAACCCTAGACAGCCGTCATTTAAACGCCAACGGTGCTCGATACACGGGGGGGATGTCGAGCAACCAAACTACCCCACCCCTTCAGAGACGCAGCGCGCAGAGCCCAACCAACGCAGCGGGCCTGCAAAAGAAGTTCAATGTAAAACCCTCTCCGGAGCAATAGGAAATGGGCCGGTAATCACTCTGAATAATACAAAATATTTTAAGAAGCCTTTATCCGTGTTGCTAGACACAGGATCCTCTCATAACTTTATCAATTTATTTACACTAAACGGGGAAGTCGAGGTTTACGAAACTTCGAAATCAGTTAATGGAATTACTCACGAGTCCGTCCTGATAATAGGTATAACAGCATTTGAAATCTGGGATCTGAATATCAACTTTTTCGTTACAACGGTCCCCATTAATAAATATGACGCAGTAATCGGTAATGATTTCTTTGATAGTAACAAGGCAATCATTTCGTTTTTCACCAACACTATGGTTTGGGGAAATAGGCCTATTCGTCCTATTCCCATTGTATATAATACACAAAACCACAAGGTTGTATTAAATCTTAATCCAGGTCCTACTATCAAAATATCATGTAGCGATCTGCACGAAAATCAACAAAAACTATTAATCGATACAGGCGGCGACGTCAGCTTGATAAAATTAAATGCGCTGAAGCCCTATCTCCCGGGAGACACGAGTAGGATATTAGAATTCAGTGGAATAGGTACTAAGCTTATAAGCACCTTAGGAATAGTTTCGTTAAGAATTTTTAAGTCGGAATCTCTTTTTGAAGAATTCGAATTCCATATCGTAAAGGATAACTTTCCCATCGCCTGTATGGGTATAATCGGGAACGACATATTAAAAACAGAAAAAGCGGAACTGTCTTACAGCAAACATTCGCTGACTTTGATAGACATACCTGCGCGAACGATACCTTTCGTTAACGGAGATAGAGATCAATGGATTACGGTACCACCTAGAACGATTATCTGCTATTCAATTGCCGTCGAAGCCAACTTCCTAGATGAGGGGTACTTTCCCCAAGTCCAGCCTTTTCCTGGAGTCATCATAGGGGATGCCGCGGTAAAAATAAAAAACGATAGAGCAATTGTCATGATAACCAATTTTAATGAATGTAGAGCCGAGTTCGAAATACGACCGATTCCTATCGAGGAATACGAAGTAAATCCGCATTACATACCGAGTGAAAGCGATAGTGAATCCTCCGATGAGCAATTTAACCCACAATCCGAGAACCCTGATCGTATAAGAGAAATTTTGAGGAGAATTCCTATGAAAGACTTAACAGCCGAGCAAAAACAACATATTTTAGAGCTAGTTCGGGAGTTTCACGACAGATTCTTCCTTCCGGGCGACGAATTGGGCCTTTCAAATACAACATTCTGCCGAATTCCACTAACCGATGATAAACCCGTTAAAATCAAGCAGTTTCGGTTACCCAAAGAACATCAGGACGAAGCCAAACGTCAAGTGAAAGAATTAGTTGAAACGAACGTCATTCAGAAATCCAGATCTCCATATAACGCGCCGGTATGGATCGTCTCTGAGAAAGCGGACGCCCAAGGACGAAAAAAATGGAGAATGGTCATAGATTTTCGGGCTATGAATAAGAAAACTGTCGGTGATTCATATCCTCTACCCAACATCAATGACATGTTGCTCAGACTAAGCGGAGCAACGATGTTTCACGTCATGGATTTAGCACGCGGGTTCCATCAAGTCCCCATGGCCCCAGAAGATCGGGAAAAAACAGCCTTTTCCACACCAGAATGACATTACGAATTTGTCCGAATGCCTTTTGGTCTTACCGTAGCACCTCCAACTTTTCAAAGAATGGTAGATGACGAGACAGAAGATATGAAAAACGCTGGGGAACTCGAAAACTTGATAGATGATTTTCTGATTCTCGCTAAAAACCTTAGCGAACATAACAACCGACTAAGAAAATTCCTTTATAAACTCAGAGAAGCAAACTAAACCCTACAACCGGAAAAATGTAAGTTCTTATGCAAAGAGGTGACATTTCTTGGGCACATAATCAGTCCCCAAGGGATTAAACCTGATCCAGCAAAAGTTTCAGCGTTAAAAGCCGCTTCCCAGCCTACCAACCACACTCAAATGAGAAAGTTTTTGGGGCTAGCGAACTATTTGCGAAGATTTATCGAAAATTTCGCGGCAAGAACTAAGCCTCTAACCGAACTTACCAAGAAAAACAAAATTTTCAAATGGTCTGACGAAGCCCAAATTGCTTTCGATGATATCAAAGACGCGATTTGCGAACAAACCTTACTGATTCACCCTAGCCCGGATAAAGCGTTTACTTTGATAGTCGATGCTTCCGAGGTAGGATTGGGTTGCATCCTAGGTCAGGAAATCGAAGTAGAATCGGATATAGACAACACGGAGAGAATCGTACAATTCTTGCCGATAGCATATGGGTCGCTTACATTAATAGACGTGGAAACTCGATACACCAGACAGGCACGCGAATGCTTGGCTCTCGTATTTGCCATCAAACAGTTTCGGCCATATCTGTATGCACGCGAATTTACTGTACAAACTAATGAGGGATGTATCTCTTGGTTGAGAGACGGCGTACATCTAACGGATAGGCAGGTTAAATGGAAATCTCAACTAAACGGGTATAGGTTTAAAGTCGTTCTTAAAAGAAAAGTTGGCGACCGACTAGCCGATGCTTTATCAAATAATCCTCCAACTCGTTTAATAGAACCATGCTCCACAAGTCAAGTTAGCATGTGCCCGATAGATAATCCTCAGAATATTCCAACTAAAAGAGAACCAGGTAGACCCAGGAAAACGAATAAAACCAACCCTTCTGGGAAGGAGAAACCCGTCTTTCCGGTACCTCGGGAAACCATTGCCTCCAGATTAAGACAAAGAATGGGTGAGTCAAGATCAACTGACCACCTTTACAAAAGGCCTAACTATAAAGAATCAGAGACGTCTGCACTGTCGTCAGCAGACAAAACACTCAGTAAATCCAACCTACAATTATCAAAGGTCACAGTTTCGCCACCCAGGGCCTTTCCTAAGGAAATACCCTCCGTGGTAGAAATAGAACCTAATTTCACTGAGACCGACGAAACCGAGAGCGATAGCCCTCCAATACCCGAGAACACCGGTGCGGAGATAGTTGAAAGAGATTCAAATCCCGAAACAGTCGTACCAGTTAATTTACAAGAAAGTTTTAGTAAATTTGACGAGATTATACGAAAACGGGAAGAACAAGAGCAAGCCGCGGAGTTGTTGCGGGAAGAACAGGAACGGGAGAGGGCTCTATCGAGAGAACATTTAGTAAAGGAAATCAGAAGATCGTTCCATCGGTTTGATCGTACCCTAAGGGGAACAGAGTCAGAAAATTCGGAAGAAGAATACGGTGAGGAATCTGCCTCCGAGGCGGACAACGAGGAAGTCAATGAATCGGAAGATGAGGCAGAAGAATCCGAGATTGACTCTATCGATAAGGCTACGAACGAAAGCCTCCAACAAGTAACGGTGCTACCTTTCGGAGAGGTAACACCTTCTCTCAACCGACAACTCATGTCCTCTTTCGGAGAAATGTACTGGGATAACGGGGCATATAAACTATTAAGAACTCCTGCTGGAGAAAAGATCTGTTTTTCGCCACGGTCACCCTTTACACTAGACTTAAATGTAACTCCCGAGAGTCTAACCGAATGATCCGAGGAGAATCTAGAGTCAAAACCCCCGAAACAGAAAACACCAATAGAAACTGAAAAACCGGAAACACGTAAAGATTTAGAACAACCCGATTCGCTAAAACCAAACCCGAAATACCCGTTGCCCAACACAGTCACGGCGCATAATATAACCAAATCTTTCGAAACGGAACAATTACCTGATATAGGTAGGACCTCTGTTGGTTCAGAATTGAGTAAGAACAACCCATTCAGCTCTAAACCAGTAGGGGAACCTCTCTTAAAGATCTTCCATAGTCGGGACGGGCTCACCTATGTTAAAGATAACATCGCTTACTTCCTTTCCGCAGATTGTAAGTTCACGCAACCAGTACCGAAGTTACTGCAAGCGTTAAATTATATTTCTGACGCTGAATTTAAAATAAATAAGCCTAAAGTAGGACAGGTGTTTGTAACTCAGTACGGAAAGAGTCGAGTCTTTACGGTATTTTTTAAATCCCGTCATTTTGAGAAAACTACTCCAGAAATGATATCAGACGCCCTGTATAGATTAAGAGAGACTTTAGAAAAATACAAAATATTGACATTAAGAATAGCCGAAAACGGTGATGAGATCGGAGATGGAATAGAGCCTTATTTGTGCAAAATATTCAAATTCTGCCCGATTAACCTCACACTCACTAAAGGTAAAATAGTATGCCCAATCGAAGATCAAAAGGTACCGATAACTACCGAGCATCACTCTAGTTTAATTGGAGACCATAAAGGCGTCGTAAAAACTTTTTGGAGAATACGCGAGCGGTATTAGTGGTCCGGAATGAAAGAGGACATACACAAGTTCATGCAGAACTGTGACGTATGCCAGCACGAAAAATTATCGCGAATAAAGACCAGGCAACCTATGATAATCACTGACACACCCTTTGAACCGTTTGAGAAAATTTCAATTGATACGGTAGGACCACTCGAACTAACTCCTGACGGTAATAGACATATACTTACTATACAAGACAATTTTTCAAAATTTTGTGCCGCTGTTGCGATACCGGACATACGAACTGAAACCATAGCTGAAGCCTTAGTTAATAACTCTATCAGTTTATACGGTTGTCCAAAAGTAATCCTATCCGACAACGGTACTTCATTTACAAGCAAACTATTGAATAAACTAGCTCGAACTTTAAGAATTAGGCGAGTAACAACATCTGCGTATCACCCGCAGTCTAATAGAGCATTAGAAAGATCACATCATGCCTTAGTCGAATATCTAAAGGAATTCATCGAATCATTCCCGGATTGGGACAAATATTTGGCTATGGCAATGTTTAACTACATCACAACAGTGCACACTGCGACTAATTTTACACCGTTCGAGCTAATTTATGGGAAAAATGCTCGTTCACCGACTTCATTCCCAGACTATTCACAGATAGATACCTACCCCAAATCAATCGGGAACTTACTAACACGACTAAACGAGGCTCGAGCTATAGCTCGAATAAACCTAATTGACGCTAAAATTTACTCAAAAGACAGATACGATAAAACTCTACACGAGGTAGATTTTTCACCAGGTAAATTTGCATACGTAATAAAAGAATCGCGAAAAGGAAAACTCGATAGTTATTATCGCGGGCCCTACGAAATAATAAAGATCCTAGAGAATGGTACCGTAATCTTAGGAACAGATGAGGGACATAGGTTCTCAAAACACCCGTCAAAAATAAAACTAGCTTTCTCAATTCATGAGATAGCTAAGAAAACTTTAAAATCTCGGGCTTCATAAAAAAAAAATCTTCTGTTGCGGATGCTAGCCATCCGAATCCTAACTTTGGTAGTAATTTTTGGGTTATGGAAATTTATAAACTCAGATAAAACCTATGAGATCCAGTATTTCGAACGAAAATCCGGAATTTATTTTGAGAGGTTCAACAATATCCACCTCATACGGGAAAAATGGAATATGTTAGTTACCATTGATGTAGGAGGTCTCCTAACGGATACCTCGGAAGAACAAATCGAGTACGAATCCATGTTTCCGGATTGCTTCGAAAAAAATTATTTTACCGGAGCCCTATGCTCCCGAGTCCTTCAAAAACCATCAATAGAATACATAAGAAGCGAAAGCGTTCACTTGATTGCTCACCTAAAGGAGATCGTAGATCGAACTCCTGTAGGGGAACACAGAAACGCTAGAAACATATGGTGAGGATTGGTAGGAACGGTAGCTAAAAAGGTATTTGGAATGCTAGACCATGAGAGCAATAAAAATTATAGCCAAGAAATTAGTAATCTTTATCGCGATAAAGCTTAAATCGTTCATTTAATCAATAACTCCACACATATCTTACGAACAGAAATCAATTTTCGTGCATACACGTACATAGATACCAGAGAAAGGTCGAATTATTGGGCGTAGTCGAGTTATTTTCTGTAAACAAAATAAATAGAAAAGTAATTAATTATACAAACTATTGTTTTGGACGATTAAATCGCAATTTATATGTATCGATTGTTACACCTCTACCCTTAAAGTCGTCATCGTCCTCGATGACTATGATTCATGCAAGTTGCATAAATAAAAGCAATTAGAACTGATTATTATGAATTGCGTTTTAATCTTAACCTTTGTGTACTGTGTATTTAAAATAATTCCGAGTTATTCTTGCGGGTGGTTGTCGTGGGTAGTTCTTCATTTTGGTCCCCTATTGTCTATTGGCGTTAGTTATTGCGTTCTTGAATCTTCTTGTGACCTTCCTTCCCTTTATCTAATTGGTTGGCGGGTGTCTTGCTTCATATCTTCAAATAAAAACTTATAGTTTGTAATATCACGTTATTTCGACTGTTTGATCTTGGTCGTAGTTACAGAATCGATTAGTTTCTAAAATTTTATAGGTTTTTGGAGGTTTCGTTGCGATGTACTCGTATCGGGTTATTGGGGTCATCCTGTTTCTTCTTTTGTGGAAATCTTTGGATTTCTTGGGTTTTGATTGACTTGTGATCCCACTTTTCTTGATCTTCTGGTCTTGCAGAGTTTTCTTCGTTGATCAAAATCTTTCAATCGTCACTCAAAGTTTTTACTTCGAACAGTGTTTAAAGTGAATAAAAAAAATAAAAAATGTTCCGTGTCAAGATCGAAGATGTTGAGTGCCAAGACGATACTGTTATTCGTCAGGATGTAGAAGAAGCTCTTGGAGAACTTGAGATGAAAAAAGAGTTTCTGGAGCAGTCAACGTCTACACCGGTTCAGGATACACAGGCTTGGCATCCAGGGGTCCCTACTTCTCCTGAATTGTTGGAGTGGGCAAATAGTTCTCCTCCGAGAGCTTTCGATTGATTGGAGACCACAGACTATAGGGTATGTTGAGTTTGTTTTCCTTTTCTTTCCTTTTGCAAAATTAAAAATATTTATTTTATTTATTTATATATATATATATTTTTTTTCTTTTATATATATATATATATATATATATATATATATATATATATATATATATATATATATATATATATATATATAGCATTATTCAGGATCAACTGTGACAGTGCACGACACTGTTCTTGAGTCTGCCTCCGTGAGCGAAGAGGAGGATGACAATCCGGTGGAGACTCCACAGGTTATACCGGCATCAATAAGTCGAAGGGTTCTTCAGAATAGGAAACCTTCTCAGGAATTGGAGGACCAACAGCCCTCAAAAAGAGTTTCAGATCCGCATCAAGAGGTGCAGCATCCTGTCCCGGAGGTTTTCGAGGCCTCTCCTCAGCAGGAAGAGGTGGTCCCTGTGGTGCTGCCGTTGTCGGGGGTAACCATCTACCCCGGTAACAGAGGATTGGTTCAGATATCATTCCGAGTTACCTTTTTGGAGGGACATGGGTTCATGATCCCGTTTCCGGATCCACTGATTACGGTCCTGTCCCCAATGACTACTGACGATGGCAGATGGCTCACGGAGCACACCCCATGGAGGCTAATGAATCAGTTCCGGCATGATACGGTCTTATCTGTAAGTATCCATCCCATATATATATATATAGGGATTCATATATTTAGATTTTTGTATGTTCTTCTTGTTTATTTAATATATGTTTGTTATTATTTCAGCTGATGATAAACTTATGCCCTGCGCATTACCAAGAGCGGATGAGTACCGCCTCGGTCAGAGTCGGCCTGTTGCTGGACGAACTTCGGGACGTGGCTTGTTTCCTGAGACCTCCCTGTGTCTACTGCGGTCAAGGTCTTCGATGATTGGATGGGCTTGATTTAGAAATATATGTATTTTATTTGTATGGTTCAAGTTATGTAATGATGTAATTTATGTTTCTTTCTCCCTTTTTTTTTTTTTTTTAATAAAATTTTGTTTATTGTAATCTTGTCTTTTTATGTTTAACTAGTTGTACCCATCCTATTCTACTTCCTTTCCATAGATATTTAATTAAGTAGATTAGTAATGTTCACTTGAATGTTACTAGTCTTATAAGATATATTTATACATATACGTATATAAGTAACGAATGTGTATGTGTCTGTTTGTGTTTGTTTATCCTTAGTTTCAGGACTTTTATTGATACTACTGTCAGGTGAATTATCTACTTTCTCAAGTTGTACTGTATTATTTAATTTTTCTCTTTTTACAGGATGTGGATTCACTATCCCTTTTTCTAATCTCACTGTTAATTTCCGTAACTGATATTTTTGTGCGGCGCGTTTTCTGGTTTTCATTTGATAATGTTTAGATTATGTGTAAAAATAAAAGTGAGATAAGTTTATTTTGTAAAACTACAAATATTTTTCTCCTTCGAGTGTGAGTAATTTATTTCCGGTTTTGATAAAATATTTGCTGGATTTTGTAAAGATAATGGTATTGTTACGGGAGTGTATGGTAACTCTCCCCTATGGTATATAGCAATTAACTTTCGCAACTGGTACTTTCTACCAGCGCGTTTACCTCGTTTCATTCGGTAGTTCTAAGTTGTGCGCACAAGGCACCTCTCACAATTTGCTCCACTGATCAGTTAAAAGTAAGAATACTAGAATAACTGATCTGACGAAATATTACAAATTTTTGTTACCTTGAAAATGAGTGAGTTAGTGAATGATGAATGAACCGCCTGGAGTGCGACAAGAAGTCTGCGCAATTCCAATTGATTCGATAATAGATTGAATAGAATGCGATAATAAGTCTGCGCAAATCTAGGCAATCGATATAGGGTTGAATAGAATTCGACAAGAAGTCTGCGCAATTCTAAGCAACCGTAATTAATGAGATGAGTGATGAATGAGTAATAAATGAACCAAAGTTTAACAAAAATAATTTGTAAATTCGGGTGCAAAAGGTAGCGAGTGGTTTGTACGTAAAACTCGGCAGTATTATATAAAATTGACTTATCCTTCCAAAATCCACAAATTAATTTTTACTGAAATTGACTTTGAGTTTTAATAACTGAATTTATCGATAATAGATTGAATTATCATCTAATACCTGCGTTCGAGGATCGAGACTTGAAAAGTTATAATTGAATTTTAAAAATTGTTTAGGTACATCAACTAGTGTGAGTTTATAATTAATAAAATTTTGTTTTAGGATGTTTTATTTTAAATGGGTTAAAATAAGAATCGAATAAGATTTATAAATTTTTAATAAAAGAACGATTCACCAGCGTATCCCACCGCTGTTACCAAATTTTTCGACTGTCACGATCGGAGAGAGTGAAGGCGACGGGCAAAGGGTTATATTTAATTAATTATTTACTAGAAAACTTCCCGTAATTTTTATTCTATTACTCAACCAAGGAGCCAAAAAGGACCGTCACGTGGCTAGTGTGAGAATGTTAAATATTCGGTAATATTTCAAAATAGTAAATAAGTCTATTTTGTACCGAACGGAAGTACAATAGACTATCCCGATTGTTGACCTGCGTGGTTTAGGATAGGTCCGGGATATTAGAGCGAATGGAAGGTAAGTAGGTGAATGTGGGCCCTCGAGAAGTCGCTGTTCTTTACGTCTGTCTCTTTCTGTACCCGTTCACTTGTGAATGTTCGAGCAAGAGGTATAATAAGAAAAAGATATATTTTATAAAAGGAAAAGAGTTGTATATTCTTATATGTTGTTTTACATAGGTGTGTTATACTTTCAACAATATTTAATTAGACTTACCACTCAGGTTATAGTGGTTTAAAATTTTTCGCTGATCACACTCTCTCACAGTTCACCAATTTGAATTTATGATTGCGAAATAATACAGTTTATGTCTTTTATTTTTAATTGCACTGGGACACGGCACTGTGGCTTCGTGAATTAGATTCAGTGGAATTAAAATCACTATTCGGGTTCGAAGCTACTAGGGTACCGAGATGATGCACTCCCCTATCTATCGAATACGAACGCGCGTTATTTTATTTTAATTCAGGATTTAGATCTAGGAGTCCGGATTCCTAGGCTGTGGACCGTCACGAGACCGATGATCCTGTTTTGAGTGAGTCGAATCAACCGAGATTTTAGCAAGTATAAAATTTAAGTATTTCACCAAAGAGCCCGATTGCCTAGGCGGTGGACCGTCACGTGGCCAATGATTAAAATTTCAGACTCTGATTCGCGGCACTAATCGGATGTGGCTGTTTAGAACTAATCTTTAGGTTGATAGAATTTCAGAGCAAGAACCGGCGATAGATTTTAGCTATTGACTCGAGATCCGGCAGAGATTACTTCAGATTAGCGATTGACTGCCTTCGTTAGTTTTTCGGCAGTTTATATACCCTAGTTTTGAATGGGGGAAGTGTATTGGTTCCTATGGATTTCTTCTTGATTTTGCTCATCGATGATGATCTAATGAAGTATTACGCAAGGGTACCAGATTCGGTGGTCATCTTTGTTAGCTATAATATCCGGGTCTAGGGAATTGAGATGCGTCAAAATCATGATGCGTAAGTCTTCCGGGTTTGCATGTGAAAAACAAATGCGTAAGCATGTTGAGCAATCAATGTTATAAGTCCGGTATTGGTAAAAGGGTGTCTAGATATATCTCAAAAATAAACAAAAATATGATGCGTGAATATTCCGGATTTGGAGGTCATCTTATGTGACAAAAACAACTGAGTAAGCCTATTGAGCAATAGTTTCTGAGGTTTGGAAATCAAAATATGACTAGAAATATTAAATTTAAGTTATAAGTAACGTCAATCATTTAGCTCGTAAAGTTGTTTACCACGGATTTATCAAAGGCCCAGTGCACACGTGCAAGCGTCCCAAGTAAAGTGGACGATGATTTCATCATAATTTCGATCATCTATCTGATGCTATGCTTACACACACATACACACACATTCTATTGTAAATGTATTGCTGCAAGGAGACGCAGGTAGGTGTGGATGCAAGATGAGTATACTTCTAAGCATCATAGTTAGACTAAGAAAAGATTACAAAGAGACAGGGACAGATAGGTACAACGTAGTCCCATCTGTTTATCCCTGTCCGTTTACGGTCATCGTGCATACACGAACATAGATACCAGAAAAAGGTCGAATTATTGGGCGTAGTCGAGTTATTTTCTGTAAACAAAATAAATAGAAAAGTAATTAATTATACAAACTATTGTTTTGGACGATTAAATCGCAATTTATATGTATCGATCGTTACAACAGCAAGCCAACTCCTAGCCATAGGGCAGTTTACCTACAGGCTGAGTCTGGATTTTAACCCCAGAAATACAACATACAGATTCCAAAGGAACATCGTCTCCATTTCCTTATCAAAGGAAGATTTGGACAACTTTTACTTTTTATTATTAAATATATCTTAACAGACCCCCTTAGAATAGGCCCATTAATTGTAGTTCAGCAAATCAGAGGGGGCATCGACCCCATTTCCTTAAAGGAAAACTCATATAACATTTAATTTAAGTTGTAGAAAAGCCCCACCACAACCATGGCAAAGCGCGACAATCCCCAGACTATGATGGAGGCAAAAATCCACCTGGAAAAATACAGACATCTCTCGCAGGAGGAAGATGAGAGGCGCAAAATGGAGCTTAACGGCAAACTGAACGCAACCAGAATCTATCCTATCGACCCCAGAGACGGTGACATAGAGTACTATCACAGTATAACCATACGTGACCGGACTCCCAGACCTATGCCCGAAGTCCACGACGAGGCGAACGAGCCCATGCTCGAACTTCTCATCTATGGTCTGCCAAGAACTACGACAAAGAAAAAACTGACCAAGTCTCTACAGCTCAAGCCGGAGGAGATCGAGAAACTTTCCATCTTCCCTGGGAAAAACAACTTGGCGGTACGGCGGCTAAAACTCTACTCGGTCATCACGTCGCTGAATCTCCAAACTCAATCCCGAGACAACAAATTCACTATGGGGAGGAGTAAAATACCAATCGTCACATTCAAGAAATTGATTATTAAACTACCATCAGAACGCGAGAGGTCCGAGGGAAACAACCTACATGAGTATCTGGATCCTGACAGTTGGACTGAAATCTTCGGATACCCCGATTCAACAGATATGTGTGCGTTAGCTGCTTACTCTCCGGGTATGTGTCATGTAATCCGGCACGTACTGTGAAACTTTGAAGTAAATTCTGACAACATCAATCGCATCCTTAACTTCACTGGGGCAAGAAGCACCGATGAACTGTTTTCCGGGCTCTTCACAGCGCAAAGGCTAAATCTCCGCAGGTTCAGCATCAACCTACCAGAAAACCAACTAGCATCTCCGGGGGTAATTGCCAGCTTTATAAAATACAGAATTCCAGAACGTCGAACTAGTCTGGACATATCTGGGGCTATCATCTCCAGTGGATTCATCGACGAATTGCCCAGGCTGGGGTCCCTAACTGCCCTTGCCATTGGAAGATCACAAGGACCACTGGACAACGAGCTGAGCGGGACCTTTCAACAACTGCCCGGGCTGGTAGAATTTGGTATAAGCGATAATACGTATTTCACGGGATCATCCCTAAAACGGGCGTGCGAAAAATTACAACGGTTGACACTCAAAGGCTGTTACTTCTTAAACCACGAACAGCTAATTCGGTATTTCAAGGATAACACGGTCCTTAGCGTACTAGTCATCCAAGATTGCGACCGGACCAGGAAACGTTACAATGAGAACATTGATATGCTTCCGCTTATCGACGCTATTGGGAGTACTAAGATCAAGGCGCTGAAGTTCCGATGGGGAAACTACCAGGACGACCTATGGTGGCATCCTTCAGATATAATCACCAGGAACGGAAGATTAAAAATGCTCGAGGTATCCCTGGGTCACCACCGAAACGACGTAATTACCAACCTCATCTCTATGGCAACTAACCTCGAACACCTTACCATTTATGAAACCAAACTCGACCGAATTACTATACCAGCAAACAAAAACACACACCTCTCGACCTTAAGCTTGGTGAAGCCCCACAAGCGTCCAGGCAGCTTCTACAGAACACTACGTACAATAATAGATAAGTTGGTGGTGTCTGGTCCACATTTTTAATATTATACGATCATCGAGATCCTTGATGCCAACGACAGCATTGAGACCATCGATTTAAGGGGAATCCGCCATTTCACTCATCAACCGGCTCTTTCAAATCTGATGAAAAGAGAGAACGAGTTCAGTCCGCGGGTTGTCACCATCCTTATGCGAGCGAAGGAAATACCTCGGGAAGTCCAGGCCAGCACCCAAAGAAGCAACAAGCCTTACCGGGTCCTAATGAAGTCGGGCTAGATATTAGAAAAAAAAAACAAATTCCTTTAAAGAGTATCATCTCTAATTTCCTTAAGGAAAAATAAAGGAATTTTATATACAGAAACGTATAGATATAAAATAAAGTTTAGTTATACTTAGGATTAAATTATTAAACGTAATATTGTATAAGCCACCTAGGAGTATCATCTCCATTTTCCTTTGGAAACTAGGTGAATCTTAGATTAGTTCTAGTACCTTTTTTCTTTTTACTTACAAAAAAAAAAATCCAACAAAAACAATGAAGGTACGGGGCCTGCTTTTTCCTTTACACATGAGTATAAGGATGGGTGCGGAGTCCCGCCATCCGAGGCCACTTGGTCCATTTTGTGAGGCAAACGGGAACTTTGGAACTTGGGTGACGAGGGGTTCGCATCTTTCCATGTTAAAAGGGGGGAGGGGGCCCTACTCCTTAACATAAAAAAAAATATTATGTTTATCTATATATATATATATCACAATAATATCAAATATACACAAAAAAAAAAAAAAATTTAATAATAATAATATTAATAATAATTCCTTTAAAAGAGTATCATCTCTAATTTCTATTAAGAAAAACAAAGGAATTTTATGTATAAACCGTAGAATGTAAGAAAAGAAAATAACACTAAGCAAATAAATAAAAAAAAATATATATATATATATCTATATATATATATATATATATATATATATATATATATATATATCTATATATATATATATATATATATATATATATATATATATATATATATATATATATATATATATATATATATATATATATATATATATATATATATATAATAAATATATAAAAAAAATAATAAATTCCTCTAAAGAGTATCATCTCTAATTTCCTTCAGGAAAAATAAAGGAATTTGATATACAGAGACTATAATGATAATAGCAATAATAATATTATGAATAACTATTAGATTATAAGAACCAGTAGTACATAATGTTTTCATTAGAATACATATACTCCAACCATTATTATTTTCCGTAAAATTGTTTATTACAGATTTGGAGCTATCACTAAGAACAGTGGTTGTAAACCCTCGGAGCCTGTAAGAATCCTAGAATCCAATCAAAACCAGTAATCTCAACGAGAAAAGGGTACCAGGGGGAAAACCTCCAGTTCTAGTGATAGGCTCATATCTCATGGTACATATATACTTAAGATGGAATTAGATACACAACAATAGGATATAAGATAAGAATATAAGGCAAAAACTCACAACTATAACTCACATAAAATCGTTTATGTTTAGAAAAAGTTATTTAAGACTACCATGGCGGACCGAGCCAATCCTTTCTAAATTAAATCCCCTCTAAATTTATCTAACAATCCACGGACATCTTTTTTTCTCCCTTGCTCAGCAGAATGCCCTTCTATTTGGTTCTAAGTGGACACAAACCCGGAGTATATCATTCTTGGAAGGATTATCGAGACCAAATTCTCAATTATCCGGACCCAGTTTTTAAGCAAGCGTCATCCATAAAAGAGGTTCACGAATATTTACGGCGATGAAAATCAATTCTCCACCCCGTACAATTTAAAAGAAACATCGATGGCCGCATCACCATCTTTACGGATGGGTCGTGTTTCCGCAATGGTTTCTCAAAAACCGCCACAGATTTAGGGATATACTTTGGACCGAATCACCCCTAAAACCTATCACTTCCGTGTTTCAACAGAAATACCAACAATGGTGCCGAACTAGAAGCTATCCTTCAGGCCTTAAAAATTATAATAAAGTTTAATCTAACGAAAATAGACCTTTTCACTGATTCAGAGTATTTATGCAACGGCCTCACCACTTGGTACGAAAATTGGGAAAAACGGGATTGGATTACTTCCACGGGAAAGCCGGTTTCCTATAAAGAAGAACTCAAATACATCAAATCTCAAATGAAATCCAGAACCATAAAAATCTACCACGTTCCCGGTCATGAGGGAATCTATGGCAACGAACAGGCCGATCAACTAGCCAAGGATGGAGCTAGATTATTCGAGCTATCTAAATCAAGAGCAGAGTTCAACATTCCTTTACCAACTTCAAGCTCAAAGAAATAGAAGTCATCTCTGAGCTTGGGGGGGGGGAATGTTATGTCCGACTTCGCAACCTTTTTTTTTAATTCTTGTTGAACGCTCCAAAGGAATAAATATTCCATTTTCTTATAATAAACCAGGAGTAGTTCAATTGCAGAGATTTCTTCGCCCGTCTTTCATTCGCTTATTCTTAGTCCCCACTTAGTAATAACTACGGTCACTCTAATGCGTAGCAACACCCACAATTAACATTGAGCTAAATTAAGTTCCATCAACGGGACATCTCTTACTATGTAAGACGTTTAAAACCCCCTCTTTCCCAAACTCGGACCCCCATGGTTGCATCTACATAATTTTTCAAGAGCAAACCACCCTACCGAGCACAGGCTTGCATTTCGGTCATTAGCTGAATTCAAAGTTTTCAGCAAAGAGTCGTAATTCGGTACATAGTGTCTTTCAAAAAAAAAAAAAACAAACCTTGCATAATTTTATTCGGGAAATAAAATTAGCAAACCATTAAAATAAATATATATACTATAGATTTATAACAAAAATAAAAAGTAAAGAAAAAGTTATAGCAGTGATATATATAAATATATATATATATATATATATATATATATATATATATATATATATATTTATATATATATATATATATATATATATATATATATATATATATATATATATATATATATATATATATATATATATATATATATATATATATATATATATATATATATATATATATATATATATATGAATTTACCGCTCAAAGAGAGCAAAAATAAAATCGCACAGAGAAGAAAAATTTATAATATAAAGAAAAAGAAAATTTCTACAAAAAAATAGTGTTATTGGTTGTGAGTCAGTAGTTAAGTGCTTAATAGCATTGTTCAGTGCAATTAAATTGTAATAATCAATATTGTAACTAAAAGTGAATACATGTTTAAAAATAAAAGTAAAAGCCTTTAAAGAGTATCATCTCTAATTCCGTTTAGTAAAATTCAAAGAATTTTATTCCATTGAAGCATAAAATTAACAACATAGAGAATAAGAAAATATCAGTGTATACGAAAGTGTAACAAATGTTTAAACATAAAAATGAAAGCCTTTAAGGAGTATCATCTCTAATTTCTCTTAAAAAAAATTAAAGAAATTTTATCATTGCGAAAATTTAAAGTTAGTATATAAAAATAAAAGCCAACCAATGTGAAAACAGTTTTTGTGTATTATTAATTAAAAATAAGTTAGTTGATATTGACAACCCCTCCTCGCTTAAACATCCCTTGCACAAGAGAGAGAAAGAGAAATCGTCAACCAGTCCAAGGAACACACTTCCGGAGTCCAAGGGTCTACAACGAAGGAGTCCCCCAGGAAAAAGGAAAAAAGTAATCAACGAGAATTATCACCGCAAAGGTAAGAAGGTTATAAGTGACTATTCTATCTTTCAAAATCAGTATTAAAATTTCAATCAGCCTCAAAATTTAATTGGAAATAAGGACGCTATAAATTCTGAATCGTATGTATCAATTTGCATATTTTATATCCATCGACTTATGAAACTAACTCTGATTGTCAACTTAGAATTAAAGGAAAACTTACATCGAAACGTATACCTAAAATAAAATAAAATAAAGCTTGAATTAAACATTTAAGCCGAAAATTGCATGTGTTAGTCCGAATGCCCCAATTTACGCAACCAAATATTAATTAAATAATAGTCGGACATAACATGTAATTAGAATATTATGGTTATTTTGAAGATAAATTTCTGCATATCATAATTAGTTATTAAACAAAAGAATAAACGAAAATCATTCATTAATTAAGAATTGATGAAATAATAATGATAAAATGAATAATGGATATATTTTCATTTATTTAAATCAAAGTGGGCAGGGAGGTCAAAAGTTAGTCAAGTTGTAGAATGTAAGAACACGCCCAACAGGCAAGTCACTAAGGGTGGAGGAAAGTGTGCCTTCCGAAGCTTTGGGCCTTAAGTAGCGGGGAAGGAACTATACCAGAAAGAAATAGTTTTCATTGGGTCTTGGCTTTTCCCCCCTAAGGAATTAGGACCTTCTTCTTTCTTTGGGGAGTTAGAGAAAATGAACAAAAACAAAAGTAGTCGACTTAAGATCTCCGACAGAGTAATATCAAAATAAGTTAAAGTAGGCAGGTTGCCGCTTAACAATGAAAATAATAAAGTTAAATAAGTTAGATCAGGTAGGTTGCCGCTTAACAGTAAAAATAATAAATTTAAATAAGTTAAAGCAGGTAGTTTAACAGTAAGAAAAATTAAGTCAAATAAGTTAGAGCAGGCAGGTTGCCGCTTAATCAATAATAAACGAGTAATAGATAAGCTAAAGCAGGCAAGTTGCCACTTAATTGTGAAAGGTAAATAAAAGTGAATAAAATCAAGTTCTTGAAAACCAACCCAATCAAAAGGAAAGAAGGAAGTCCAATTTCAGAATTAGGATCGAGATTTGAGAATAAATGATACCAACGATGAGTAAGTCGGATCAGTAGTCATAATTTTATAATATATAATTTCCCTTATGTTATATCGGTATACCAGTTAATTACAAAAATTTCTGTTCATTGTATTAACAATTTAAAGAATTTTTGAAATTGATAAAATAATTTTGTAAACGTAATAATAATTTTCAAACCTTTTGTATTAACAATTTAAATAATTTTTGAAATCGATAAAATAATTTTGTAAACGTAATATTAATTTTCAAAACTTTTGTATTAACAATTTGAAGAATTCTTGAATTCACTAAAATATTTTTTTTGTAAACCTTATGCTCATTTCATTACATGGATTGTAACAATATATTCGACTGGTATACAAAATTGATTTACATTTTATTCAGATAAATTTCCTTAATTGAACTTTTCCGATCCCCGGTCTATTAGTCGCAAGACTAGGACCAAATATTAAATTAAGTCCGATTTGAAAGTAGGTAGAGTCTCTTGCTTATAATTTGTCATCCGTAACACCGTTGACATATTATAGTCAGAGCTCAAAGCCCGCTTTTGTTGTAAACCCGACATAACAATATAGAAGAAAGTTCACCTCGAAACGTATATACAGAAAGAATTATTTCTATTGTCACGATCGGAGTGAGTAAAGGCGACGGGCGAAAGGGTTATTTAATTTATTTTTTAATATCGAAATACCGAATTACCTCGTTCTATAACTCAGCCAAGGAGTCCGATTGAACCGTCACGTGGTTAGTGTGAGAACTTATGAGTGATTGGGTACCGATCATTAAATTATAAGTTATAATATGAAATTATTTTATTCCGTCACCCAACCAAGGAATTGGCGCCACGTGGCTGATATAAGAATGTTTTAATTTCTTATCGTTTTATAACTTATTTGTCTATTCGTACTGAGCGGATGTACTATAGACCGTTCCGTTCAATGACCTGCGTGGCGTTAGAATAGGTCCGGGATTTTTGAGCGAGAGGGATATTGGGTCGGTGAATATGGGTCCTCGAGAAGACCGTGTTCTTTGTCCGTCTTACTTAGGGTTTACTATGACTTAGTTTACTAGCACTTGAATGCTGGAGAAAAAGGACAGTAAATGAAGAGACGAATGTATTAAAAGAAAAACATGTGTAATATATTGACAAGTTCAATCTTACATGTAAATATTATAATTTTAGATTTATCCAAAAGGGTTGATGTACTTGCACACACACTCACTCCAAATTCACCAGTTTGAATTTGTGAACACAGGAGTTTAGAATATTTTATGACAGTTTTAATTGAGATTCACAGGTTGAATCTATTCACACGAACACACTGCACGCTGAACCAAAAGGCCGGCTTTGCTGCCGAGTGAATTTATGATGATCTATGTAAATATATGTATTTTCTTTTAAGGGTTTTATTAAAAAGGATTAACTATTCCTGAACAAGGACTCCGATTGCCTCGGCGGTGGACGTCACGTGAAGGAGTTTAGTTAATCTTAATGCGAACTCAAGTGATTTTACTTTAAGTATCCAACCTAGGAGTCCAGATGCCTAGGCGAAGAACCTCACGAGGAAAGGTTTTAAAAATAAAATTTTAAGTCGCGAAATTATAATTTAAAATAAAAGAATCGAAACTCGGTTACCGGTCTAGGACCTCTGATTGCCTAGGCGTAGAGCGTCACGAGAGCGAATTTTGATATCGACTCAGTGAGTCTTACTCGCTGATTTAGATTTAGAAGCACTGACATTTGATTTTTAATTTTAATTCCGATTATCGGTCTAGGACCTCTGATTGCCTAGGCGTAGAGCGTCACGAGAGCGAACGTTGGAATCTTACTCGCGGATAGATCCGACAAGGGTTTTAGTTGCGGCGGTAATGATTGAATTTGAGTATTTTTCCTGGGTTTATATATGAAAAGGTGTGAAAGAAAAGTGGGACCAAAGATGAAATAAAGAATGGGTTAAAGAAAGAGGAAAAATTATATATAAGGGTTTGATTTTTGGGCAGCTGAGAATGGCATATTTATTCCGGGCGTTCGTGGTATTTTGTAGTAAACAGGATGTGAAATAGAAAAATAAGTCCGTGGTGGGCTGCTCGAAAATAACTTTTATAAAATATATGATGACATTTGCTGAGAAATATAATTAAAATTTTGAGAGAAAAGTTCTTCCCCCAGAGTCGTCATCGCCCTCGATGACTTTAATTTATGCAAATTTTGCTTAAATAAAAGTAAATGAGTATAGGTCAACGTGAATCACCAATCAATAGTTTTAAATTAAGTTATTTGTAACAATTATGTTTGATGATTAGATGAATCCTTGGACCTTGGGTGGTAGTTGTCGATGGCTTGGCACATGTCTTGGTTCTTTCTTTAGGGACAGTGCATCTAAGGGTGTTGGTGGCACATTTGTAATTTTCTTAGTGTTACGTTGTAGGCGTTGTCTTAGGCGTTTTCGTTTTCTCAATTTTGGGGTAGTGGGAAAATTTTAAAACTCGATTGGTTTTTCTTGAATCCTACCCTCGTTAATCCTTGTATCCTTCGTGGATTTAAATACCCGTGATTTTCTTGTGAGCATCATTCGCTAGTTTTCTTCTTGTCGTGGCAAGTGAAAGTTACAGTAAAAGTGAAAATGGCTTTTGTTATCAAGACCGAAAAACTTAAATTGACAAAAGAGGTCATCGTTCAGGAGGACGTGTCATCTGAACAGCTGGCTGTTCCATTCGAGGAGGGCTCCGTGGATCCGTTGTCCGTCGAGGTGGACTCTTTAGGGCTCTCATCAGAGAGCTTATTTAAAGAAGACCAGCGGATTTGCTGCCCTGGACCCACTGTGGTAAATCCAGAGGTTCAGTCAATAGTGGAGGTAAGTGCATTACGCATTGTCATTACCACAAATTCCTTATTTCTCCTTTCTTTATTTGTTTAATTATATGTTCATGTTATTTTTTTTTCTTTTTTTTTTTACAGGAGTTGCTGTTGCAGAACCAGCAATTGATGCAACTACAACAACAACAGCAGCAGCAGCCGATTGATTTATCGGTTTCAGGCGACCAGGCGGTTGAGTCGGTCCTTTCAACGTCGTCGGGGGACGTTAAAATACAGAGATTGTTGGCTCGGCCAGTTCGTCCCAAGTCGGCATACAATCATTGGGTGCGCTGTCCAGCCCCGGAAGGGTTCCGAGCGACACCTCAGGTTCTACAGGTATGTTTATTATTTATTTATTAATTTAAAAAGATGTTTTCTCTTTTATTATTTGGGTTTTTCTTTCTATTCATTTAAATGTATATTTTCATACACATTCTGAATTTATGTGCTCGTTTTGTTTTCAGAAACATGCAACAAAAAGAAAGCGGTCCAAGCCGGTAGCCGGTGGAAACCGAGGTGTCCCTGCCACGAGGACTCATCCACAGAAGGAAGTAGTTAAGTTCCTGGAGCATTCCAGGGTTCGAGTCATCTGTGGCGACACCATGGCTGTGAACGTGCCGTTCAGAGTGACGTTCGTGGAGGGTCACACCTACCCATTACCCTTCACGGATCTACTGATGGGTTTGCTGGCGCCAATAACGTCTTTGGAGGCGAACTGGTTGGTGACAACCATGCCTTGGCCCTTAATGGACCAATTTATTTTCGAGTCCTTATTAGCGGTAAGTTCCTTTTATTGATTTTTATGCACATATGCACTCACAATATACACGTATAAATACACATGTATGTATATAGATATATAAATATTTTATGGTTTTTCTTTTTGTTACAGTTGATCGTGGCCATATGTCCTCTACACTTGTAGGACCTGTTAAAGAAATCTCCCCCCCCCCCCCGCATACGGATAATAATCGAGGAGCTGTGGGACAAGTGTTCCTCGCGGGTGGCTCGATGCGCGTATTGTGGCAATGGTCGTCAAATGATTTAATTCATATATATATATATATATATATATATATATATATATATATATATATATATATATATATATATATATATATATATATATATATATATATATATACATTATATTATAAATTTGAATATCTTTTCTTTATGTATTCTGTACTTCATTGTAAAACTGTCTTTTGTATTTTATATTAATAAAAAAAAAGAAAAATTTTAAATCTGTGCGTAATTACTAGTAGTCATAAGATTTTCCTAGACTTCCTTTTCCTCTTCCTCATGTAGACAATAAGTCTGTTTAGATCCTAATGTCTTTGCGCTTTCTGTTTTGCTGTTTTCTGCTGCTGGTCATCGTTGGTATTCATCGTATACGAGATCTTTGCGTTATAATTAGCAAGAATTCCACATTCATTACTGTCAAATATTACTTCAAAATATTAGATCTTTATAGTATTTTTAAGACCTCGTTTTATTTTAGTTTTAAGATTTGTATCAAGATTGTGCCCTTAATACCATATCAAGTCGTGTGAGAAGGTAAAGGTTGCAATTTATTATTGAATAAACTCATTCGCTTTTACCGGCCGGTAAGAGCAACGAATTTGTATCTGTATGGCTGGCTGGAAGTTATTACGTCACAATTTCTCCGATAGAGTAAGTAGGTCTATGGGTCAGAAAAGATGAGAAGATAGCCATCACAACATTTGTTACGTTCGAGGGTTTTTCTCCCTTATTTCTCCTGTAGATTTTCCCCTTTTGGGAAAAGGATGGTACGTTAAGGCAAGCACGCTTGCTTCAAGTGGCCCCAATGAATCTTTCCTCGTTGTTGTTGGTGTCTGGGACTGAGTCGTGTGTCGATGCATCTAGCAGGTTCGTTGACGGCCATGGGGGTTTCCGGGGAGAAGAGGGGTACGGGGGAACGACTGAGGTCATGTTTATCCTTTAACCTATGTTCACTCCTTACGGTTATTATAACTTACATCTAGAATTGTTCATATACAAAAAAAAGAAGTTTTACATTATAATCTAATAATTACCGAGTGACTTATGGTTACTTGCGTTCGTCACGATCGGAGTGAGTGGAGGCGACGGGCGAAAGGGTTATTTTATTTATTATTTAATATCGGAATTCCGAATTATCTCGATCTATAACTCAGCCAAGGAGTTCGATTGAACCGTCACGTGGTTAGTGTGAGAACTTATCAGTAATTGGGTACCGATCATTAAATTATAAGTTATAATATGAAATTATTTCATTCTGTCATCCAACCAAGGAATTGGCGTCACGTGGCTGATATAAGAATGTTTTAATTTCTTATCGTTTTATAACTTATTTGTCTATTCGTACCGAGCGGATGTACTATAAACCGTCCCGTTCAATGACCTGCGTGGCATTAGGGTAGGTCTGGGATTTTTGAGCGAGAGGGATATTGGGTCGGTGAATATGGGCCCTCGAGAAGACCGTGTTCTTTCTCCGTCTTACTTAGGGTTTACTATGACTTAGTTTACTAGCACTTGAATGCTGGAGAAAAAGGACAGTAAATGAAGAGACGAATGTATTAAAAGAAAAACATGTGTAATATATTGACAAGTTCAATCTTACATGTAAATATTATAATTTTAGATTTATCCAAAAGGGTTGATGTACTTGCACACACACTCACTCCAAATTCACCAGTTTGAATTAGTGTACACAGAAGTTTACAATATTTTATGACAGTTTTTAATTGAGATTCACAGGTTGAATCTATTCACACGAACGCACTCCACGCTGAACCGAAAGGCCGGCTTTGCTGTCGAGTAAATTTATTATGATATATATAAATATATATATTTTCTTTTAAGGGTTTTATTAAAAAGGATTAACTATTCCTGAACAAGGACTCCGATTGCCTCGGCCGTGGACGTCACGTGAAGGAGTTGAGTTAATCTTAATGCGAACTCAAGTGATTTTACTTTAGGTATCAAACCTAGGAGTCCAGATGCCTAGGCGAAGGACCTCACGAGGAAAGTTTTCAAAAATAAAATTTTAAGTCGCGAAATTTTAATTTAAAATAAAAGAATCGAAACTCGGTTATCGGTCTAGGACCTTTGATTGCCTCGGCGTAGAGCGTCACGAGAGCGAATTCTGAAGTCGACTCAGTGAGTCTTACTCGCGGATGGATCCGACAAAGGTTTTAATTACAAAAGTAAAGAAAATTGAATTCCGACTATCGATCTAGGACCCCCGGTTGCCTCGGCTGTGGAGCGTCACGAGAACGAACTTTGGAAATTTACTCGCGGATAGATCCGACAAGGGTTTTAGTTGCGGCGGTAATGACGGAATTTGAGTACTTTTCCTGGGTTTATATATGAAAATGTTTGAAAGAAAAGTAGGACCGAAGATGAAATAAAGTATGGGTTAAAGAAAGAGGAAAAATTATATATAAGGGTTTGATTTTCGGGCAGCTGAGAATGACATATTTATTGCGGGAGTTCTTGGTATTTTATAGTAAACAGGATGTGAAATAGAAAAATGAGTCCGCGGTGGGCTGCTCGAAAATAACTTTGATAAAATATATGATGACATTTGCTGAGAAATATAATTAAAAATTTCAGAGAAAAGTTCTTCTATGGTGGTAAAGAGGGAAGTGAGGATCCGCGGGGAATCGTAGGATTTTAAAAAAGACATCTCTTTGACAATTATATGATGACTTTTATGGTCAACATATTTTTGTACTCTAGAAAAATGTAATTAAAAAAAAAAAAAAAATTGAGAGGAAAAATTTGGGTGATAGAAAAAGAGAACAGAGAGGTTCTGCAGGGGACCATGTAATTTTTTAAAGACAACGTCTCTCGGACAAATTTATGACGACACTTGCTACCAGTATCTTAGACGGTTCTGAGAAATGTCATTAAAAATTAAGAGAAAAATAAAATTCGAGAGAGATTTGTACATTAGAAAAGAAATAGTAAGGATCCGCTTAACAGCGGGACCTATTGGTAACAGATGTTTTAACTGGAAAAGTCGTAAAAATTTGAGTCGAGCTAAAACAAGGAAATGCTTTGACATATTTATTAAGACTTTTATGATGACGAGGGACTCGCGGTCGCGGAAGACCCAGAGAAATCCTCGCGTGGGACATCTGGAAAACATTGAATCAGCAGGTTCTTCGTAAGGGACCGGCCATAGCGGTGCAGCTTTACGTACTATTTTCTAGTTGCTTGTCTTTTAATCTTGTAACTTGACCGTTCATACTTGCACACATGTCTGTGGGAATTCAGACCAACCCAAAATATGTCAGTACCCATATACGGGCAGCATATATAAATATAAACACATGTACATTACGCATATACGTATCCCCATGCATCATTGTATTCTGGTGAGTGTGCTTCGAATTCTCTAGATTAATTTTATATAAAAATAAAAATGAAAAATTTTGAACTTAAGGTTCGATTGAGTGGTGACTCAGGTGTACCAATTGTTACAACTCTACCCCCAGAGTCGTCATCGCCCTCGATGACTTTAATTTATGCAAATTTTGCTTAAATATAAGTGAATGAGTATAGGTCAACGTGAATCACTACTCAATAGTTTTAAATTAAGTTATTTGTAACAGTTATGTTTGATGATTGGATGAATCCTTGGACCTTGGGCGGAAGTTGTCGATGGCTTTGCACATGTGTTGGCTCTTTCTCTCTCTTTCTTAAGGGACAGTGCATCTAAGGGTGTTGGTGGCACATTTGTAATTTTCTTAGTGTTACGTTGTAGGCGTTGTCTTAGGCGTTTTCTTTTTCTCAATTTCGGGGTAGTGGGAAAATTTTAAACTTCGATTGGTTCTCCTTGGATCCTACCCTTGTGAATCCTTGAATCCTTCGTGGATTTAAATACCCGTGATTTTCTCGTAAGCATCATTATCAAGTTTTCTTCTCGTTGTGACAAGTGAAAACCAGTGAAAAGTAAAAATGGCTTTTATCATCAAAACCGAAGTTCTGGAATTGCCTGAGGAGATCATCATCCAGGATGATGTTCGGTGTGGTCTCGGTGTGGACCCACTAGATTCATCGTCTGTGGAGGCAAGGGAGCAGGCTAGTCACCCTACTGATAGACCAGTGAACCCTGAGGTTCAATCTATAGTTGAGGTAATTATACCATTATCAAGTATATTTATTTATTTATTTTTTTTATATATATATATATATATATATATATAAAATTTCTGTCTCTTTCCTTTTTATTTATTTAACTTGGGTATTTCCATTATTTCTTACAGCAGTTACTCGAGCAGAACCAGAAATTATTGGAGCAGCAACAACAGCAGCAGCAGCATCAACTGGAGCCGGTGGACTTATCACCGCCAGGAAACCAGGCTGTTGGGGAGCCGATTCCTTCGATGTCGGCCGAGAATACCCTATTGAGGGGTTTATTAGCTCGACCAGCTCGCCCCAAGACTGCGTATGGTCGTTGGGTGCGATGCCCACAGCCGGCTTCTGATGAGGCTGCCCAAATTATACAGGTAGCTATTATTTTATCATTATTTCTCATTACTTCTTTATATATATATATATATATATATATATATATATATATATATATATATATATATATATATATATATATATATTCATTTGTTTTTAGGAACAGTCGGGGAAACGAAAGAGGTCTGATCCGGTAGCTGAGGAGAACCGTGATGCTCCTGCCGTGAGGAATCGTCCTATCGGCGTCAAGTTTTTGGAGCATTCCAGAGTTTGAGTGATGTGTGGCGAGAGCATGGCGGTGAGCGTGCCCTTCCGGGTGACGTTTGTGGAGGGTCACACCTTCCCAATCCCTTTTACGGATCCATTGATAGGTCTACTATCTCCGATGACGTCAATGGAGGCGAGCTGGTTGGTGGCAGCCATGCCTTGGCCCTATATGGATCAATTCATTTTTGAATCTTTGTTGGCAGTAAGTTTCTTTCGTTGATTTTATTATATATATATGTATATATATTTTTTTTTCCTTTTTTTTTTTGTATCTACATTTCATGGTGTTTAATTTTTGTTGCAGATGGTCGTGGCAATGTGTCCTGTACATTTATGGGGTTTGGCGGAGAATTCGCCTCCCCGTATCCGGATAATAACAGAGGAACTGTGGGATCAATGTTCCTCAGGAGTGGCTCGCTGCGTATACTGCGGCAATGGTCACCAAGGACAGCAATGACCTTAATTTTTAATACATGGTAGAATTTTCTTTATATACATATATATATTTGTAATTCGTATTTGTACTTTTATAATAAATGAAAGAAAAATTATATCTCAATTTTGTTCATGTTTACTGATAGAGTTAAGTTCTCCTAGACTTCCTTTTCCTTTTTATTTAATCAGTAGTTTTAGATTTTAAGTTGAATTCTTTTACGTTGGGTTTTTCTTTTCTTCGTTTGTTCCTATTGTTGATCATCGTTGGGGTTTGTCTCTCATAATTTCAAAAAAAAAATTTGTAAAGAAATTTCCATTGAGAAAAATAATAAATATTTTTGATTTCAAAGTTTTAAAATTTCCAGAATGTAAAATTTTCTAATTTGGAGAATGTTTAGAATTTATTTTGAGAATTAAATAGGTACTTAAAATTACAAGTTGAAATTTAACTTGGAAATTTTACAAGGCAGGACGTTGGATTTTTAGATTTATAAGAATCGAATAAAATTTGAAAAATTAAATGAAAAGAACAATTCACCAGCGTATCCCACCGCTGCCACCAAATTTTTCGACTGCCACGATCGGAGTGAGTAAAGGCGACGGGTGAAAGGGTTATTTGATTTACTATTTAATATCGGAATACCGAATTACCTCGTTCTATAACTCAACCAAGGAGTTCGATTGAACCGTCACGTGGTTAGTGTGAAAACTTATGAGTGATTGGGTACCGATCATTAAATTATAAGTTATAACATGAAATTATTTTATTCTGTCATCCAACCAAGGAATGGGCGTCACGTGGCTGATATAAGAATGTTTTAATTTCTTATCGTTTTATAACTTATTTGTCTATTCGTACCGAGCGGATGTACTATAGACCGTCTCGTTCAATGACCTGCGTGGCGTTAGAATAGGTCCGGGATTTTTGAGCGAGAGGGATATTGGGTCGGTGAATATGGGTCCTCGAGAAGACCGTGTTCTTTGTCCGTCTTACTTAGGGTTTACTATGACTCAAATTACTAGCACCTGAATGCTGGAGAAAAAGGACAGTAAATGAAAAGACGAATGTATAAAAAGAAAAACATGTGTTGTATATTGACAAGTTTAATCTTGCATGTAAATATTATAATTTTAGACTTACCCAGAAGGGTTGATATACCTGCACACACACTCACTCAAAATTCACCAGTTTGAATTTGTGAACACAGGAGTTTACAATATTTTATGACAGTTTTAATTGAGATTCACAGGTTGAATCTATTCACACGAACGCATTGCACGCAGAACCGAAAGGCCGGCTTTCCTGTCGAGTGAATTTATTATCGTATATATATAAATATATATATTTCCTTTTAAGGGTTTTATTAAAAAGGATTAACTATTTCCGAACAAGGACTCCGTTTGCCTCGGCGGTGGACGTCACGTGAAGGAGTTTAGTTAGGTATCCAACCTAGGAGTCCAGATGCCTAGGCGAAGGACCTCACGAGAAAAGTTTTTGAAAATAAAATTGTAAGTCGCGTGTCACGATCGGAGAAAGTGAAGGCGACGGGTGAAGGGTTATATTTAATTAATTATTTAGCAAAACTACCTAAAATATTTATTCTTCTACTCAACCAAGGAGCCTTATAGGACCGTCACGTGGCTAGTGTGAGAAAGTTTAATATTTGGCAAGTTTTGTATACTAAATAAGTCTATTTCGTACCGAGCGGAAGTACGATAGACAATCCCGATCGTTGATCTGCGTGGCTTCAGGGTAGGTCAGGAATTTTAAAGCGAGAGGGAAGCAGGTTGGTGAATATGGGCCCTCGAGAAGTCCCTGTTCCTTTACGTCTGTGTCTTACTGTACCCGTTAACTTATGAATGTTGGAGTGAGACGTATAAATAAGAGGAAGATGTTTTTGATAAATCGAAAAGAATCTGTATATTCTGATATAAAATTGTAATATGGTTTACATTGGGTATATTATAGGTTCTAACAATATGTATATATATATATTTTTGACTTACCACTCAGGTGGAGGTGGTTTGCAAATTTGCGCTGATCACACTCTCTCTCAATTCACCAATTTGAATTTATGATCGCGAAATTGTTTTTATTTCATTCGCCGGAACACTGCACTGTGACGTCGTAATTTTACCTCAGCGAAATTAACTGCACTATTCGGACTTGGAGCTACTGGGGTGCCAAGTGAATACACTTCCCTATCTACCGAATACGAATGCGGATATCGAAATTTGTTTTTAGGATTACGATCTAGGAGTCTGGATTCCTAGGCTATAGACCGTCACGAAACCGATGATCCTGATTTGGGTGAGTCGAATCGACCGTGATTTTTGCGAGTTTAAAATTTAGGTATTTGGCCAAGGAACCCGATTGCCTAGGCGATGGACCGTCACGTGGACAACGATTAAAATTTTTACCTCTGATTCGCGGTACTAATCGGACTTGAGCCGTTAGAACTAATCGGTGCTTTGTTAAAGTCTGGAGAGCTTTGGAGAGATTACTTTTGATCAACTCGAGATCCGGCAGAGTTTAATTGTGATTAGCGATTGACTGCCTTCGGTTTTCGGCAGTTTATATACTCTAGTTTTGATGGGAAAGTCATAGATTTCTGGTGCAATCGTTGGGTCCATCTCATTAACATGATGAGTAAGTACACGATTCCGGGAATAACTTTCTAAAAATTTAGAAAAGTCCATATATGGACATCGGACGATATCGTTTTTGTCAACAACAACGGATGAGTAAGTGTTCTAATAGAAAAACAAATGGCTAAGTGCGTAGATCCGTTTAGTCATAGCATGGGAACGTATGCAGTGATTTCGAAATATGTAAATTAGATGGTCGTAAAATTTTTATGACCGTTGAGTTAATTAGAGGTCCGGTGCACACGTGCAGGTGTCCCGCTGAGTCACAGCTATACATACTTTTGGGTACTACGCCCGTACGCACACACATACTCTATTATAAATGTATTGTGAATAGGTGTACGCAGGTAAGTGTGGATGCAAGATGAGTATACGGCTAGACGACATAATTGGGTTTGAGCATCGGCTCTCCCCTTTTGATGGAGAAAAAAAGAGAAAGGTATATTGTCATATCGGTCGATCTCTGTTTTCTTACTTATCGTGCATGTACTTACATAGGTACCTGAGAAGATCTCAACGCAAAGATATTGGGTGTGGCTTTGTCTACTGTTTCAATAGTAAAAAAAAAACAAATCCTAAATTAGCAGTTAAATCGCAATTCATATGTATCACTCGCTACACCTCTACCCCTAAAGTCGTCATCGCCCTCGATGACTTGAATTTATGCAATTCTGCATAAATAAAACTGAATTCAAATGATTAATATGGATTGCGTTTGAACTTGACATTTTGTATTTTACATTATTGTATATATATATATATATATATATATATATATATGTCGGAGATGGAAGAATAAAATGGGGTTTTCCAATGGGACGGGAAATTCCTAACAGTCGAGACTAGTTTTTACAGTAACAATTAAATAAAATTTAAGCTCTTGTTGTTTACAACTTAAGTAGATTATGTTTATTACGGGAAGCTTAGGCTCGCTGTGACATCTGTTCACCAAACGTAGCCACGGTCACAGGATGGATATAGTAAGACACAGAGGACAAGATAGTAAGATAATAAGATTGTTGTCCTTCTTTAAACATTTTTGACTAAAAGGTTTCTAATGAAGAGTACAGAGTTTTTAGACTAGTTGAGTCGGTCAGTTCTGATTGAACATTCGTCGTGCGAGTTCAAGTTGTTCTGTCGACCGTGGAATCGTTCTCGAGCCTAGTTTGCCGTAGTATTTGTAAATTATTCGATCGGGTTTTATTTGAATATTATGAGACTGTCGTGTATTACAATTATTATAATTTCCTTTGTAATCAACTATTGCATTAATTAGTATTTAGTGTATTTTGATATTTGTGCGCCACTATCTTCATTATATTACTTGTCTAAGTATCATTATTCGTGAACAATACTTTTAATATTAAATCACTGTGTTGCATAATTATAATTCGTTTACATTTTAAATAAAATTGAGAGATATTAATATTGAGACCAATACTCGGGATAACGCCCAAGCTTGTAATGACTTTCCGACATATATATATATATATATATATATATATATATATATATATATATATTGTAACATGAGGAAAAATTCGACATCGACCCGAGGTTTGAAATTATTTAAATAAAATAAATAGTTATCCGGTGAGCCAATTCTGGTGACACCTATGAGCAAAAATTTCGACTTCGACCGAGCAATCGACCCAACGTCTAGATTGAAACGAAAGATCCGGGATAGACGCCGTACTGAACGGCCACGTTTTTTTATCTGAACAATTCGACCCGACGAAATGAACAGAATTCGATTCCGACGTTTGAACAATCGTACGATGTACGACATTTAAGATCAATCCGAGTTTGATCAACGAACAATAATTCGCGACAATTAAGTGCGACCGACAATAACCGAGTTCGTGAACAAGTGAACAAGCCGAAGCATCGGCGCGAATCTGACCAAAGTGTACGAGTGCAATAATTAATAAAAAATGTGCAGTGCGTACGTAATAATAATTAATTAAATAATTAATTACGCGTAAAAAATATATGATCGTGCAATTTAACGTGTTACCGTAATAAAATATTATTTTATATTTTATTTTATTTCATCGAGCAATTCTGAGAATTACGGATTATCCGTGTCTCATTCGTACCGAGTCGAGTCTTACGTTTACAATACTCTGACGTCATTCGTCAAGTATTTTGTGTGAAAAATAAAATGATTTTATTTTAATTTTGTCAACCGACTGTGTTTTCTCCGAGCAATGAACTAATCGTGTTTTTCGATCAACTACGACTTTTTTTTGATAATTTTGTTTATATCGAGTCAAGCCGACAACGGCATTTATTTATTTTGTTTTGTAAACCGATTACTTCTGATTTGTGATACCGATCAATGATTTTGTTCAATTAATATACGACTGATTATTTTGTTTAATTCTGATCAATTATTTATCGTAATCTTAAGTGCCTGACCTTTCCACGATCCGCCACCCTGAGTCAACATTTTTGATAATTGTTTATTTGGTGATATTAAAATCACCTGGCGCCCAAGTATAAATTTTGAACAAGGTTGCCAATAATCGTAAGTGTATTCGACTTCACTCCAGTAGATCCCCGGTGGTGAAAAATCTGTTACAATATATATATATATATATATATATATATATATATATATATATGTGATTTGCTTTATATTGGATCTATAGGTGGTATTCGTTGGTCATTCGGTGTTTCGGTCCCTTTTCATCTATCGAGATGATCTGATAAGATGTATCTTGAAATTTTCGAGCTTTTCTCGGTATTTAAATATTCTTTCTCGAGAGATGTCGTTTTAATTTTTTATATTTTTCTCGTATTACAAATTTTGTTCAGTTAATTAAAAAAATGCTTTTAGTTTTTCATGTTTTTCTTTTTTATAGTTTTTTTATTGTTTTTGGCTGGTTGACCGTTATTCCTGTTGCTTTTTATCATTACGGGATCGCCTAGTTATGATTTCCAAATTTTATTGCTTTTCTTGGAAGTCGCAGTACAATGATCTCGGATCGGGCTATCGAGATCCATCCCTCTCTATGGGGGAATAGGTGGATTTCCTGGTCGTTGATTGGATTTTGATCCCACTTTTTCGTCCCTTTTTGGTCCTCAGTAGTTTTCTTCGGAGTTTGAAAACCTCCTAGTCGTCACTTACAATTTTTCTTTAAACTGTGCGGTTAACGAAAAAGTTTTTACAAAAATGTATCAAATAAAAATTGAAGAGATCGAGTCGAATGATGACATCTTCATTACGGAAGAAGTAGTGAATTTTAGTGTCACTGAAGGGGGTGGTGCTCCGGGTAACCGCCTGGTAGGTGGCTTTCTTGGCGAAGACCCACGCGTCCAGGTGATAGTACATGAGAGGATCGAGTCAGCGTTCTGTGACGAGGCTGAGGCTCAGGACGAGCCCTTGGACTTATCGTTGCAGTCAAGCAAGGTGGTGATGGGCTACGTAGATCCGTATCCATCGACTTCTACGAATGGTCTCGAGATTATGGTAAGTCCTGACTGAAAAATATATATATATATATATTTTTTCTTTTTTTTTTGTGTTATATATTTTATTGAATAAAAATATTCATTTTCTAATATATATTTTTTTTTTTTTTTTTTTTTTCAGTTGCCTCAATTTGAAGAGGGTAATGAGTCCGAGAGGAAGCGGCTTCGGCATCCTGGGGTGCTGACAACTCCGGAACTTTTGGAGTGGCAGAATAGGCCACCTCCAATCAATTCGTACTGGCTTGACACTATGGAGTATATCGTGAGTATCAATTTTTAATGCATACGCATAATTATACAAACATACATATATATATACATATATATATATATATAAATATATATATAGATATATATATATATATATATATATATATATATATATATATTTATTTATTTTATTATTAATTATAGTTTTTAGCGACAACGTCCGTCGTTTGCGGTGACGGTTCGGGATGAAGTGGTTGATACTCCACCTTTGGTGATTGTTGACGAAGAAAAGTCAACTGGAAATGAGAGTCCTGGTGAATCTCTTCAGATCGTAGAATCGGGGACGAAGAGTCCGGTTGAATCCTTGGAGGAGCTAGTGAAGAACCAGCCTGAGGGTCCTTCCGTTTCCGGGGAGCTTGGAGCACAAGGCAGGAAGCCGGCAGTTCCCCTGAAAAAACGAAGGGGTCCACGTTCTGACAAGGGACAACCTCGCAAGAAGAGAGCCAGCCAACCAGCGGCTGCCTCTAGCGGTGTTTCCGGTGTGGCGGGGACAGCTCCGGTGCTGAGGTCGATACTAACCCAGCCTCCAACGGTCCCCTTGAGGTTGCCATTATCGGGGGCTCAGGTATATTTGGGTAGTCAACCCACGTTCCGAGTTCCCTTCAAGGTTACTTTCTTGGAGGGCCATCAATTTGTGATTCCGTTCTCGGATCCAATTGTGGGGGTCCTGTCGCCGATGACGTCACAGGAGGCTAGCTGGTTGACGGAATGTACTCCCTGGAGAGTGATGAGCCATTTCAGCCATGATACGGTGATGTCGGTGACTTTATTATTTTTTTTTTTAATTTATTCTTTCCTTTAATTTTGGATTAAGATTTCTAATTTAGTGATAATATTTTTGTTGCAGGTGGTAATTTGTTTATGTCCAGAGCATTTCCAGGACCGGATGTATGGTGCTCCACCCAGGATCCAGTCGGTGTTGGAGGAGCTGCGCAGGGTTGGCCGAATGCCGGTCGCGCCTTGCGTTTACTGCGGCCAGGGTCATAGACCGATTTAAAAGCATAGATGTATAACTTATAATACAAAAAGAAATTTTATTATTTTGCAAAGAAAATAAAAAAAAAAAAATTGAATTTATTTACTTTTTGATTATTTTCTTAGTTATATCTGTTCCGGTACCTTTCCTTTTCTTAATTTTAAAGGTCGTAATTCGTTGATTTTTCCTCTCTTTTTGTTTCAATGGGACCTTTCTCCTTTTTGGGAAGATGAGGGACGTTAAAATAAGCACGCTTACTCTAAGTGGCCCCTCTGATTATTTCTTCGTTTGCTGTTGGGCCTTGTTGTTATGGCTGCTTGTGACGTCATGCGCAGTATAGGTGTCGCATCAGCTACAGAGCCTGTAGATGCGGGAATTCATCGTCTCAGGTGTCTGTACAAAGGACGGTGTGGCTCAATAAGTTATAGATCAAATTGAACGGAATATAGTATAGGGCCGGATAGCTCAACTGGTAGAGCACTCGGCGCGTTACCGAATTGGTCTGGGTTCGATTCCCAGTTCGGGCTATCAATATTTTTCTCAATTTATCTATAAATTGTCTTATTGAGAGGTTTGCATGGTTAGGTTTCCACTATATTTAAATGGCGTCTGTATTGTAGATCTTAGTTTCTAGGGAGTTTCCGAAGTTGGCGGAGGGTGAAGGAAAACGTACCCTAGGTCGTTGATATTCATGATGGCCGCCAATAGTTCTCTGCGCCTGCGTAGTCTTGATCTTATAACTAATTGTATTTAACATTTAATTTACGTTGTATATTTTGAATAAACCAATGCGAAAAATAAAAACTTATTGTGTAAGATGCCTAATTTATAAGAATATAATGATTATTATTAATTATGTATGCAAAAAAAAGATTGCATAATGAAAGAATATGTAGAGAAATAATTTTTTTTTGTTTGTATTTTATAAAAAAATTTTTTTTTTGTTTTCCGATTTTATAATTTTTTTTTGTTTTGTTTTTATCGATTTTTTTTTGTTTTCTATTTTTTTTTGTTTGTACTTATATCTAATTTCATACTTATATATATATAGCCTTATAATTAACATTTACTGAACTTCTACATTAATATTCCTATGGCCTTTTAATTAACATAATTAAAATATACTGAATTTAAACACTAACTTAAAATTTACGCGCCTTATAGACTAAACAATTGGATTACGATACCTAATTACCGTCTTACTTAAACATAGTTACATTGTATTTCAAGTTTTGAATTATATTTCTTATCGTGATTCGTCTTAAATCACTTCATATTTTATTGTTTATTCCTGAATATATTGTCTTAGTGCCTTGCATTTTTTATTTATTATTAGATTTATGAATTATAAATAGTTTCCTTACTTTTCTACCCATTACCCTTATTCGTATACGTGTATGCGTTCATGTTTTTGTTAAGTTTTGTGAAATATAATTTCTTTTTCAAAAATTTTTTTTTTTTTGGTTTTTTTTTTTAATTTTGTAGGTTTTTTTTATTATTATTTTTTTTGTGTTTTTTTTTTTTTAGGCGTTGGCATATTAAAGTCAGAACTCAAAGCCTGCTTTTGTTGCAAATCCGACATAACATTTTTGGGGGCTCAGCCGGGATTGAAATCTTTGAATAAAGGATTTAATTAATGGAAATGTTTATAAATGTTCGATAAAGAAACTGGTCGGTACTCGGTAAGAAGTACGGGCAACGCATCGCATTCAGACGGCCTACCACCACGAAAAAATACTAAACGTAATTTTAAATTCGAAGAACCTTCCGACTCCGGATTTATAAGTGCATTTGATAAAAGTTTGTTAACTTCAGACGAAAGTTCAGAGGACGAAAAAATTAAAGGGTCCGATAATAATAAAGAATCACATCCGGAAGTAAATAATTCTGACACTGTTGGCGACGAAACTCTTAATAATACGGTCACAACGGTAAATACCACTGGGAGTTCTGATACAGTCATTAACTAGATTAACGATAATAATAACGATCTGATTATTGAGCAAATAAATTTAGAAATCATGTCTTTAACCGCTAACCAGTTGGTTTCATTAAATGACGCACTTATGTGTGTTCCAAAATTTGACGGTAACCCCTATGATTTAATTGATTTCGTAAATTGTTGTATAGACGCGAAAGGTATGTTACCTAACGCCGTGGAGGGAAATTTTGTTAAAGTTTTATACGGGACAAAAATAAGTTCGATTGTCAAAGAATCTTTAAATAAATCTGATTGCGCGACGGTACAAGATTTAATAAAACCACTAAAAAAGGTTTTTGTTCCGACTAAATCTCTATTTCAACTCCAAGGTGAACTTGGCCGAATCTATCAAAAAGAAAATGAATCCGTCATAAATTACGTGAATAGGCTACGAAAGAAAGCTAAAGAAATTACAGAATGGTACGAATATCATAATCCGGATGCGACGGCCGATCAAGTTACAGCGTTTAAGAATGAAACTGACACATCGGTAGCCGAATGCTTCACCCGAAATTAAATTAATGAAATCGATCAACGAATGCCTCGATGCGCGACGGTTGAAGAGGCCCTGAAGAGTGCGATTCAAATCGAGAAAAAATTAAATGCCCGGAAAGAAATAAGATACGATCCAAACGCCGAAAAAACCTCGGAAAATAAGAAAAAAATCCCTGAAAAACCAGTATAATATGTTGCAGACAATAACGGAAAAAATTTTAATAACAGTAGAAATGACCAAACTGAAAACCTTCCACCCAAACCTATTAATCATAATAATCACATAAATAATGGTCAAAACACAAACGTAATTTGTCATAATTGTAAAAACCGCGGTCATTTTGCTCAAAACTGTCTAGAACAAAAAAAAATTAAATGTCAAATCTGGACTTACCGGGTCATGTAGCTAAAGACTGTTTTTAATATAAAAATAATAATGATAATAAAAATAAATACGCGAACCTTAAATGTCAATTATGTAACAACATGGGACATTCTGCCAAGATATGCAAAATGAATAATATCCGACCAGGATCAAATCAAAATCCGAATTTCAATAAAAATACAAAGTACTGTAATTTTTGTCAAATGAGTAATCATTGGTTCAGGAAATTCACCAATCAATCAAGACACTGACCTCCGTGGTAACAGACGAAACTGACGGTAAGACTACTAGTACACAGATTAATACCATGCCAACTCCAAGCTCCAGGTCCATTTGCATGCAAGCGAGATCCGGATACTAAAATAACCAACCTAGTTTATAAGTATCCTTATAGGTAGTTCATTAGTAATAACCTAGCAAGTCATAGGAGCATCGACACCATTTCTTTAACGGAACATACTGCTAGAGTTAAGGTTAATTGTTAGATATAGCATATAAGCCTTCCTAGGCTAAATTCACTAATAGTACTTTGGTAAGTAAGAGGGGCATCGACCCCATTTCCGTAATGGAACATTCCTATAATCTCTAATCTTAGTTTAGAGATAAAATATCGAAACTAGCCGAAACCATGCCGAAACGCACCAACCCTTGGACCATGAAGGATGCAAAGGTGCATCTGGAAAAGTACTGTCATCTGACAAAGGAAGAAGCGAAGAAGATGAAGAAGGAGCTCTCCGCGAAACTAAACCGCACAAGGATATATCCTAGAGATCCCAGGGACGGTGATTTCGAATATTACCACGATATAACCATCCGAGACCGTACACCCAGACCAATGCCTGAGATCTGCGACGAAGATAACCAACCCAGTCTAGAATTGTTCATCTACGGAATCCCTAGGACCACAACAAACAAGAAGCTGATGGAAATCCTCCAGCTTAAATCAACGGAGGTGAAGAAGTTAGCTATCTTCCCAGCGAGAAACAATATGTCGACGGCGCGCATCAAGCTATACTCAGTTCTAACAGCGCTGAACTTGCAAACACAATCCAGGGACAACAAATTCACCATCGGTAAGAACAGCCTAAGGATTGTTCCATTCAAAAAACTGGGAGCTAAACTTCCACCGGCCAGCGATACTTCAAACTCTGTCCATCTCCACAGGTGCCTGGACCCCGATAGTTGGCTTGAAATTTTCCAATATTTAGAGCTAACAGACGTTTGCGCTCTGTCTGTGTGTTCACCTGGTATGTGCCAAGTAATACAAGAGATACTGAGGACACTCGAGATAACAGCATCTAACATCGGCAAAATACTTAGAAGCACTGGGGCCAGAAGCACAGATGAATTTCTGTCCGGGATATTCGAGACACGACGTCTCAACCTCCGCGAGTTCGAAATTAACGTGCCAGAAAATCACCTAGCATCACCAGGAGTGATGGCCAGTTTCATCAAATACCGGATTCCTGACAGCCTAACGTCGTTGGATATATCTGGGTCTATTATCTCCAGAGGCTTGATACAGGAACTGCAGAGACTAAGTAGACTGAAAGTTCTTGCTATTGGAAGATCACAGGGGCCGCTGGAAACAGAGTTGAGCACACTTCTTAAAGAATTGCCCGAGCTGACAACACTGCACATTACTAACAACAACTTCTTCACTGGGTCATCACTAAAAGAATCCGGAGGTAACATTCAACAATTTAAATTAAAAGGCTGCTACATGCTGAATCATGAACACCTGACAAAGTTTTTCACGAACAATCCAACGCTCAACATCCTGACCATTCAAGATTGTGACCGATCGAGACAACGATATTTGGAGAATATAAATATGCTTCCCTTCATCAACTCAATCGGGAGCACAAAAATCAAGGCGTTAAACTTCCGCTGGGGAAATTACCAGGACGATGGATGGTACCATGACCCAAATCTCATCACTAGAATCCCGGAGCTGAAAAACCTCGAGGTATCAATAGGTACCCACAGGAATTATCTCGTAAGCAACCTGGTGTCGATGGCAACCAACTTGGAACACCTCACCATATATGAAACGAGACTTGACCAGCTCTCAATACCAGCACACGAAAATATACACCTCTCGACTCTGAGCGTGGTGAAGCCCCACAAACGTCCTGGCAACTTTTATAGAATGCTTCGCACAAAAATAAACAATCTAGTGGTGACCGGCGCACATTTTTTATATTACACCATCATCGAGATCCTCGACGCAAACGAAAGTATCGAGATTATTGACCTGAGGGGAATCCGGTACTTCACGCATCAACCGGCACTGTTAAACTTGCTAACGAGTGAAGGCGAGTTCCATCAACGAGTCGTCACCATCCTAACTCCATCCAGCGAGACCATCAAAGGGACCTCAACCAACATACAGAGGAGCAAGAAACCCTACCGAGTGCTAGTGCGGCCGGCTAGTTAAGAAATAAGATTTAGTCATATTTAGAATTAAGATAGTTGATGTATTATTTTATGGTTTCACTAGGAGTATCATCTCCATTCTCCCTCGAGAGACATAGAGGAATCATAGGATAGTGCATATAGTTTTGGTACAAATTAAGTGTTACAAAAAAAAAAAAAAAAAAAAAAAATTTTATAACAAAAACAAAAAAAAAATATATAAAATAATAAACAAAGGTATCGGACCTGCTTTTTCCTTTACACAGGAGTATCAGGGCGGGTGCAAGGCCCTGTCATTCGAGTCCACTTTGTCCATTTTGTAAGCAAACGGGAGCTGTGACACTCGGGTGGCTAGGGGTTCGTATCTTTCCATGTTAAAAGGGAGGAGGGGGTCTTAGCCCAAACAAAAAGAAAAAAAATTTTTGTTACATATGTTGAATAATAGGTAATAGATAATAAAATAATAAAAAAAAAAAAAAAAAAAAACAATATTAAGTGAATAATAAATAAATAATAAGTAATTATATATACAAATTATAGTAGATAAAAAAAAGAATTTGTTTTAGAAATAACATTAACGAATATTCCTTTAAAGGGTATCATCTCTATTTTCAATCAAGAAACATAAAGGAATTTTCTATATGAAATAGACATGTAAGAAAACAAAATAATAATATTGAGTAAATAATACATAAATAATCAATAACTATACATACAAGCTATAGCTATAAATGACCAAATAGATAATAAATGATAAGAAAATATATAACCAAAAAAAAAAAAATTTAGAATAAAAATAATTTTAGTTAATAAATATATTCCTTTAAAGAGTATCATCTCTATTTTCAATAAAGAAAAATGAAGGAAAATTTTTGCTAGAAAAATAAGTATCAAGAATATCTTTATGCATTGTTAAGACAAGTATTAACCTATTCAATCGTAGGAATTAGTAGTATAGCACTTTTGCTTTCTAGAATAATCATTTTAGAAACGTATGTGTTTTTATTATTACAGATTTGGAGCTATCACTAGGAATATTTGTCGAAAAATCTTGAAGCCAGAAAAAAAAAGAAAGGTTACCAATAGAAAAACTTCTATTCTAGTGATAGGCCCATATCGCGTATCCAGTAAACTCAATATTTAGATTAAATATTTTAAATCCTTTAAAGAGTATCATCTCTATTTCCTCTAGGAAAATAAAGGAATATTATTGTTTTTCAAGTTACAAAGATTATAGAAAATTAGAATAAGATACATACATATATATATATTATAAAGCAAAACTCACAACCATATCTCACATAACTTTGGTCTTTCGTTTTTAACCTTCCATGGTGGACCGAGTCAATTCCTTTTAAATTAATTCACCCTAAATTCATCTTTTAGTTTACGGACGTTCCATTTCCCCTCGTTCTCAGCAGAATGCCTTTATATCTGGTTATAAATGGGCACAAATCTGGATTATACAGCACTTGGAAAGAGTGCCGAGAACAGATTCTTGCATATCTAGACCCAGTTTTCTGACAGTTATCATCTATGCAGGAAGTTCAGAGGTACATGAAGTGTTGGAACTCAGGAGAGAACAACTGCGGAAAATGTTTCTTCGATGCGCGAAATTCGCCAGTCTACTCAGGCCATGATCTCCACGGGACCGGAAGAAATCGAGAACGCCGCGCCCATTGCTCGGGATAACAGCAAGCCAACTCCTAGCCATAGGGCAGTTTACCTGCAAGCTGAGTCAGGATTTTAACCCCATAACCACAACTTACAAACTCCAAAGGAGCATCGTCTCCATTCCCTTATCAAGGGAAAATTTGGACAACCTTTACTTTTAGTATTAAATATATCTTATCAAATCCCCTTAGACTAGGTCCACTAGCTGTAGTTTAGCGTTTAAGAGGAGCAGCGTCTCCATTTCCCTACAAAAGGAAAATTCATACAAGGTTAATTTTAATTATAGATAATAAACGTACCAACCCTTGGACCATGACCGATGCAAAGGTACAGCTGGAGACGTACAAACATCATGCGCAGGAGGTTGCAACAAAACGGATAAAAGAACTGCACGAGAAATTGAATAGCACAAGGATATATCCAATTGACCCTCGGGATGGCGACTTCGAGTTCTACCACGACATCACAATCCGAGAACGCACACCCAGACCCCTGCCTGAAATCTGGGATGACATCGACCAGCCCATGCTTGAACTGTTCATATACGGACTGCCTAAGACCACACAAAGAAGAAGCTGATGGAGATTCTAGAACTCAAATCGGAAGAGGTGCAGAAATTAGTTATCTTCCCCGGAAGAAATCACCTGTCGGTAGGGCGCATCAAGCTCTACTCGGTCTTGGTAGCCTTGCGGCTTCAAACTCAATCTCGTGACAATAAATTTAATCTCGAAAAGAGCAAAATACGAATCGTCCCATTTAAGAAACTAAGGACAGGCCTTCTATCAGCCAGCGGCAGTTCAGAAGGTTCTCACCTACACGAATATCTGGACACGGATAGTTGGATGGAAATCTTCAAGTACTTGGACTCCACCGATATGTGCACCCTATCCGTCTATTCCCCGGGTATGTGCCGAGTGATAAGAACTGCGATGAGAACCTTTGAAATCGACATCAACAACATCGACAGAATATTTAACATCACTGGAGCAAAAAATACAGATGAACTATTGTCTGGGTTATTTAAAACACACCGGCTAAATCTCCTCAAGTTCCAAATCAAGTTGCCGGAAAGCCATCTAGTGTCACCGGGAGTGATTGCTAACTTCATCAGGCATCGCATTCCCGATCGTCTAACCACTTTGGATATATCCGGGGCCACCATCTCCAGCGGCCTGATCGGGGAATTGCAAGGCTTAAATAGATTAAAATCTCTCGCTATCGGAAGATCACAAGGTCATTTAGACAGGGAATTAAGTGCGTTACTGGAGGCATTACCTGATTTGACAGAACTTGGCGTAAATAACAACACATATTTCATGGGGTCCTCATTAAAAACATCCGGTACTAAACTACGACGACTCATTTTGAGGGGTTGTTATCTTATTAGTTACGAACATCTGATCCAACATCTCACTGAATAAGACGCTCAATGCACTGACCATCTGGGACTGCGACAGATCAAGGAAACGGTACTTGGAACATATTGACATGTTGCCTTTAATCAACGCCGTTGGGAGTACCTCTATCAAAACACTACATTTCTGCTGGGGAAATTACAATGATGATCAATGGTGGCAACATACAGATACGATCACCAAGAATAAGGAACTGAGAATCCTCGAAGTATCTTTGGGTCATCACCGGAATGATCTGATCAACAACTTTGTATCCGTGGCAGTAAGCCTGGAACACCTCATCATCTCGGAAACCAGACTGGATTGGATCACCTTACCAGCAAATGAAAACATAAATCTACGAACCCTGAGCGTTGTGAAACCTCATAAGCGTCCAGGTAGCTTCTATAGAACACTACGTACTAAAATAAATAAACTGGTGGTATCTGGGTCCCACTTTTCAAACTATACGGTAAGCGCAATCCTAGACGCTAACGAAAGCATCGAGATCATCGATCTGAGGGGAATCCGTTATTTTACTTACCAACCAGCGCTTTGGAACCTGTTGCAACGAGAGGATGACTTCGGTCTGCGAGTCGTCACCATCCTGATGCTACTGAAGGAGATACCCAAAGACATCCCGATCAGCACCCAAAGAAACAACAAACCTTACAGGGTCCTCATGAAGTCGGGCTAATTATTAATATAGATAGAAAGTAAAGTTGAGTTATACTTATAGCGAAATAATTAACAGTAATTTCGAAAAATTACCCTAGGAGTAGCATCTCCATTTCCTCTTTTGGAAACTAGAGGAATTTTAGACTAGTTACAACTATTATATTTCTTAAGCTATTCACAACTCATTATAAAAAAAAAAAAATTACAAAATAATAAACAAAGGTACCGGACCTGCTTTTCTCTTTACACAGGAGTATCAGGGAGGATGCGAGTCCCGGCCATCCGAGCCCACTTTGTCCATTTTGTAAAGCAAACGGGAGCTGTGACGCTCGGGTGGCTAGGGGTTCGTATCTTTCCATGTTAAAAGGAGGAAGGGGGTCTTAGCCCAAACAAAAGAAAAAAAAAAATTTTTGGTTATATATGTAATAATTAAATTTTATACTCTAGATATAACATTGAGTAAATAAATAAGAACATATTCCTTTAAAGAGTATCATCTCTATTTTCAATTAAGGAAAATAAAGGAATTTTATATATGAAATATACATGTAAGAAAACAAAATAATAATATTAACTAAATAATCAATAAATAATCAGTAATAGATAATAGATGAAAAACAAATAAAAATATATATATGGGGCATTCCACGCCAAATCGACCACTTTTGACCCCGACCCCTTTCGATTTGGCTGAAAATTTTTTTTCCTTTTATACCCGATTAAAATCATTTTTTAGAAAATTTTCAAATTTTTTTACCCAACCCAAAAAAAGTTATGAGTTTTTCGAAAATAAGGCTTTTATTTTATCAAATAGCTATAACTTCTTCAAGAATTGACTAATCGGGACGTTTTCTTTTTCAAAATTTTCGTCATTGAATGTACTTTAAAAAAAAAAATACAAAAAAATTTTATGATGATAAACTCTATGAAATTTTCAGTTTTTTCGAAAAAAAACCGTGATTTTCTTAAAGTACGTCATGTTTTATTTTTTTTTTTATTTTCTCAAAAAAAACTTCATTTAATGCTGCAATTTTTCTCGCCAATCCTAGAGTGGGCCGACTATTCCTTCTATTTTTTTTTATCAATTGAAAAAAAAATTTTTGCCCAGTTGGGCTTATTTTGCTAAACATCAGTCTGGAAATTTTTGAAGATTTATAGATGACATCCGGCTTTGAAAAATTGAGACGAAAAAATTCATTGATAGTGGTAATCCTTAAAGTTTAAATTCTTGTTCTGTCCTTGTAATAAAAAAATTATATTTATAATCAATAAATAAAAGTATTTATGATTTTTAATTCAGGTGACAGTTCATTTTTTGTGTTGTTTTTAGTTCATAATAATTAATTCATTAGTAAAAAAAAATGTAATTAAAAAATTAAATACAAATATTTCTCATTTTTAAATCATCATATTACGTATTCAGAGTATTATTTCTAATATTATTCAATAATATATTATAATTCTTTTGATATTTCAATAAAACGTTGAAAAATTTTGGTGGGCCGATTGACATATATTTTATTAGTTCAACTACTGCTCCCGGAGTGTTCAACTACTGCGGCTTGTCAGAGTTGATCGATCAACTACTACTCCTTTCATAGTCTATCTTAAGAAACGTTGTCAAAATATAAATACTCAATTATCTGCGTTATTTTGCGCTTCAATCAATTCAAAATTGTTAATATTTTCATGAAAATCATTAATTTGAACTAATAATTACAACTTTATGTATTAAAAGTAGGGTCAAATACGTTTTACTTCGAAACCTGTTCAACTACTAGGTACTTTACCTTAATGTGCAAGGAACAAAAGTATAGTCAGCCTTTACTACTGATCTTTCATAGTAAATGTAACTATACAAGTACAGTTAGATTACGTAATCTATCTAGTTAATTGTACCACAGTTATCGAAACTACTGTTTTTTGTTTTGGTAGCATTCAAGTCCTCTTAAAAATGATAATAAATTAAAAAAAAATTTTTTCTTGTAATTCAGAGTTTATACAAGTGGTTTATAAACACAATAGAGTATTTGATATAAAATAGAATACTTCAAAAATTTTCTAATTTTCTTATAAATTACGCTAGCAAAATATTTAATTTTACACCGGAAAAAAACACTTCTCAAAAAACATTATTTGAAGTATTAAAGTATGTTGAAATTGTTAATGATTATTAAATTTATACTTTAAATATCTTTTGTATATCCTTCCACCTATTATATACTAAAATTTAAACATTTCGTTCTTGTTAAAAATTTTAAGAACCTAAAATTTTTCAAAGCATTTCATAACACTCATATTTAGGTACTACAATGTTAGCCATACGATGTCTGAAAATTTTAACAAAGATCATTTGTAATATGATTCCTTTTTTTTTTATTATTCTACGTAACTCTCAATACTCGACTTTCTAGTTTCCACGTATCGTTTTTATCCTTTTCTAGTTTCTTTGCTGTGACTGTTAAAACTTACTAAAATTTTCCGACACCTAAAGTATTTAAGCTAAACATTTTAATTGAAAATCGATGTCAAAATGTAAATTGAATATTTATATAGAAATTGATTATTTTTTTATGACTTTCTGCACCTCTCCAAAATTTTACACACTCTGAGAAATTTGAGTCGCAGTATCTAAAATACCTCAACTTAAGCAATTAATTAAGTTGCTTAGATGTATGATTGCTACAAATCGCTAGCCAACTCTATAGTTGCTATTCATTCTCTAAACTGAATTAGCAAAATTCACTAGCAAATAGTGAATATACGCTGATTCAGTTTTAGAAAGCATATTTCTGTGAAGTATACTCATAAACTTGAACCAAAATGAAATTTTATCAATAATAAATTATAACTACTAATTCAAGATGATACTTAAAACAACTAATATTATTTAGTATTCATAACCGCACCTAAAAAATCTGCTGAACTAAAAATATTTTGTTTGCGTAACGAATTTATCTAGTTTAGTCTATAAATTTTTGACTAAACTAAGTAAATTCAGTCTGAATAACAAAAAAAATATAGTAAGGTCACAGGTGTCTTGAACTATTTAAACTTAAATGCATCAACTATAGTACAGTCAATACAATTGTGTTCGAGTGATTGATTTTACTAGGCAGCGACTAGTATTGTCAACTTAGAAATATAGACTCAGTCTTTTTTTTTACTAGAATTTTCTAGTCGCTCATACCAGATTTTCCTCTCCATGGATAAAAAAAAGTACGGTTCATAGAATAATATTATTGTTTTGAAACTCGTAGTAATCTGTTAGGAATGACAAAAAAATGAAAATAAAACTCGCCGGATGTACGATAAAGAAATAGTCATAAACAGCCATTATATTTTATCAACGGTTATAATTCACCTTGAACATTCTGTTTACATCTTTTACTTAATTTGAATGTAATATTAATCCATATTGGAGATTTTTTTCAGTCTCATTATTTTAAACAACCGCCGAGATAATTAAGAAAATGATCAAATATCATATGCACCACAGGAAATAAACTTATGAATCATTCATATCTTAATCGGATTATTTTTTCTCTGCATTGCTCTATGACGTTGTTTTAACCGAATACTCTCACAAAAAACAATCTCTGAGATGGCGTCCTGGTGAACATGTTGTGTACGCTGATAGACTCAATATAAAACAAAGTTATTCAGAGCATTTATGTATCAGTATTTCAACGACTTTTAAAATCACCACCACGCTTGCAAACTTTTTATATCAAAGTGAGTGATATATATTTATAATAGCTTGGTTATTAAAAAAGTACATTGCCTCAGAAGCATTTCTTTTACGGGAAAAAAAGAGAGGGAAACAATTTTATTGAATAAATCAACTCTATATTCGGATACAAATTTTTTGCCCTCGTGTATTTCTATGAATAACAAGCTTTTTACCAAGTATTCGCAAATAAATCTAATTTTTTAACCACCAGTCTGATATTAAATTCTCTACGGAAATTATTGTGTAACGTAATATTTTCTTTTTATATAGTGACAGAAAAAATTAGTGGTGTGACGATCGACGAACCAATAATATATAACAACGAGGCAATTTCATTGATTCTTAATTTTTTTGAAGACGAGTCGTTATCGAGTGATGAGAATAAAGTGATTCGTGGATAGATACATTTAATTCACCACCAATCATATATATTAGAGCCATCTATTAAATATGAACAGTTATTCAAGTGACGAATGTTGAACAACATAACAAGTTCTGGCACGATTTTGTAAGCCCCGCATTGAGTAGCTTTTCGAGAAATATACTTTGGCAATATTATGTGAATGGCATTCGTTCACACATATTTTCCTATAGTTTACCGTGCACACTCCTCTATGAAGAGCATTGTTTAATAAATGATATTTTTGGTAATAGCTTAAAAAATATAAACATTCAATATAATACATTGTATCGTATTTCACGCGATATCTTTCAAATTGATTGTAAAATCACGAAAAATAAAATACCGTCATTTGATGTAAATAAAGAAGTTATCGACGCGATTTCTAGTGTTAATCATCGAAATCAATTAAATATATTAAACGAAAACTACCTGAATATTTTTAAAAAGGTTTTTAATGAGTCTTTTGATGATAGTAATAGCAGCGTTGTCAGTGAAGATATTAATTATATGTTTATAACATTATGTTACATTATAAAACAAACCGGAAATGCATACAGGTATGAAACGTATTTACCTCTTATTGATTTAATCTTCAATTATTTCTGCCGTGTAAATATAAAAAATTTAAAACTTATATTAAACGTAAACACAAGTTTCACTCAAACAAGTTTGCGACGAACCGTATTTAAAGGTGAATTTTTATCGATTCACCCGACAATCGAGTATTCAAATCATATAACATATAAATGGCTATTCAATTGGAGCAATGACACTGTAGTTTATCATCATTGCGGCAGTTCAATATTATATCTAATATTTAAACAGAATTTTATTGAAAAAATTAAAAAAGTACTAGAGGATTGTAGCGCTGAATCTGAGGTTGAATCGTTGCCAGGTGAATGCCCGTCATGGTTACATAAAAAATTTTTTCTTAATAAAAGTTACATTGATAAAGATTACTGTCAAGCTATTCATATACAGAATTTTAGTGAATTTTTTTTCTTAAACCAAGGTAGAGCGGCACTTGTTATTACATCAGCTAATACTACTTTACATTACTAATACTATTTTTGAGACATGTTCAATATCCCGAGATACGCAAAATATTACTGACATCGATTTGAATTTTTTGACTTTCGATGATAAGCGCTGCATATGCAATATTTATACTGGAAAATCTACCGTGACCAGTAAAGAAAATAAAAATTTGCAAGTGTTACATTGGAGATGTAAAATCTGTAATAAAATTTATAAAGACCGATCATCGATAGATCAACATTTACTACGCCACTCAAAATATCAATCATGCTCTATTTGCGGTAAAGATTTTGTGAAAAAATTTAATTTAAACCGTCATTTAAAAAATATACACGGAATAAATTGATAGCATACATCCAATAGTATATATATTGAGACGTTATTTTTCGTATGGGGGTCAAATCAAAGTGAACGTCACAAGCACCAACGAATTTTATTGTATTTTCGAGCATGGTATTTCAAGACTTATAATTTAGCTTACAGTAATTTACGATTTACCAAGACTTACACTATGAAAAATACATACTTTTAAACGAATATAACTATAAAATTCAAAACTAAAATATTTCTTTCGAAAAATTTATCTTTTTTACATCTGCCAACCAAATGTGCAGTTTTTTTTTCCTAGTTTCACACGCTCTCCAATTTTATGATTTTACAACTCTTTTACTCTCACGCTCACTAAAGCTACATATAATTTCTTTTCGTAAAATTATTTATTTTTGAGTCCTCACATAAACCCTTTTTTTATATATACGTAAACATCTAAACCTTTATATTTTCTTAGTTTTCCTGTCCAACTTATTCGTCCTTCAAACCGTCATAAAATATTATTTATGACCGCAGCAACTAAAACGCTACGCGACTCCCACTCTTACTTCGGTACCTAAGTCCCACGCTCGCTGACCCGTTGGGTCTTTCTCTCTAAAATGTCACCTCTCTATGACACTACCCTTTACGCCTACTCAAAGTTTTTTACCAATTGCAATTCATCTAAACACTCCTCTTTACTCAAGTACAGACTTATTCTTTATCCAAAAGGGGTACCTAAAACTTACAGACAAACAGTCACCCTATCAGTTAGTTAGTTACAAGTCAACCTTCATACGTGAACGTCTTGCTCCCCAAAATTATTAAATATCTAAAGCCACAACACTCTTTAGAATACATATATAGTTGTTATTATTAAATAAAGTGATTTAATAGAATAACCCTTGTGTGTGCTCGCTCATCTAATTATTTCAAAATAAACAATAAAAAAAACCTACCACTAATTAACCCCCTAATCAATTGTCGTGATATCAGTGCGCGACATTTAATGGTATTTATTTGAGAATATTTAAGCGGAGATTTAGCGGAGCGGTTCAGAATTATATCACACAAGAGATATATTGTATTGAGCGAAGCGGTTAGATGGATAGCTGTCTTTGTACTGATCGAACTACGAAGTCGATCCTGGCTTGCTGGTGTTGAGCCGGCGTTTCCACTCGGTGCTGACGTGGCAGCATTGCTGCATAAGACAAATTTTCCCATTGGCTTAAATGCGCGCCAACCAGAAGTAGTCAACAGCCAATTTCCTTATTGGCTGTCGAGCACGCTGATATGAGACGAATTATTCCATTGGCCGACTGGTAGCGGGTTCTCATGCCATTTTGACACGGTCATGAGCAAGAAATTGCAGGTGTTCAAGAAACTTTGAAACAGCTGCATATAAAAGGCTCAAATTTTCAGTAAATTTTTTTTTGAATATATAGAACGACTCCACAAAGTTTGAATCAAATCGACGAGGGTCGCCCCGTAAAAATAATTTTATTTGGTGGAATGACCCATATAAATTATAAAAGAAAAGAAACGAAAATAGTTAAAACAGTGAGAAATATATTGAAATATCTATATATACATCTATCTATCTATATCTACATATCAGAGTGTCCGTTAGCTCAACTAAGGCAATTTGAAATTGCATCTCAAAGAATCAATATAATAAAAAGAAAAAGAATAAAAATTTGCACAAGTTAATAGTGTTGTTGATTGTGAGTGATTAGTTAGTGTTAGCTCATGTTTATGGGTAAAATTATATCTATCAATTAAATACATAACAATCTAAATCTATATACTTTGAATATTATAAAAAAAAAACAGTGTACTATAAAAATGAATAAATGTTTAGAAATTAAAAATACGTTCATTTAAAGAGTATTATCTCTATTTTTTATGAAAAAAAATAAAGGAATTTCATTATTAATCAATAACTAAAATTGAAATAAAATAAACAAAAAAAAGTGCCAACAATTATTGTGTATGATTCATTAAAATAAGTTAATATTGCCAATCGACCCTCGCGCTAAGATCGCTTTTACGAAGGAATCAACAATCAATCCAAGGCTCAACAGGGACAGGGAAGGAACATCCCAAAAGAAAATTTAAAAGAAAAAAAAAATATCAGCGCAAAGGCAAGAAATTTATGATTGCTATCTTTTCTTCAACTCTAACAATTTTTTTTTATCAGCCTCAAAAATTTAAGTTAGAAGTAAGGATGCGATAAACCCGAAAATTATATGTATTGATAAGCATATTTGATACCAATCGACTTATGAAAATAATTCTGTTTATAGCAGAATTATATTTAAAATAAAAATTACATCGTAACGTATCCCTAAATAATATAAAATAAGGCTTGAATTTAACATTTAATCTGAAAAATGACATTGGTTAGTCCGAACGCCAAAATTCATGCTACTAAACTTTAAATAAATAATAGCCGGACATAACAAATTCTATAATTACTACGGATTAAGATTTAATTCAAACATTGTTATTAGAAATATAATCTCCAAACTTTAACCATTTATGTACTTGAGTTGGCAATATGATTAAAAATCAAAATTTACACATCGTTCAATTACTTTAAAAATAAACCTATCCTCCTTAATATAAGATCTCTGAGATAACCTTATTAAAATATGTTTAAATGTAGATCGAGCTTTTTTTTTCTTTTTTTTTTTTTTGTACTTTTGGATTCTGGTGTTATTTGATTTTTTTTATAAGTGTACACACATATCTTCATGCGCATATTTTTTTTATGCATACATATATATGACTATGACATAAGACTGACTTCGTTCCTTCCAATTCGTTGTCTCGTTAGTAAATATCAAGTGTGCCGACTGCGTATCTCTTAGAGAATTGCTAGGGCGTTGATTTATTCTTATTTGTCCAACAGTGTTGAGCGAGCCCACGCTCTGTCGCTCAATATGTGAAATCAATGCTGATATTTTCTTTCCCTCAGAGATCGCGCCACATAAGCTAAGCTGGCCTCATTTCAAATGAGCCAGCCGCGTATGTCCCTGCAAGGTGGTCTGCAGGGCACTGGACCAAAGTCTGTTCCAGAGGGTCGACTTAGGGGCTCTGAGGTGGGGCATTACGCCTCCTGGGAATAACACAGACTTCACCCACTATGTAGTAATGGGAGTCTGGATGTAAAACGTGAACGACAAAAGTCGTTATGTGATTTCTGGTCTCTTGCTTGTCGCGATGTTGGTTAATTAATTCAAAGATTTATTCACGAGCAATTTTATTGGGTGGAATATTGTCTTGTCACAGTCCATACATGCTCGCATCCATGTACAAAAAAAAAAACTTGCTCTTATAATTTACAGGATTTACAATGATTGAAAAAAAAACAGTAAGTGTTTGTTTCCTATTAGTGGGGGAAAAAAATCGTATAAATTGTATCTACATATTTTTTCACTTTCTAAAGAAAAATAAGATTCAGATATTTATGTGCGAATATTATAATTTTTTCTTGCTATAATTCTTATCCATTTTCATGAATTGTTGGAAGAAAAAAAAGTTCTTTGCTCTGCCTTGCTTTTTTTTTAGTTAAAAAAACAGTATTGGTTAAATCGAGGAAAATAGAAAAAGTGTTTGATCTACTCATAAATGAACAAAACAAAAAATTTACGATCTTCGCAGCATTATTGCGTTCCACAATTAGTAGCATTTTTCTCTTTTTCTACTTTTTATTTTTTTGTACTCGGGCAACCAGGAAAGAAAAGGCTGTTCCGAACAAAAGTTATTTTCAATTATTTTTTGAAGGTACGGAGAATTATTTAAGGAATGTAAATTAGTATCAAGTCCGTTTTCGTCAGCTGTTTGGAGAGGATTACATGGGCGTGTTTTAATTTGGAGGGAACAATTTTCCTAGCGTTGCAGCCTTTTTGTTGGTGTTTTATTTGTCTATTCCAAAATTGCTATGATTTATTGGTTTTGATCAGGGTTTTGCGAATTTGTCTGAGAGTCTCATTATAGAAGTGAGTGTTTGTATGTAATCAGTCTATTCGAAAATAAGTCATTGCTTAGTTATATCTAACTATTGTTTTAAGTTATTGTCAAGATGTTGCAGCTCCAGGTTAATTATTATTAACTTTCGTTTTATTTTAATCATATATATATATATATATATATATATATATATATATATATATATATATATATATATATATATATATATATATATATATATATATATATATTAAGGTGGTCCTTATTTTGGACTTTTTCGAATTCTTATGCTCCCAGAGGCTTATGAGGTTCGAAATAAATAAAAAAAAATATCCTCAAAGTTTCAGGTCTCTATCTCAATTTCAACCCGTGCCGCACAGCGATGTAAGTTTCCCATTTAAATAACACGGGGTTATTGGCATTGAACAATTAATTTTCTATTCTGGCTAAAGTAATTGTTCAAAAAATTTGAAACTCTGTAGACTTTATCTTTATATTCGCAGCTACTCCTCAGAATTTTTACAGATTTTCAGCTAGTATAATTTTGGGGGTACAGCATGATGAAAAAAAGAAAACAATTATTTTTTTTATTTTTATCTAAAATTTTTTTCAAATTACATATCAAACCACTCTGCATCCTTATCGGGAGTTCTTACTTTTTTTTATTCTCGCACCCAAGTGGGTCAACGGCATATCTTTGTTGCACTAATACAGTAATCAGGAGCTTTGGACGAGTTTTTTTTTTTTAACAAACGAATATTTTCAAAAAATTAAAGCGCAGCTCGCTAAATAAAACAATAGTGCGTTAATGTGCAGTAGAGTGAAAAAAAGTAAGAACTTCTGATAAGGATGCAGAGTGGTTTGATATGTTATTTGAAAAAAATTTTAGATGAAAATAAAAAAAATAATTTTTTTCTTTTTTTTTATCATCCTGTACCCCCAAAATTATAGTAACTGAAAATCTGTAAAAATTCTGAGGAGTAGCTGCTAATATGAGGATAAAGTCTACAGAGTTTCAAATTTTTCGAACAATTACTTTAGCCGGAATAAAAATTTAATCGTTCAATGCCAAAAACCCCGTGTTATTTAAATGGGAAACTTACATCGCTGTGCGGCACGGGTTGAAATTGAGATAGAGACCTGAAACTTTGAGGATATTTTTTTTTATTTATTTCGAACCACATGAGCCTCTGGGAGTATAGAAATTCGAAAATGTCCTAAATAAGGACCACCCTAATATATATATATATATATATATATATATATATATATATATATATATATAAATATGTATATAATTTTACTTCCTTTTATCTCACTGTGTATTTTTTTTAATTGTTTATTTTATTTTATTATTCTTTTACGTATATTTTATTGTGTCGCCGATTTTGTTTTTATCTAATTACTTTGTTTTTGTTTTCAGCTGACGGGTACCATAATATGGTACTGCTTCCTGAGGGTTTTGTTGTGGGTCGAGTAGACCTCAGTTTTCGAGTGGCGTGTGTCGCGAAAGACGACATGTATTTCATGTGAACTAGTTCGTACTGTAGAAAAACCTGAAGAATTATAAGAACTTGATCTTCATCATCATAATTCATTTATGCGTGCTTTCTTCAATGTTCACGATAGGAGTCGTAATGAAAGCATTGGTAACCGTAGCAACTATCTTGCATCGAAACCGAAGGCAATAGTGAATTTCAAATCTCTTCAAATGAAAATGACGAAAGTATTTTCATTAAATAAAAACAGATTTTAATGCATAAAAACTGAGTGATTCAGCAAAAAATTTGACAACTAATAATAGACGTTAATAAAATAGTAGATGATGGAGTACCAGTAAAAAATTATGGTGTAAAATAGTTTATTTAAGAATCTTATAAAGATAAGTTTTGTTATGCCTTCAAACAAATGACTCCCTATTATTTCCCAAAAGTACTATAACTCCCGATGATACAGTTTAATAACTTGCTTCAATAAATTCAAAAAAGAAAAGTGCTTAATCAACGAGAGAATCTTTACTTAGAGAAGATTTGGATTTGAATCGCAGATTTATTGATAAATTCAACTTAGAAGAATCTTGTAATCAGATAAAAATCCCAGATCACCTGGTAAGTTTTTTTTTAACATTATTCAACTATCCAGTAGAAAAACTTTAAAGTCAAAATCATGCAAATATTATCAATGATGATTCAAAAGACGATGAAGTAGACTATACGTTTAATTGGAGTCGTAAGAACCTAAGAATTAAAATTCTATAGTAAATAATGTAATTTATACTACATAGTGGCCGAAGAAGGACTCCGTTACATGTGTTAAGTGGGTTTGCTGTTCATTTTACTTGTAAAAGTTCATCATTAATAACAAGCTTTAATAGAGTCGGCATTTCTATGTCATGATGATATTAGATGCCGTTTATATTTGGCAGCTTATACTGTTGAACGAAGTGGTGGTCATGCGCCAGATCCATTACATTTTAATCCAAATGAATTTACTACAGCTGAATTTAATAATTTCAATCATAATAAAATTACATTATCTGGGTTAAATAGTTCACACGATACCGTATCAGTTTATTTTAAATCAGACCGAAAAACATTAAAAAAACAGAAAATTCAAGAAACAAACGTCTTTATAAAAAAAAATTTTTGAAATATATGGTGGAATACCAAAAATTACAAGGTTTTGAAAAACTTGAGTGTTGTTATACGATAAAAATTTGGAGTAGAAACCATCCCAACTGTTAATTCTTTGGATTATGAGTATTCTTCTAATGATATGCTTTAGATAATCTGTAGAATAAATATTTCTGAAACTTAGGATGAGAATAAGGATGAGGAGCCGTACTTGTCATGAGCACCTTTAACTTCATTTGCTGTTACTACAGTACACAGTAAACAAATAAGACCTCCTTGGGTGGTTTGTAATAGCTTAATGTCAAGAGAACACAAATAGCCGGATATCTGCTCGCGTTACCGTTTGCAGTCACTGACTATCTAAGCATTTACACATCTTCAAGTAATTTTAACGATGTTTGATCATAACTAAAACAATCATGTCTTCCAATATTTTGTGATTAAGAGTTCATAGGATTGCGCGTCATATCAAATTTATATGATCTGAAGGACTTGAAATTACTTTTATAATGCTAGGAACGTTCCACATGACCAAGGTTCGCTCAACGTGCATTGGAAAATTTTTAAAAGGGAGTGGCATCGAAAACTTTTTGATAGAAACGCAAACTTTTGGTCTAGGAGGAGTAGATCAAGTCTTAAATGGTTCGAATTATGCGTAGTTTCTACAAGGTGTGACTAGGATTTCTGAAGCTCTTCAGCGTCTGCAAAGAAAGAAGTTTTCAAAAAGTATTTCAACAAACGATTATTTCTCAGATATTGGAAATTCCATTGTATTAAGAGGTTGCATAGTTGAAAAAAGTCTTGATGAAGCAAGGTTTGTGTATGAGCAATAAGAAATGAACCATTGCAAATTTTAAATTGATTTCGAAGATTTTGTGAGAAAAATATTCTCTGAACGACCATTATTTCCATACTGGAATAATGTAATAGTGATGATTAATTTAGTTAAACATTTAATTAGAAATAATATAACGGAAAAATGAGAGCTACACGTTAAAAAAATGATTATACTACAACCATTATTTCATGCCTTCGTCAAAACGAACTATGCACTCTGGTTAATAGTGTATGTTGCAGTTATTATCAATTTGCAGAAAACAGAACCCGAATTATATAAGGCTTTTACAGAGGGATATTTTACGATTGAAAAATCAATGACTGCATTTATATCTGTTGCTGCAGATCAAGGGTTAGAATGCTCCATAAATCGTTCTAGCAACGACTCGGGAGGTGTTATAGGCTCCACTGCTCAAGTAGAGTATGTAATAACATGGAACTTGGTTTGTCATGAAGGACTCGATATCAAAAAATTTTTATTTTTTTAAGTGGTTATTCATACGGAAAACGTTACAGGTGCTTAATCATTATTCGAATAATTATTACAAGTGCTCACATAATTAATAGACTCTAAATTATAATGGTTTACATAATTGTAATAACTAATTATTCACATAATATTCCATTCTCGGTCGGTAGTCCTGATATCACTAGTTACGGGGTAAATAAATCTATAATAATAATAATTATTATTTGCCGTCGTTCGGTAACGCGCGCGATTCTCATATCATTTTGCCGCGTCAACTTGAAAAATCTAGGCACTTGCAATTAACCCGAACGCATCATTTTCGACAACTATCGGTGATCTTCGGGTCAATGGGAAAATGAGGGGGGCATTGCGGTGTAAGACGCTACGGGCGACACTTAGAGATATACCACTAAAGGGCAAGCACGTATTGTGTTTTGCTCCACCAAGTTTTTATTTTAACCATTTCAACTTTAATAAATTCAAGAGTGAATATTAGGCACTATTGTTGCGTGCGCGAATATTACTCAATAATAATTAAACAAGAGTGAACCTCAGGCACAAGCTATACGTGCGCTGTTGTTACTCCAGCAGTCCAAATAATTTATAAATTTATACTGATCATCAGACGCAAGTCGCGTGCTGATGATAGTCTTATAATACAATAAATATTTATTGTCGAGAGATAGACTCGAGTCACTGAGTGCTATCTCTGTCAATACCGGGATACGTTACTGCGTATACCAATAACTTGGTGAATCCAACTTGGTTGGATCTTGTCGCACCTGCGACGAAGCAAACGCACGAGGGTGCATAATATCCAGGGGAAGCTGAGGTTGCCGATCCTGATTTATCTCCAAGGAGTCATCTCCGTCACTAAAGTCTACGTGTACCCGTCATCAGATTGTCGTAGCGTTAATTAAGTTGAGCGTATCAGAAACTGCGTACTGTAAGTTTTAAATTATTTATGCGTATACTGTTGGCTTCGCGAGAGTAATATTTTTATTTAAACTATTGTCTATAATTCTTTTCTTTTCTGTAAAGTATGGATTATGATCTATTTTCTTTATTGTAATCTATAATTAATTTCTTTCAATATATTTCTATTTCTTCATAATAAATTGTTTATAATAATAAGTCGCCACGGACAACCCACACCTACGAACTCCTGGTTGAGCCTCTTTCTATCACTAGCTAGTCAAGTTGATTTTCTTAGTTTTTGTCTCTTTTCAAAACTAAGTGGCGCCCTTAATATCATATAAGCACCAGGACATCGCTGCTTGGTCCTGGTCGGCAAATTACTTTTGGCAACATATAAGGAAAACGCGAATTCGGGTCTATTTTGTTGTGAAAAATAGATTACACCTTACCACACTATACTACATGTTCACTCATAAATTCAAATCAGTGCAATTTATTATAATCTCATGTAACTCAAATCAAATCAGTGATCAATAATTTGAGAGCTCAATAAACTCAGTATATATGCCTTTAGTGCTCATAATAATAATTAATAAATCAATTAAGTGTCAATTGATATACTTTCGCTCAGCAACCTCTGAATACATGTTACTTAGTCAACTCAACATTATTTACATAATTCAGTATTCGACTAAACTCAACATAATTATATCAAAGAATTTAAATTAAATAATAGAGCTCATTGACTCAATTTGTATTAAATTATTTTCGTATTCGTGAGCTCAAAAAATATCTTAGTATTTATTTAATTAAATTAACGATTCTATTTATGTAACTCAGTGATATTATGTGGTGTGACGAATAAAAATATTTTCATATTTTTAAATATGCGTATTTTTCCAACATCCCAACCACCACCCAGTCCTGGCTGTATGTATAAATTAATTATTCTAACAACTGCAAGATCAGAACTATTAGTATCAAACATTGTCAACTATATCAGAAAATACATAAATTCATTTTTATTAGAAGAAAATAATAGTTTACGTAATATAGTATCACAGAAAAAGTTTAGAGATAAAACATGCATGATGTGGACTTTCGGATGCAATAATTTTCAAAAGTTATTTTCTGATCATTTCCTGTTAAAAAATGAACTTTCGTCCAGTCTGATCAAAAAGATATATTCAGATACTATGGATGTAAAAGAAACCAACCAAAAAACATTCAAAATTAACATATTCTCAAGAATTTCTTTTTTCGTGTGAGTTATCGAAGAAAAAAATGTTGTTTGGGGATGAAGCTCAGTGAAGTCAGTGGATAACTATAAATTAATTGATGAACTTAAAAAAAAATGGAAAAACATCTGATTCCACGACCATTAACAATACTCGTTTTATTTTGTGTGTTATAAATATGTGTAGGAAAACAAAATTTAAAAATAGTAAAACTTTTAAGGATTATCGAGACCAATTTATAAATTCATTATTAGTGGCAATCAGTAGTTATAGGTGCTCAACTCGCATAGATTTATTATTTGCGTTTACACGATTGCTACATTCAATAGTTTCGTTTTTTTATTCCAAATGAGTACACACTAATGGACCACGTGTATCATAGATTTCTCTTTTCTTCAGATTTTCTCATTTTTACTCAACATGCCTGTCAAATTTATGCATTCGTTCTTACTTAAGAATCTAGTTACAAGTGCTGTAATCTTTTTTTTAATTTTTCATTTTGAAACCATAGACCACCCAACTCATGTGCACTTGCATTTGAGTCTTGGAATTTAGAGAAAAATAAGGTGGAACGCTAAATTTATGGCTTCCTGCACGAATACCGTTTGGCGACACAGAGTTCTCAGAGTCATCGGCCTACTTTATAATCAAACCTAATTTCCCAGGGATCACACATGTGCATGAGCCTAGAACATTCGAGCGAATCTACGTATATTTGTATGGGAAAAGTTACCACCACTTTTTACACATGGAGACCGTAAAAAAATGCCGTTGACTTTAGTTCATCAGTTCTTTTGGGCATCAAACTCTGAACCATACTGAACTCTGGACACTTGACGGTGTTTTTGGCTAGAGGATCAATATCCTGATTGAACATTCGGTTTACGGTGGCCGGGCATACGAACTTAAATTTCATCGATGTAAGCACTCGAATAATCGGTATATTATTTTCTACTAGCTTTAGGAGAATAGGACTTTGATCGATCTAAGACTCCAATTAATTAAATATCAATCAGAAGTACCGGTAGCATTGACTATCTTCCTCTTATTTTTCATCATATTTCCATTTTATTTTACTATTGAATTTACCACGAAACACTCCAAGAATTAGAGAATATATTACTGCGAAAATACGTGAAGATTTTTGAATTATATTTACCGCGAAATATGAAGAATTTCAATCGTTTAAAATTGTCTTACCGCGAAAAGCGCGAATACTTTCTAATCAATGGACCACAATTAACTCTGGCTCTTCTGCCAAAAACTTAATATACTTTTATTTAATCACTTTGTTGAATAGTTAATTCCGGCCTTTATTTATTCATATAGCTACTGTTAATAATAATATATTCTGGCTTACATGTCGGGAATTTATTAGACCGAGCCCAAATATAAATAACTAATTGATTGATGATTAATTCTGGCATTCCGATCGAGAATCCAGTATTTGACCCTAAGATTAATTATTATAAAAATTTTGGCTTTCTTGCCAAAAATTGAATAAAATAAAGTTTTTTATGAAAACCCGAGTTTCGATTACAATTATCTGGCCACTTACACTAGGTTTTATTATGTCCTAATTTTGTTGTAGATAACTTAATTTAATTCTTCACCAATTAATTATTTCAAGCATTTGACCGCAAATTAATAAATTTACCTTGTATTTTTGTTGCTGGTGAATCTCGAACAAATTTTGGTCATTATTTTGTTTAGTACTGCTCTTCCGACTCTCTTCCACGTTCCTTACAATCTCTAGTATAAAATTATCCAGATTTTTAATAGTACTTCAAATGTTCAGCATACTCTGTCCTAGAATAGGAATGGATTATCTTTTGACCATCTCATTAAAGTGAATTGTAACGAAAAAAAATTTTTTTCTCCAACAAATATTGGCTGGTTTTGTTGTTGTAAATTAAAAATAGCCAAGTTTTTTAATTGGTTGTTGGTGTTGATGTTTCTGCTGTGATGCTTTGGCAGTTTCTTGATGATTATGTTGTGTTTCCATCAATTCATGAATACTTTGATCAATATTTTGAACATTAAGAGTCAAAATTTGAATTCCTTGTTGTTGATGGATATTATCACTAGACTGAAGAATCTGCTTTGATGGTTGCGTATTATTGGACGAACTTTGGTGTACTACATTTATTGAATTATGTTTTCACCAAATTCTCTAATTTCATAAAGACTTCGTTCAAGCACCTGTTGATCATTCAATGATTGAATAGTTTGGGTAGAAATTTGTAGTAAATTTTGTTGATTTATTGGTTCATTAGTTGGTTTATGAGATTGATTTTTTTTACGTTGATTGTTTTGTAAGCTATATAATTTGTGATGTCGTCTGCCTTATACCAATTATTCTAACTTTACCAACAAAATTTTTCTTGTAATCGCCCTTTGTAGTAAATCGTAAATTGACTGTACTTTTATTTTATAATAGTTATCATTTTTCTTTGACGCAGATTCACCACTGACAATTTTCTTTGCTTTAGTAATCATTAAATTCAATGAAGTTCAATTATAATCGAAATTTTTAAACAGGGATCATTTGTACAAGATCTTAAAATTTCTTGATTCTTTTGAAAATATATACACAATAAATTTTAACCATTGATCCTTATTATTTTATCATGCAGATTATTACGAACATTTTTAGCAATTCTACCATTTGGGTCAATCTTTTCGACTCTCAGCCCTTGATTATTTTCTTGTAAATTATAACAAAGTACTACGTGAACTCTCAAATATCCTGTCCCATTTTTAATAGTTATTTCTTGGACTTCATCTTGAATAATTTCAAACGCCACCTCAGCATCCTGATCCATCGGTTCCCGTCTTCTGTACTCACGTGGTAATGACAGCGTCCAGTAAGTCGTCAAATGAGGATCACGTGTTGACGTCGCAAGCATTGACAATCTTTTAAGACACATTCTCTCTCTCTCTCTCCCCATGTTATTCATCGTACGATGATTATTAACTTTACATCTGACCACATCTTCTTTGTCACCATCGAAAACATCTGGGCTATTAGTACCAACTAAACTATCACCACCTCCACCATAATTACTATCTCCACTATTAGTTATTAATGAATAAACAATTCTTTGGTCACAGTCGTCAACAACGTCACAATCTGTCACCTGGATCCAGTAAACATCCACCAGTTAATGATGACAAGCTCGTTATAACTGGCTCCGTATCAGTTGATTCACTCGTTGCTCTACGATATCGATGGAATTGCTTTGTGCACAAGTTCAAGTACCATGAGACTTCCAAACATATAAGATGCCATAATTATTCATTTACAATACATACAATATGAATGTCATTTACATACATACAATGATGTAAGACGTATTTAATAATGAAACTGACAATCTCATATTAAGGATCACTCCAGAATTGGAAGCTGCCGGGGTTCAGCCCATACTAATCGCCAAAGAATTGATTGTGTTGTAATTTAGTTAGCTAAACTGATTTAAATAAACCATGTGATTGCCAGTTACTGCAGTTTTTGTATCATCTTACCCATTATTTGATGATTGATATAATGCAAACGTCAATATCTGTCGTGTTGAACTTTATACCTGCAATTGTTATAGCTGCTGCAGCGGTTGGTGGGTAGAAACGCCTTGTTGCCGGGAAAGCTGTGGGAATACAGAGCTTCCAAGGAGAGTGCGTCTCTAAAGCTGTTGCATGCTCACGCAGCACTTGGTAATTCTAGGTAGCGAACAGCCATCTGTCTAAAAAATTTTTTTCTCCGGAATGAATATTGGCTACCTGAAAATTATAATGATATATAGATGTTTGTAGTGCCAATAATTATCTACCGTTTAAATTTCTAGATCTTGAACTTCAAGAGCTCCGTCACTATTGAACTGTTCATCATACAGAAGAATTCATAATGACAATTTTGTAGAAAATCAAATGTACTACAAATCGACCATTCAACTTTTTTTTTATAATCAATATTTTAATTGTTATAAGTAAATAATTTAAATAATAAGACTTCGAGAGCTCGTCACTATTGATCTGTTCATCATACAAAAAAGTTTTCAATGGCAATTTTATGGAGAATCAAATGTACTAGAAAATGAATATTTTACTTTTTTTTCTACAACCCACAGTTTACCCTCGCAGATTCGGAATTACTTCGAAATCAACTGACTGTGAACCCATGATAAAGCCTCAGTGTTACCATTGTTGGGTTACCATAAATCGATAGCTGATCGACAGTAAAATTATCATGAAAGTATGGTAATTTAATTGTAAACCTACAAAAGAATCACAAGTGAAATCACTATGGGACTACCATAAAATTACTATATAACCAGAGTGACGAAATGGCACAAAACGACTGTGAATTCACTATGAAATTACCATCAATACACAGTAAACTTACGGTAAAATTGATTTCACTGTGATTTCACTGTGATTTCACTGTGATTTCACAGTAAACCCGAATCCGCGAGGGTAGTCTCCAGATGTAAAAAAAACGAATTGTCGTAAAATTTGTATATTCTAACGTCATTAATAGACGAAATATTGAGTGCACAGATTTGATTCTTTGGACTTATTTGGAGACAATTTATTGCTTAAGAAGGTTCACTGATCAATAATGTCAAAAAGAAAAATCTTCACAGTTTGCAGCCATAAATAATGTAAAAAAATCTTTTTCCCATGTTATTTAAATGGGAAAACTTTGAGATCGATGATGGACCTCTTAAAATTGAAATTAAGGGCTGAAATTTTAACTGAATTTTTTTCTAGGGCTGACCAACAAATTTTTCGTGGGAGAGTCAAAAAAAAAATTATCGATTTTTTTTGGCACACACTAATACATAATCTTAAAGAAAATTTAATGCTCTACAAAAAATGTCTCTTAACATTTTTTGCTAAATTCACTCCTTCGAAAGTTATTCAGGTTATTAAACTCGTTTTGACTCAACTTCAACCTTGAATAACTTTCGAAGGAGTGAGATTAGCAAAAAATGTTGAGAGACCTTTTTTGTAGAGCATTAAATTTTCTTCAAGAATTCGTATCTTGACTAAAAATAATTTTAATATTTCTAGTAGTTACAAAAGTCAAAAATAGAAACAAAGAATTTAAAAAACAAATCAATGTTTAAGGCACGGTTACAAGGAAACGGCTCATTTGACGTCAATTTACTAAGAGAGATTTTTTGTAGGGAATTCAATTTCTTTAAGACTATACATAGTCTATTTGCCCTACTACGAAACTTTGTGGCGAAAAATTGCCGTAGTCAAATAAAAAATTGAATAAAATAGAGAAAAATCTCGTGAATCTTCCGGTACTTTTACGCGGCAAAAATTCGTGTAACTTTTTTTGTTATTAACAAAAACGTTTTGCAAGTAAAGCCTCAGTCAACTTTAACGGAATACTGGAGAAAGATTTTTCTCATGCAGTTAATGAAATGTACAAAATAAAATAATTCAATATTTTCTGAATCGTTTGGTCACAAACTTTATACGAAAATGTTAATTATTAATTATGAAAATAATTATGTTATTTAATCAACAGAAAAAAACACTAGCCTAATAGCTGCTGTTTTTACCGACGTCGTCTACGCATATCCATAGTGGGGAGAAGTTGCGCGCGTCGTCATGTCTTATTTAAAATTCTAAGCGCGTGAATTATTTTATTTCAGGCAATTATTTATTTTAATACTATAAATTAAATTAATTAATGAGAAAACTTTATAACAATTAATAAAATTATTAATATATACTGTGGTATTATTTTAAAAAAAGTTTTAATTTCATAAAAATTATTAATTTCCAAATTATTTAAAAATTATTTAAAAGCTTTTGCTTATTATTATTATTATTTCAGAAATATTTTAATTGATACTGATGTTAAAAATGAAATCTTCAAAAACTAGTAAGCATATTAGAAAAATTGTTATCGATAATTTTTCACGAACATAAAAATTGTAATTTAGAATTTGTGTACTAATTAGAAATCTCATTAAATTCTCATAAGCTTAATGGTTAGATAATTTAAAATATTTAGAACTCAACATTTTATCTTTATAAAACAAAGATCTTACCAATTTTTTTTTTATTGCCTTTAATTATAATTTCACTAATTGATAATAAATAATTTTAGCTTGAATTACTTCCAAGTATAATTTGTTCGTGATATAAAAAAAAAAAATCTTCGTTCAATTGTTGCAAAAACTTTGAAATAATTTTTAAATAATTTGGAAATTAATTATTCTTATGAATTTAAAACTTTTTTAAAAATAATACTACAGTATATATAAATAATTTTAATAATTTTATCAATTGTTATAAAGTTTTCTCATTAATTAATTTAATTTATAGTATTAAAATAAATAATTGCCTGAAATAAAATAATTCACGCGCTTAGAATTTTAAATAAGACATGACGACGCGCGCAACTTTTCCCCACTATGGATATGCGCAGACCACGTCGGTAAAAACAGCAGCTGTTAGGCTAGTATTTTTTTTTTTGTTGATTAAATTAAATAATTATTTTCATAATTAATAATTAACATTTTCGTATAAAGTTTGTGACCAAATGATTCAGAAAATATTGAATTATTTTATTTTGTACATTTCATTAACTGCATGAGAAAAATCTTTCTCCAGTATTCCGTTAAAGTTGACTGAGGCTTTACTTGCAAAACGTTTTTGTTAATAACAAAAAAAGTCACACGAATTTTTGCCGGGTAAAAGTACCGGAAGATTCACGAGATTTTTCGCTATTTTATTCAATTTTTTATTTGACTACGGCAATTTTTCGCCACAAAGTTTCGTAGTAGGGCAAGTAGACTATAACTTACTGGACCTTCAGCAATGCAGCGCGTGGTTATTCATACAACCACAGCACAAGTAGTAAGGCGTAAACAAAATCTCACTTAGTTACATTAACATATATTATAAATCATCAAAAGGTACGGTCGTGTCTCGCATCAAATATGCATCAAACAGTGTGAGAGCACAAGAACTTTGACCGTGTATTTGTAATAAACCAACGATCTATTCGTTTAAATTTAAACGCTAAAATTAAAATATTAAAAATCAATCGAATTTTGGGTTAAAATGCCCTCAGATATGCTATATAAATAAAGTATTTACTTTCGATTACAATTTGAATTGGAATATTTAGTCCAGCTCCTAAAAAGTTATATACTCCATAGCAACGTCTTATCAACCAAATGTAGATATTTTTCGTATGTTATGAATTTTAGTATGCACGCTAGTGTTATATATTGTAAAAAGAGAGAAAAATAGACATAAATATTGTAGCGAATGTGAAACTGATCTTTAAAATATTTGAATAGCTAGAAAACAAATGCCTTCTTCTCTTGTTTTATAGATGCGCGCCTAAAGTCAGTTAGTCTTATATTGACAGTTTAACAGCATATGTCTTGTATCAATAAACTATATCTTTGATTGCCTTTCTGTTACTGCTGTTAATTGTTGTGTTGTTATTTCTAATTTAAGTGTGTTATTATTGTAGTGTATAAGTGATATTAATTCAAGATACCAGTTACTACAATTTGGTGTCAGTAGTGCGCGTAACCTTCGTGTGTCATGTATACTTACAAATATAAAATTAAAAAAAAAAATATATATATATATTAGGGTGGCGCAAAAAAACCGACTATTTTTTTTTTTCCATCTCGCATGAAAATTTGTTGGTTTACGATGTTTTAAGAAGCCTCTCCACAAATCAGCTCAATAAAAAATTTTTAAGAGGTCGCTCACGAATTTTGAAAATATCAAAAATGATCGAAATTCGGATTTTTATTTCAAAAATTTTTTTTTTCTCGTGGCAGTAATAGTTTATATTTATAAAATCATGACTATGCTGAAAATTTCAGCCCAAAATTTAAATATTTAAACGGCGCTCAAGAATTTCGAATATTAACTGATAATATGTAACTAATAGTTTTAATTAGTTTTTATAACTCAATTATTGTCATTCCACTTAAATATAACTTTTGCATAACCAAAAATATACAGGACAGTCTTAAACAAAAAAATTTGGTAAGTTTTGAATAAGTGAAAAAACCTACAAATTGGATTAAAAAATAAAAAAGTATGTAAATAACTTATTATTTCCATTTCTCGGGTTATATTTTCATTCATTGTCATGTAAATTGATGGTGAAAAAATCGAGAAGCTTTATTATTAATATTTAAGGGTCGCTCAAAAACGTCCAAGAGACTGCGCTCGGAAACATTCAAAATTCTTGAGCGTCGTTTAAATATTTAAATTTTGGGCTGAAATTTTCAGCATAGTCATGATTTTACAAATATAAACTATTGCTGCCACGAGAAAAAAAAAATTTTTGAAATAAAAATCCGAATTTCGATCATTTTTGATATTTTCAAAATTCGTGAGCGACCTCTTAAAAATTTTTATCGAGCTGATTTGTGGAGAGGCTTCTTAAAACATCGTAAACCAACAAATTTTCATGCGAGATGGAAAAAAAAAAAATAGTCGGTTTTTTTGCGCCACCCTAATATATATATATATATATATATATGTCGTGACGCGATGGGAAAGGCAAAAGTTTCCCTGATTAAAAATATTCATTGAAAAGGATTGAAAAAGGTGAGAATTAAATCCTTTTGAATACTTTCTATACCCCAAGGTATTCATTTGGACATAAAATTAATACTTTTCAATCCCAAAATAATATAAGAATTTCTAAACTTCCGAGGAATTGGAAAAGATTCAAATGAATTGATATTTTTAATCTTTCTGAATACTTTTCAATACCTAAATAGTTTCATATTTCGGGTCACGTGTGGGATTGATAAAGATTCAAATCAATTGAAATTTTTGAATCTTTCTGAATCCTTCTCAATACCAATATAATTCCATATTGGAAGGTGTTGAAATGATGAAATATTGAATTCTTTTCAATGCTTTTGAATTCCATTTTAAGAATTAGTAAGTATTCAAATGATCGAAATATCAATTCCATCCAATACTTTCGAAAACCTCCGGGGGATTGAAATGAATTGAAACAATTTTCAATCCTTTTCAATGAATATTTTTAATCAGGGTTGAAACGATCGTGTTTTTTATATTAAAAAAAGACGTAAATTCAGTGATCGATTAAACGAGTTTAGTGAAAACATATTTTTTTTTTAATTTGTGATAAAGTGCGCGTATGAATTTAAATAAATTTAGTAATAAATCAAATACGTTTTGTGGATATGTGTTATTATATTAAAGTGCGTGTAGTACAATAAGTAAATTCGGTGATGAATTGAAAAAAAGTTCCGTGGATATGTGTTATAGTGTTAAAGTTCGCGTAGTAATATAAATAAATACGGTAATGAATTAATTAAAATTTGTGAATATATTTTATAATATAGATTTCAAGTGCGTGAAATAATTTAAATGAATTCAGTGATTAAATAATTAAGTTTTGTAAAAATATTTTTCTTAATCGGTGTCAAAGTGCGTATTTGAATTTATTTATATGATGTACTACATAAAAAGTTCGGGATTAATGAATTAGTGTTGTGAAAATATTTCTATCAATTTGTGTTAAAGTGCGAGTCTGAGTAACTACGCGTGTGATAAAAATATAAAATAAAAGTGATCGAAACATCAAACGACGGATAATCTTATTTAAAAAAAAAAAAACAGGAACAAGTAAAGACGGTAAAAATTTTCGTAGAATTGATTGAGGAGTTCAAATTGAACTTGTGGACAAATTAAAATTGGGAAAGGATACATTTGGTGATGTATCATTATTGAATAATAATAGTTAGATAAAATTAAAAAAAAACAATACAAACATAAATTAACTAAAAATATCGTGACATCTAACCGCTCTTTTGTTGTGTAATCGATTGACGTAATTAATAAACCGGGTATATTTAATGATTTTGTGTTGAAGAACGATAGATAAAAAATTTTGTATAGACAGTCATTTTTGAAAATTTTTATCTGGGCTATGTAATGCCTCAAGTATTTATCGAGTTAATAAATATAGTTTTATACGGATGAATAGGAAAGTTTTATGAAACTGCTGAGATTACTATCATGAGTTAAATTAAAACAAAAGGAAAAAAAAAGTCAATATTAACGGAAATAATTAAAAAATTTATTTACTTCAATGCGATTGGGAGGGTCCTTATGAAATTGAAAATAGGCTAAATAACTTAGTTTATAAAATTAGAAAAATACCAAATGAAAATATAAAATCATGCATTTAAATTGTCATGTACCATATTGTGATCAATAAGAGGAAATAAAAGAGAAATCCGGCTGGGGCCCTGAACGATCTCAGTGTAGACGTTGTAAAGGGTTCCCGGGATTCTGTAGTCAATTAGTAAGTCTAGGATATCTTGCAAACTGATAGAATTGAAGATGTCTGAACGACTGCTGTAGACTGAAGGCCTAACTCGACTGGACTAGTAAGAAATTATCCATTTAATATTTGTCTATAGGCATGAAAAGTAAATTGCTGTTTAATTTTTTCATTTAATAAAATTTATATATCTTTCAGCAAGAAAATAAAAAAGAATTTTCCGATTTTGAATTTCCCGAACAAGTGCGCGTGCAGCTTCGACACTGCACTACAAGTTTCAGCGTCGAAACAGTTGATGTATGAAAAAAAAAATTCGAGTTGATGAGAAACTTAATTAACATTTAAATAATTTACGAATCACAGCTCGAAGGAACGTAAAAATAGTAATTTTATTCATTGTCTTTCTGCTTTAAATTTGGATAAGGTTTCTTTTATCTATGTGCTGCAGTTTATTGAATATTTACGTAAAACTGGCATTTTGACCATTTTTTTACAAAAAAAAAAAAAAAAACATATTTGCAACACACTTTTTTGTTGGATTTTTCCGGATGTCGTTCTTTTAGCACATTCAGAATTATTCTGTGAAAAAATAAGGCTGCTAGAAATTCTTACCAACAAAATCCTTCATCTCGACTGGAATAATATGTATTTATATAAATATATAGTTATTTTGTTTGTAAACTATATTTAAATGCTGACCAGTATTGAAATACTTCATTCATTTGATTAAATAGAGTTAAGCATTTTTGTCTAGACAAGAATGAAATGATCACATTTTATGAGTTTGGAAATTTAAAATGCATTACAAAATCATTATTGTGGTCTACTTAAAGATTAATTAGATCTATGTAGATTGTGTGCGTCAGCTGCCACTTTGGCCTTGAGAAGGACTTAAGATCAAAATACGTATTCAATTGCTCAAAAGTTGACCAAATCTTTGTTCAAAATTATTTCATTTTCTTACGTAAAAATAATTATTTCTACAACATCTCAAAATCAAAAGAAGCTGGCATAACAATATTTCATATGATTAAATATTAAATATAAATAATTAAATAAAAAAAACCATGGTTATTTTTTTTTTTTAATTTTATACAATTACACTGGGCCATTTTCTATTTATCATTAAATATACTTATAAATGTACATAAACTCCGAATGCAAAATTTTCATAAAAATGTCAAATTAGCTTTTCAATCAAAGTTTAATGGAATGGTATATGTTTCAATTAGCAGGTAGATTTGACTTTGATTTTTCTTTTAGGTAAGAAAAAAAGTAGACAGATCGGTTTTGTTCTATGTATAAGATTTACCTAAATCATTTGTTTCACCGGCTCTCATAAATTATACTTTACGAAAATAGTTTTTGAGTCAGTATATTTTATATGATTCTTAGATTCTATTGTAGTTTCAATTACAAAAATCTTGTTTATGTTTACTATATCTATCTTAACATATTGTTGCGAATCCATCTTGAATTTAATGTATATGTATAAAGTTTCTCTGAATTACCACTCCCTGATTAAGAAATCTAATTTGGAATGATTTGAGATTACGGCGACTCTTAATTATTTTAAATCATTGAAACGAATCTTGTTGAATCAAATTGAATTAAAGCCCTCGGCTGATTTAAAATGATTTTAAACATTCCATACCCTTAAATCATTTTTAATTAAAATGGATTAAGAAATAATATCGCAATTTTTGGTTCCTCAGCTGATTAAAAATTATTCTAAATAATTCAAACTCTCGAATCATTTTAAATTGAATTGAATTCAAAAATAATATTCTATTTCTGGTTCCACGGCTGATTAAAAATTATTTGAAATGATTCAAACGGTTGAATCATTTTAAAATAAATTGAATGAGGAAATAGTATCGGTGTCTGGTTTCACCAGTGGATTTAAAACAATTCGAAAAAATTTGTCGGATCGAATGCTACACAGTAAAAAAGGATCCGTCAAAATCAACACATTTCGTGTGTAAAACAAAGGTTTTACACTTATTTATGTGTTATTTTAACATGTTGTGAGTGTTAAAAAATGTTACATAGGCATATGTTAAAAGTAAAAATTTTCTAAGAATTCTTTTGTGATGGTCGAGATTATTTTTAACATATTTTGTGTGTTGATTTGACAGTAACATATAAAAAGTGTTACTTTCGAATAAAATAACATTTTTATGTGTTAAAAAATCAATCGATTGCGACAGTTCAAACGAGATAAATACTGTGTGTTAAATTGACACACAAAAGTGTTGAAAATTCAACACACAGAATTTTAATATACGCTTTTTTTTACACTTTGACGATTCATTTTTTACTGTGTACTTAACCATTTGAAACCGTAAATTAATAAGTGAATTTTTAGCATCCTTAAAGGACTTGAAATGATTGAAACGGATTTGACTAGAGAAAAAAATTATTTGGCTTAAAGAAATTAATCTTGGGCCAAGAAACTTTTGAGGATATGGACCACAGGAATCAAGATTTCTGTCAGGGAAGTAAAAAAATTAATTGGATTTTAAATCTTGAACAGTATAATCAGTTAGGTATAAATAATTTTAATTCCTAGATTTAATAAATTTTGTTTGTGTAAAGGTGAAGTAGATAAAAATTTTGAAAAATAATAATAGTAACGAGCTGCAGTCACTACGTGACTGCCCAAATATCACTACTAAATTTATAAAATACGCAGAAAAAAAGGATTTCTTGCCGCAAAAAATTTTAATTTGCACAGAGAAAATTTAAGCATCATGAATTAAATACAAAAATTGTCTTGGGGCGAGGAAAGATTTTTTTGGTCAAAAAATAATTTCTTGCATCAAGTAATTTTTTCTAGTTCGATACAAATTTTTGTTTTCAATTCACAATGTGATGGACAATCGAGTGCATCGAATAAATCCCAGTTACAAAACTTTCGCTTTTACATTTTAAATATTTTGTTCTTAGAAATATTTATTTTAGAAAAATAATGTATTTTATTTTATTAGTTTTGAAATGTGAAAAACACATTTGTACAGCTAGAATAAGAAAGCCAGTATAGGCTTGATTTTATGACCTTAGGTACTTGAGTTGTACAAAGAACTCCTTATTTTTTATGTACAGTACAACTAAATAGTACGGTCTTAGTTTAAGAAGAAAAACATGTGTTATACCAAGGACAATACAGAGGGTTAGACCTCACAATAAAATAGTTTAAACATTGTAGTTAGTCTCCCGCATGAAAAAACTTTATATGTGAAAACATATATGATAGATAATATGAATATTATAATGTGATATATTGTACAATATATAAAATAAATTCATATTTTTGCCGTATTAATATTTGATAATATATTGAAAAAAAATATATTGCTAGAATATATTATCAATATATGACTTTTTATGTATGTTTTACATATATATTCTAATATATCTTTTTTATATTGATATATTATATTAAAAGTAGTATATTAATTAATGTATAGTATTTTTTATATATGTTTTCCAATATATTGCAAAATATATGGTTTCCAATATATTGTAAAATATATGGCACTTTTTTTACTTTTCTTAGGTTATTGCCAGTAAATATAAGGTCAATGAAAAGAAGGAGAAAAGATAATAAATTTTTTTTCCTAGGTTATAAAGATAACTCATAAGTAGTTCTTAGATGATTTTTAAAATTCATTTACTGAATCAATAGAAAAACTTAAAAAAATAGTATAATCCAACCGGCACAGTATTTAAAAAAAAATCATAGCAGCTAAATAGACCGATCTGAGAAAGTTTATTGGTCAAATTAAGTCGAAAAATAATATTTAAGAAAAAAAAAAATGTTTTCGAATTAAGAAAAAAAATAGAACGAATTGTTTGCCCACGATCGGATTGGTCTTAAAATTTTCTAGATTCATCCGAGTTTTTTTGAGAAATTTTTCAAAAAAATCGAAGGGGGCATACATTTCGAAAAAATGTTTTTTTTTGTTTAAAACTTAAAATAAACAATGAAGGAATTGATTAAAAATAAAAGCGTATTTTTTTCTTGAAAGAACATTCAAAAATGAAGATTTGAAAAAAAAAACGATACGATTGGTATATTTTTCGCAAAGTTATAACCGTTTCAAAAAAAAAACCTCATATTTAGAAAAAATCGGTATCTCGGAAACGAGTAATCGAAAAAATTTGAAAAAATTCATGAGAGCGTTTTTTATCAGCCTCCAAAACATATTAATTTTTCAAAAATATCGGAGGAGGTGACCTCAAAAAGTGGCCAATTTGGTATAGAATGCCCCATATATAATTTATAAGTATAATATAATAAACTTGATATATATATCCATATATTTCGACTCATATAATTAGTGGTATATGGTCTCTATATAATTGATTATATATGAAAGAATTTATGATTAAATATATGGTTCGCGGTATATTGGAATTATATTTTTCCAGTATATTAAAATTTATATTTTTCGCAATATATTGAAAATTTTATTTTTTCAATATACTTTTTCAATTTCTACACAATTCCACAAAAAAAAAAAAAAAAAAACGAATTTATTATCTTTTCTCCTTCTTTTCATTGACCTTATATTTACTGGCTATAACCTAAGAAAAGTAAAAAAAGTGCCATATATTTTACAATATATTGGAAACTATATATTTTGCAATATATTGGAAACCATATATTTTGCAATATATTGGAAAACATATATAAAAAATACTATACATTAATTAATATACTACTTTTAATATAATATATCAATATAAAAAAGATATATTAGAATATATATGTAAAACATACATAAAAAGTCATATATTGATAATATATTCTAGCAATATATTTTTTTTCAATATATTATCAAATATTAATACGGCAAAAATATGAATTTATTTTATATATTGTACAATATATCACATTATAATATTCATATTATCTATCATATATGTTTTCACATATAAAGTTTTTTCATGCGGGAGACTAACTACAATGTTTAAACTATTTTATTGTGAGGTCTAACCCTCTGTATTGTCCTTGGTATAACACATGTTTTTCTTCTTAAACTAAGACCGTACTATTTAGTTGTACTGTACATAAAAAATAAGGAGTTCTTTGTACAACTCAAGTACCTAAGGTCATAAAATCAAGCCTATACTGGCTTTCTTATTCTAGCTGTACAAATGTGTTTTTCACATTTCAAAACTAATAAAATAAAATACATTATTTTTCTAAAATAAATATTTCTAAGAACAAAATATTTAAAATGTAAAAGCGAAAGTTTTGTAACTGGGATTTATTCGATGCACTCGATTGTCCATCACATTGTGAATTGAAAACAAAAATTTGTATCGAACTAGAAAAAATTACTTGATGCAAGAAATTATTTTTTGACCAAAAAAATCTTTCCTCGCCCCAAGACAATTTTTGTATTTAATTCATGATGCTTAAATTTTCTCTGTGCAAATTAAAATTTTTTGCGGCAAGAAATCCTTTTTTTCGATACGATTCTTTGAAAATAAAGATTCTATTTGAATCACTAAGTAGATGATAACATTGTATTTTCTCATTATATTAAGTGATATTCAGTCATATTCAGTGACAGAATTATTAAAGTATTAATTTATTTGAAAAAAATAAATACGATCGTCTTTTTTCTCGCGTAATTTAATTGTAATTCGAATGATATAGATAAATCCATTTATCTCAATACTTGGCAATTAAAAAGAGTTTAAACTATGAAAAAGAATAAATTTAAGTCAAGACTTATCTAATGATACCAAAAAAATTATTTATTATTATTATATATATTATTATATTATATATATTATTATTATATATTCATTATATCTAGTGATACGAAAAAAAGTATTTTTTTTTTCTCAGTGTACTATACAAAAATAACACCTTAAAGGCACAGGACAAATTTTTAACAATCAATGAAATTTTATTGAACTAGAAGTCAACCAGTATTAATTGTTGACAAAATAATAAAAAATTTACCATTATTTTTATGTGCTCCTTAAGTACTTGATAATTATTTTAATTAAAAAAATTTACTCGGGTGTTTTTTTTTAAATAAATAGTCTGATTGTAATTTTGTATTTTTGTAAAATTGACTTACCGATTTGCGGGGAGGTAAACTAATATTTTACTTACAATGTCATAAAATTGTGAATTACGCATGAATCAATTATTTCATTACATATTGTATGAAATTCTATACAATAACGTTTTTACGGACAATTTGTAATGTTTGATGTGTATTTTGAATTTATTAAACAGCTTAAGTTACTTACTTTCCCTCCCCTTTGTACCAAAATTTGGTATTTTATCCAAAATTTTAACGCCAATTATCATGTTCAGAATTGCACTTACTAACATCATTATATAACTCATCAAATTTCAAATGGGAATAACAATCATTTATCCAAAATATATCTGTCGAAAACTAAGTTAATTTCAAAGTTTCATTAACTCAGTGGCTATACGAGTAATTCTCTAGTCTACTCTAATTGAATCACGTCTTGAATTTCGAAAAATACTCTAATGACATACTTCATAGGAAATCAAATTATCAAAGATTAACTTTTTGCCAACTTACCTTTTATTAACTGATGGTGATCTTGTGGAGTTGTTTTACTTAAAGTGAATTAATCATAAGCTTTTTGCCTAGTCTTTCCTTCCAATTTTGTTACATTGGTCTATTAGGTGGCTACCAGCCCACTCTAGTCGAATCACTCATTTTTGTAGAATTATTAGGTGGCGTCCAGCCTACTCTAATCGAAACACTCATTTTAGTAAGTTTGTTAGGTGGCTATCAGCCTACTCGAACTTGGATAAGAGGTAGAACGAAAGTATAATCTTACTAGTTTGGGATTCGAGACACAACTGACGACTCCTTGGGTCTCTCGTGCGGACTTCAAAGAGGGCGGTTTCACAGTTTCTTACGGTTGGGGGAAATGCTACTACCACGCTCTTCCACTTCCATCCAAGTCTTCTGGTTCCCATACGAAAATCACTGTTTCTTTGCTTCATTATCCCTTCCACTGTCACTTTCCGTATTGTTACTGCTTCAGATACCCCCCCCCCCCCTTCGTGATTTTCCATAGCTGGCACCTCCACTTTACATTTATTTTGACATTAGCAATTATTATTCTTACTTTCATAAAAATCTTGATTATTTAAATTAATTCATTTCACATTAATTTTATTTAGTTTTATATTTCTTTTTAATTAATATTGAAATACATAGTATTGAACTCAAACTTATAGAAAGTTTCGAGATATTTTTACTTTTCCAGCGAAACAATCAGACTTATCCCAAAATGTTATACAATCTTTTTTGTAGACAATTTTATTCTTTACAAATTCTTTCTGAAAAAGTTTTATCAAATTCCGCATAACTTTCTAGTTATTTCTGATTTGATGTCAAACTCTTAAAAAAATTAAACTATTAAAAATTTTTTCTTAAAATTTAGAAAAAAAGTTATCCCGGGTCAAAAATAAAACTTGGTTTAGACTTGGTCGTCTTAAATCGTGACTGAGTAAGACCAGTTAAGTCGAAACCAAGACGAGTTGCGTGAGTTCGCCTTGGTTTCGACTTAACTGGTCTTACTTAGTCACGATTTAAGACGACCAAGTCCAAACCAAGTTTTATTTTTGACCAGGGATAACGCAATTTTCAACACAACTTTGTCTTGAAATTTAAGAATCTGTAATTTAGAAATTTTATAAGGAAAGATTTCTAAAAATTTAGTAAGCTTATGAAAATTCATACGGAAAAATATATTAAATTTTAGATCTATTTAAGTATGAAAATCAATGTAATTTTTCTGAATATTGAGTCAAGTATTTGTAAAATTAAGAACATTATTCAAAATATTAATTCGTACACTTTTATGAAATTTTTAACAAAAAATATTAAAAATAAAATGGAAGTATTAAATTTCATAGTTTTATTTCTTAAAATTTAAAAATATTAATATACAGTTTTACTTAATTCTATAAAATTTTCCATTCGCGATCAGATGTTCTCTTTAATCTCTGCGATATGGGTCTAAATAATTGTCCAATTTTTTACACCCGCGCAATAGTTACTGACTTGTTGTTTCCCTTTTTTCTTCGTTTTTTTGTTGCAATGATAAGCTGGATTGATGTCTAGCAAAACTCTGAAAATAGTTTTAACATGAATTAGTTTCCTCATTATTGATATTATCTCACTATTGGCAGGGTGTGGAGTATAGGGTGGGGACAATCGAATCGATTGTAGCGCCTGCAGTGGACGAAATACGCGTTAAATCGCACTTGTCTTGTGAATAGTTAAATGAAAGGAATGTTAAAAAATAAGGACAAGTAGTTGTTGTGTTGTTAATTGCAAAAATACTGACAGAAATAGTAATTGCAAGTTTTATACATTTCCATCCATGATATTCATCTTTGGCTAAAAATTATTACGGGGAATTTTTTAAATTACAAATTTTTAACCCAAAGTATTTTTAATTGTTGAGTTTTAAAATTTAAAATTACGAATAATTTAAATCACTTCAATTTCTTTACTTAATGCAAATTAATAATTTTAACTTTGAAAAAATTATAATTATAATTATTTTAACTCATTTGTTATTATGACTATTATTGTTGTTATTATTATTATTACAAGCTAACCTTATGTCGTTCAAAATATTATTTATTTTGTATTTATTAAAATTTTTTATACTTATTTTTTTCAGTACAATCTACTCTATATTTTTCCACCTTTCAAATGTGGTATCACACATATATTTCGCAATCGTTAAAAATTTTAATTATTTGTTTATAAAAACTTTCCGTATTCTCTCTGTGCTTTTTGAGGATGATTTAATGCGGTCGACAGATGTCGTTTTCGTCGCGCACCTTGCCAATAGACAATTACATTATATAAAACACCAATTGATGTAAAATACCTTTGAATAAATTCTAACGTCCTCATGAGATCATCAGGATATTTAAGGCCAAATATCTAATACTGTAAGAATGTTATCAGTATTCCTTCCAAAATATCTTTTGGGAAGCAGACTATATTTTTTTCGACCGCTACTACACATCTAGCTGATTGATCCAATAACGAATCACCTTGGATCAATAGTATTGGAGGAGCATTTTCTACTGTATCTTCAATAGTTGCATCGTCGAATTGCTGTATCTGCATACTAAAAAAGTATCAAATTATTCTAAGTAACCCTTTTAAGATTTAATTATTAATTAATCAGTTTTAGATAAATTATAAAAACTTAAATAAAGCATATAACAATTTAAAACTTTGTTTTATTTATTTATTTTTTATTTTTTTAAATTGAAAAATTTTCAACCCAGGCTTAGAGTAATGAAGTATGTAAACAGACAACCCGTATTATTAAACACAGAAAAATATTATGATTAGGATATGAAAATAACAAGTATAAGAAGGGAAGTGGACCTCAAAGTTTGCAGGTAACAAAGTGGAAACAATAAAACCTACCTTATGTGTTATTTCTTAAGAACCAAAGCACGGCAATTTCGAAGACTAGTAGTGCATTAGTAAGCATAGAACTATAACTGAAAATAGCTTACGATAGAAACCCACAATAGATGTAAAAGTAAATAATCGGATACTGAATAAGATCCTAACAGACCTAATGAGCGGAATTTCCCTATGTAAAATATCTATTTAAAATAGATTTATATAAACTAAGAAATAAAAATATACTTACTTATAGTGTTGCTGTATTTGGAGTTAGTATGATATGTACTGAATTTGGTTAAATTCGACGGTAGTGTATAACTGCACAGATAGTTAGTCTAGAAATTTTTTATAGGAAAAAAGTAATTAAATTTGAATAATGGTAATTATGACTTGCCATCAGGTTTTGGAAAGCTTGAGGACTCAGCTTTAAAGGTTTATGTATAAATTTGAAAAACATTGAGCAGCTTATGAGTAATTACACTTTGAATGAAAAAATAAATTTTTACGTGTTAATCAGATGGGAAATTAAAATTAAAATAGCGACCTCTTAGAGTTGAGCTAGAGAGCCCATCTTTTGGGAGGATTTTTTTCTCGGCAACCACTAACGTTTTATGGGGTAAGAGCAAAAAAAAAAAATTAGAGTTTTTTTTTGAAGCACCCTAATATATATATATTAGGGTGGGTTGAAGAAAAACTTTTTTTTTTCTCAGCATGGGGGCAGAATATGTACCTTATAAAAAAAAAACATTTTCAAGGAAAAAAAATCTGTCTATCGGTTGACCCTGCGGGCCAGCCCTAAAACTTCCCGCTGTTTTCGAGCTCCTTGATCTCTAAAACATTGTTGTGAATACATTTTCGAGCTCGAAGATACCTTTGTTTCCCTTTTTTATGAGCTTTTCAAGCTCAACAGGGTTACGATTTATGTTAAAGTTTAAAAATTTAGAATCTAAAATAATAAATGAATGAGCATTTTTTATATTTGTTCACAATTATGTTCAATAATTAGCTCAAAAATAAGTATTCACATGAGACGTTGTATCTATATCGTGTAAATATATCTGATACGAGCGAACATGACGATTTTTAGGCAATCACTTCCATCGACTTATATAAAGAAGAACATATTAGTTTTGAGTAACTTTGTTCAGTAATTATTATGTTATTCAATGAAAAAAGCAGATATTGATTTAACATTTATTATCCCGTTGACGATATCTCTCGAACGGTTTATCTGATTGGGACGTTCTTGGCAGCAATCGAATGATTTTATCGAGTTCTGCAGCTGATAGGATTTTTGAATTGATCGATCCCATAGTTTCCGAAATATTCACGAAAAACGAAAAAAAACTATTTTTTTTTCATTCTTTCGTCGACGATATCTCTCAAACGGATTATCCGATTAAGAGGTGGCAATCGGCGCGTTTTATTGGGGTATAGAGCTGATAAAATTTTGAAAATGATTGGTTTCGTCGTCCCGACGATATTTGCAAAAAACCGTTCTCTACTGGTTCTTTCGTCAACGATATAATTTGAACGGATTATCTGATTGAGACGTTCTTGGTGGCAATCGAAAGCTTTTATCCAGTTCTAGAGCTGATTAGATTTTGGAATTGATCGATCCAACAGTTTTCACAATATCCAAAAAAAACGAAAAAAAAAATTTTTTTTTTTTTCGTATTTCTTAAAAATCTCAGAGTTTATTTGACTAAATGGTCTAAAATTTTTTTGAAAATCTAAGTTCAGAAAATATCTTTTGAATGCCGCAAGAACCATCTCAATCGGTTCATTCATCAAAAAGATATGAGAGGTTAACATCCACATACACACACACACACACACACACACACACACACACACACACACACACACACACACACACACACACACACACACACACACACACACACACACACACACACACACACACACACACACATATATATATATATATATATACATACATACAGACATCGCTCTGAAAATGCCAGAGTAGCATCCTAGTACCTTCAAATGTCGACATATGATGAAAACCCGGTTTTTGAAAATCGGGACAAAACCAATGACTTCCCGAATTTTTTGAAAATCTTCGATTTTCTCAGCGGGAAGTTAAAAAAATTTTTTACTCAACATTTTGAGGTGGCCCATTCGTTTTTTAAATAAATAATTGATCCAACGGGGTAGTTCCAACGAAAAACATTTTTTTTTGTCCAAAATTGTGGAAAACATCGAATAATTGTCGAATGTGATTTTTTTTTACTCCACTTTCATTTCAATTCAAAAGAAGTTGCTTTTCATTTTTGGATTTTTACTTAAACTACAAAAGTAATAGGAAAAAAATTTTTTAAACTTCTGACTTTCGAGGGGACACCCTACAGATTCTAGAACACCATTATTATTTTTTTTACTTCCGGCCGTTCTCAAGTAATTGAACTCACGCAATTCGTCTTGGTTTCGACTTAACTGGTCTTACTTAGTCACGATTTAAGACGACCAAGTTTAAACCAAGTTTTATTTTTGACCCGGGGGGTGGTAGTAAAAATATATAAATGGTGTTCTAGAATCTGTAGGGTGTCCCCTTGAAAGCTAATTGAAAGTCAGAAGTTGAAAAAATTTTTTTTCTATTATTTTTGTAATTTAAGTAAAAAATCCAAAAATGAAAAGCATTTTCTTTTGAATTAAAATGAAAGTGAAGTAAAAAAAAATCACATTCGACAATTATGAGATGTTTTTCACGGTTTCGGACGAAAAAAAATTTTTTTCGTTAGAACTACCCCGTTTAATCAATTATTCACTTAAAAAACGAGTGGGCTACCTCAAAATGTTGAGTAAAAAAAATTTTTTTTTTGTCTAAGGTACAAATTCTAATATTTGAATTAGTCGGTTACTAGGCTACGCAACAACCGACTACCGACTATTCGGTATTAATATATAGTCCAGTCGGCCTGGAAAAAAAAGGGGTTTGTTGGCAACTTTTCGACAAAATGGTCCGATTTTGGATTTTTTTTTTTTTAAATACTCAGAAAAATATTTTAAACATTTGTGTGTATGTGGGAAGTGTTGCTTTTTTTTTTGTTTAAAAAATAGCGTTTTAGCGTTGAGCTTTAAATTAAAATATCTCAGAAACTACACAAAAGTAGTCGAGACATGCTGCGTATGAAATTTAGAGAATTGAATAACGAACAAAATGAGCCCAACCCTATGTCTCTACGACCAATAGTTTACGAGATATTAATTTTTTAATGAAAAAAAGCGCGGTTCCGCTCGAGCGCTTATAAACAAATAGCTGTAACTCCTTGAAAAACCATTCGATTTACTTTTTTTGTTTTTTAAATTACAGCTATTGTTGTCTACTGTAAGCAAAAAAATTAGCTAAGCTAAAAAAAATTTTTTTGAATTTATAAGAATTATTTGCAGTTTTTCGAATTTATGCATTAAAAAATAGTTAAAATTCGAAAAAACATATTTTGTTTGAATATAAAACTTTGACCAGCACCATAAAATCGATGCGAAATAAAAAATTTTTTCAAAAAATTTTATTTTATGCAAAAATTTAGTTTACAAGTTTAAAAAAATATGAGCTTTACGGGGACTTGAACTCAACTCCGAGACAGTGCGTGTGCGTCATTCCCCTCGAACCGTTGTCGGCGAAAAATGGGGGTAATAATAATAATGTGAGGCATATAATAATAATAGCAAGCGGCCGCTCAGATAACCGGAGTAATTCGTTTTTTCATTCTTATTTATAATTTATTCTTTTTTTTTTAAAGACTTGATTAACTTTCAAAAAATCGTTACGGCAATATAGGTATCAATCGATTCCAAATTTTATGAATCGTCCAGAAAACCTATCGATGAAAGATCGATTTTTGAAATGTTAACTAACATTTTTTATAAACAAATAAGTTAATAAACTTTTAATGAAATTGATTCGACAATATTGGTATGAATCGATTCTAAATTTCATGAATCGTCCGGAAAACCTATCGATAAAAGATCTTTTTTTAAAAATGTTGACTAATTTTTGTTTATAACCAAATAAGTTAATTAACTTTTAAAACATCGATTCGACAATATTGGTATCAATCGATTCCGAATTTACGAACAGTACAGAAAATCTTCCGATAAAAGATCGATTTTTAAAATGTTAACAAATTTTTTTCTATAAACAAATAAATTAATTAACTTTTAAAAAATTAATTCGACAATATTGGTATCGATCGATTCCAAATTTCATGAATCGTCTGGAAAACCTATCGATAAATGATCCATTTTGGAAATGTTAGCTAATTTTTTTTTCATAAAGAAACAAGTTAATAAACTTTTAAAAAATCGTATCGACATGAATTTCTGAATAAACTGGTGTGTTAAAAAAGGATGTCGGTAAAACTATATTAATTTGTCTGCAAGATTAATACCAATATTGTCGAAACGATTTTTGAAAAGTTTATTAACTTATTTGTTTATAAAAAATGTTAGTTAACATTTCAAAAATCGATCTTTCATCGATAGGTTTTCTTGACGATTCATAAAATTTGGAATCGATTGATACCTATATTGAAAAAACGCCTTTGAAAAGTTTGTCAACATATTTGTTTATAAAAAATGTTAGTTAACATTTATAAAATCGATCATTCATCTATAGGTTTCCTGGACGATTCATAAAATTTTGGATCGATTGATACCTGTTGGATTCTCTGTACAAAAATCAATCTTTATTCTTATATATATTTTATTTAATATTTCTCTTCTCTAAATATTCTGTTCGAAGAGTGTTGCATTTAAGTCGTAGTATATATTTAAGTTGAGTTCAAAATATGTATATGTTTACTTAAGGAAAAGAATGCTAGCATGAATCAAATTTTATGGCCTTAGGTACTTGGGTCGACGAGAGATTCCAAGTAAATGCAGGGCAATATGTTTTTCTTCATTTGCACTCATATATATATATATATATATATATATATATATATATATATATATATATATATATTTTGAACTTAGAGATCTTTGTTATACAAAAGGAGGAGAGGTTGTTGGACCTCAGTGTTAAATAATATTAAAAGAATAAGTTAGTCTAAGCTAAATCTTTTACGAGTGAAGACATACCCTAGAGCGCGTATTTTAATAAAAGATATAATATTCATTTGTTCAATAAATTGATTTGTTTCATTCACGATTACCATACCTAAATTCCCAACACCGTTTAATCAATTATTTATTTTAAAAACGAGTGGGCCACCTCAAAATGTTGAGTAAAAAAATTTTTTTTTTACTCAACTTGTTGCAACTTTGATTAAGAATTTTAAACCAAGAGAAAAAGGCTACAAAACATTCTAATCTTGCTGCACGTAGCCTGTACTGGAGAATTCATATTTTCTAAACGTAAAAGTTGACGAAAACCTTTTTGGATTAAGCTGTAAATGAAAGCTACTTTTCTCAATATGAGCCTAGGTTTTTATAACACAGATAGGTTTGTATGGTTTATTACTTAAACCAGAGATATTTTTTTCTCGAACTTTCATTTGGCTTATGTACTTATGGATGTAAAACAGTATATGTGGTTCACAGCTGGACTAAATTATTTTATTGCCTATGACCCTTGGTTTAAAATTTCTTATGAACAAAAGTAGCCTTCGAACACTAACTTCCACACATATACACCAGTTTCCTTTTACAGCCTTTAATTTATGCAGATCCTTCCCGGGATGAAATTTTTTCATGAAATTTTATGAAAATTTATAAAATTTCATGAAATTTCATAAAATTCTACAGTCGCCATTAATTTTTCAAAAAAAATATTAGATTTTCAAAAAAAATTGCAATTTGATCTTACACATTGATCTAATGGATAAAGGCATTACTGAGACAGACTAATTGTATTTTTTATTGACGAAAAAATTCTGGCGACTGCTGGGCTCAAACCTACGTCCATTCGATTTAAAGTCCTTGCTGCTATCCACTGCGCCAAGCCACGTACGTGGTCGCGAATGAATAGATAATATATTTATCGAAATATGGAGTTTAAAAACTTTCATACGAAATTTGATATAATTTTATAAGATTTTATGAAATTTTACATAATTTTGAGCAACTGATAATATCATAATGAGGTACATAACATATTGCGTTACAGATGCCATAAGGGCGTATAAAATTTTTTTTTTTTTTTAGGAATTGACGCAATTATATTATGTAAGTATAACAGAGACAAAAAAATTTGTTTCCAAAAATCAAATTTTTTTTATACGCCTTTATGGCTCCCGGCGTTGGTACCAGGAGCCATGAGGGCGTATAAAAAAAATTATTTTCCGGGAATCGACGTAATTATGTTCTAAAAGTTAATGCTAACAAAAAAAAATTTTTTAACATTTTGTTTTTTTTTTCATACTTGGAAAAATTTTTTTTTTTTTTTTTCAAAATTAAAATTTTTATTCAACTAACGAAAAAAAATTTCTTAAGTTCGAACGTTTTCTATCATTCTTATACTTTTAGGTCACAATCACAATGGTTCCGGACACGAAATTTTTTTCGTCTCTATTATACTTATTGAACAGAATTACGTCAATTTCCGAAAAAAAAATTTGTATACGCCCTTATGGCTTATCTGCGGTAATTTTTGCAGGTATACGCCCTTATGGCATCTGTACACTGTTAGAGGTATTTATTTGAGCCGAATAAGATTTATTAATAGTTAATAAATGATTTGTTAAATGAGATTTATTAGAGCCAAATAAGCCATTTCTTAATAGTTAATAAATGGCTTATTTGAATAGAAAGAAATGACATATGAAATTTCATAAGTTTTTTTCAAATTTTATAAACTTTTATAAATTTTTGTAAAACTTTGTAAAATTTTATAAAAATATGTAAAATTTCACACCATTAACTTCTTGAGATCTGAATAACAATTATAAAAACTTTAAAAATTTTTATACAATTACAGTAAAACCTGTACAAATGACCGCATTGAAATGTGTTAAAAATTTAATTCAATTTTGTAACCAAGAAAACTATTCAAATGTGGATAGTCTATTTACTTTGTATAATCAAATTGAAGGGGACTGGATTAGGAAGAAGCTTAGTAAATTAAAACAAACTAAACTTGACTATTATTTGAGTATAAATAATATTTCAAGCTAAATACTTGTTTATGTTTTAACCTTTCCTTAATTCTACTTACTTTTCTTACATTTCTAAATAAAAATAATATTTCAAGCTAAATTCTTGTTTATGTTTTAACCTTTTCTTACATCCTTGACTATCATTTCTCCCCACTTTTCATTCTCTGTACATTGACCACCTGCATACAATGACCACTCTTATCGAGAACCGTAAGTGGTCAGTGTACACAGGTTTTACTGTAATTATATACCTGTATTCGATTTCATATATTAAAATCATAATTTATGAATTTGTTATATTTTTATTAATTTATTAAAAAACTATGACATTTATATTCACTTTTTTCTTAGATTTCTCCTTTACATTTTTTTCCTCTCCTTAATACAATTTTGATTGCGATGTTTTTTAGTCGCAATAATATCTTAAACACTATTTTGGAGAAAAGAGATAATAGCAATGGATTGTAGCTTCAAAAAAATTTTTAAATCAGAATACCATTAGTTGTAATTAAATAAAAAAATTTCGGTTTCCATTTCAATTGAATACTGAACACAGTATATGAAATTCTCACAAAACGCTTGCAATGTATAAAAAAAGTAAATTTGTTTATAAAAATCCGGTAAAAAAAAAAAACAAATTTATAATAAAAAGTTTTTTTTTATACGTACATATCAATTAAAATTAATTATCTAGAAGGACAAAGATAGAGAAATTTTTATTCCTAACAATGGGGAGGAGAAAAAAGTAGAAGCGCTAGTGAAAAAATCCAAGAGAAAACTTTCTTGGCTTAAGACTCTAGTAACCTTCGCCTGAGATTGTTACTGTGATTGGCCTAAGAGAATACTGTTGGAACCAAGAGTTGAATTGTTTTAAACCAACTACTTTTATTTTTAGTTCAAGTTGACGCCGTTTATTGTTTCAGAACATCATATGTCTCTAATGAAGAGTATCACTCTCTTCTACTAATTATTTTTATTTCTTGGTTTAAGAAAGTGACATATTTAGGCTAAGATAAATCTTTGTTATACTAAGACACAAAAATTTTTAAAATAAGTCGCTGTGATATTGGGCCAAGTGTAACCGATGTATTCAATTAAGATTTTTTTTTTTAATTCAAGATTTAAAATTCAAGAAATTATTTTACTTCGTTCAAGAAATTTTTGGTTTCCATTCTACCTGCTAAAAAATTTCTTGGATAAAGAAAAATTTACTCGAATCAAGAATTTTTTTTTTCTGTGTGTATTTTCTGATACTTGAGTTCTTGAATCAGTTTTATTTATTAAACAAAATCTGCAGAAGTTAGTTGCATTAAAACTTTCAAAGAATCCCAGAACACTATGGAGCCCCAAATTATCACCTGACATCGTTACCATAATAAACTTAACATTTAATTCTTGATTGTTAATAGATATTTGAATTCCAACTTTTTCTAAATTTTCTAAAGTTGTGATAAATTTATTGAACGTTGCTTTATTGCCATATGTTGTTCTATCATTTGAATAAAATAAAAGACTTAGAAATGTATTTTCCAAATGGCTTGACATACTTGGTGGTATTGTGGCTATAGAAGTGTAAACAGCCCCTAATTTGTTTTTTCCAGCATGACTTCCGAGAGGATTGCCGGTTTCAAGATCATCAAAAAATGCTATCAAAGGCAATAAAATCTGATCCTCATCAAAATTTTTACTAACTTTGTTCCATAAGCTACCTTGAACAATATTTCGCAAGATGGAATTATTTTTATTTTTTTCTTGTATTAACTTTTTTTGATAATTACAAATTGTTTCGAAAACTCCAGGTAGCTCCAGAAACAATTTTAAAGTTTTATCAAGAGGAACAATATAAGCATTCTTATTTTTTAAAGATAAAATTATCTTATTGTCAATTTTTTTTTCCTTTTTTTCAGTAACAATAACTTCTTCTGAAGGTTTAATATAACATTTAGACTGTTGGAAATGTTGAAGACGCCTATACTCCGTACCCAAATGCAAAAATGAGTTTTTTTATTTGAAATATGATCAACATCATTTGTTTTATTGCATTATGCGTGTCATGATCAACATTATTAAAAATTTTTGAAATATCTGTAACAACAGTAAAGACTAAAGATTCTACTAATTTTATTAAAGATTGTATAAGCTATGGAGGGTAGAGGTACCTCTACCCTCCATAGTATAAACGATCTTGGTATATTGAGAAAGCTGTATAGTTGAGATATAAATTGTTCAATTTGAATAAAATATTTATTTTCGATATTTGACGGTTCCCTTTCTTCACTCTCCGCATTATGAAAAGTATTTTCAGTATTCTCTCTATTATCAGAATTATTAAAACCTTCTGAATCCATGCTGATGTTATGTGAGCCTGTTTCACTATGATTTGATTCAATTTTATTCTTAATAAAAATCGATCTTTTATTTTTCCATACTGATATTACGTTTTTGGAATGGTGGCTATTGTTTAGATGATATTTCAAACTATGTTTAGAGTGATAAGGTTTATAGCAGTTTGATATCGGACAAACAAACTGACGGGTTATATTATGAATACTGGCTAAGTGTACAACACAATCTTCAAAGTTGTTAATCGCTTGGTGGCATATAGCGCAGTTTAGTGATAAATGCGCTCGATCTGAATTTAATGATTCATTACAAATCATATAATCAATAGCACGAGAGTCATTGACATCCTTAGCTACATTATCGTACTGAAAAATAGACAACGGTAGTGAAATAAACATATCATTTCTACATATACAGGTATGTATAGAAATATCAGTTGTCATTACAACAATAGCACAGTTACTTGAGTATGATTAAATAAAAGATAACGAATTATTAACTTTTATTTTCTGCACGCATAGTCTCAATTTTTTGTCGAACTTTAATTCTTGTGGCCATTTGCGGACACATTTCTTTTAACTCATTTTCTGTCAAATCTGATAATAACTCGATTGTCATTCCATTGTCTAATAAAATTACAAACAAATTAATTAATTCACATACAAATAATGCCTTCATCAAATTTACATTTATAAAGTTGATAAATAAATATGCTATCAATTTATATGAGTGTAAATGTAGCAGACATGAGTCAAATTTAAGATTATAAATAAAAAGGTTAAATTATAAAAAAAAAATTATTTATAAAAAATGTACTTATTAATTTCAAAATGTTTTAAATGCACAATTTTTATAAAATTAATTTTATTAATTACTTACTCGATTTATTAATTATTTTGTATTTCTCTGATGTCTGCTACATTGAAACTCACTCAATTATTCGTATTATTATCAATTATTGGTTAACCTATAAGACTAAAAATAGCGAAATTATAAAAACCACATTATTTTATACCTGTAAATTTTTCAATAATTTCTACGGGAATCTGCCACTCTCTCAACAAATTAATTAATTTTTCTGCTTCTGTAAGTTCCGCCATTTTATTGGGTTGAACCACAAGAATAAAACGCTTGATGTAATTTTGAATATTTATTGATGGGTATTCTCATACAGTTTAAATTGTAACAATAACCACACAAATACTTTACTATAAGACAAACGAAACGGACGTAGTATACTGTCCACATATGTATATAGATACAAATGTATAGGTATGTAGTTAACACGGAAGAAAGAGTGATTGGTCACAACCTTTATTGTGGCTCTCTCTTTCTTCCGTGTTAACTACATACCTATACATTTGTATCTATATACATATGTGGACAGTATACTACGTCCGTTTCGTTTGTCTTATAGTAAAGTATTTGTGTGGTTATTGTTACAATTTAAACTGTATGAGAATACCCATCAATAAATATTCAAAATTACATCAAGCGTTTTATTCTTGTGGTTCAACCCAATAAAATGGCGGAACTTACAGAAGCAGAAAAATTAATTAATTTGTTGAGAGAGTGGCAGATTCCCGTAGAAATTATTGAAAAATTTACAGGTATAAAATAATGTGGTTTTTATGATTTCGCTATTTTTAGTCTTATAGGTTAACCAATAATTGATAATAATACGAATAATTGAGTGAGTTTCAATGTAGCAGACATCAGAGAAATACAAAATAATTAATAAATCGAGTAAGTAATTAATAAAATTAATTTTATAAAAATTGTGCATTTAAAACATTTTGAAATTAATAAGTACATTTTTTATAAATAATTTTTTTTTTATAATTTAACCTTTTTATTTATAATCTTAAATTTGACTCATGTCTGCTACATTTACACTCATATAAATTGATAGCATATTTATTTATCAACTTTATAAATGTAAATTTGATGAAGGCATTATTTGTATGTGAATTAATTAATTTGTTTGTAATTTTATTAGACAATGGAATGACAATCGAGTTATTATCAGATTTGACAGAAAATGAGTTAAAAGAAATGTGTCCGCAAATGGCCACAAGAATTAAAGTTCGACAAAAAATTGAGACTATGCGTGCAGAAAATAAAAGTTTCTTATTTTTATAGTTAAAAAAATGTTAACATATTGAAATTTAAATTTTAAACATTTCATTTCTATTTTTAAATGTATTCATTCGCAGCGTGATGCGCCAGTTGATATTAATAATAATGACAATGCCCCTGCACAAAATTTAGAAGAATCAGATCATGAGTTAAATGACTTGCTGCTGTTGAATAATTTCGTGGATTTGAATTTAAAAGACTTACTAGACAAGGCACCCGAGGGTAATGAAATTTATACAGACTTAAATGCCACAGGAAAATTATCATCTAAGTCGCAACAATGTTTAGTTGATGTCATTGGACGACATTTATATCCGTGGCTAAAAGTCAAAACAAAGTAAGTAGCAATTAAACATATTGGCAAATCATAATATTTTTCACTATGGCTCAAATAGTAAAAGAAAAACTATGATAATAAAAAAACTTAATTATTTTTTTAACTATTTTCACTCAATCAAATTTTTCATCATGAATACACAAACTCAGAATTATTTTTTTTTTTTATTTACAAACTATTGATCGTTTCATTATTCATCATTTTTAGTGTCATGACGCGGAAACATTATTATTTAATTTAAAAAAAAATCAAAGAAGAATTTCCAAATGAATTGAGTGGTGTTTATTATACACCACCAGTAAGTAATAAAATTTCACTAACTCACAAATCGATCGGGCCACGTGGAAAATTACCTGATAAAGTCAGGAATCTTCTGCATCAATCAGAAATTCGCAAAAAAAGGAAAAATGATGAAGCACTTGAGCAGCAATAACAAAATCAGATACTCGAAGACTTACAAGGTACACGGAAAAAAACAGAATATTAAAAATTAATAAATAATAGTAAAAAGTGGAATCTTTTATCAATAATTAGTACTATTATGTACTTTTTGCAAAGTAGTTTACTAATTTTTGTAGATTCCTAAAAACTATTAGCAATTATTTCAAAAAGTAAGTAAATATTATTACTTTTAGGTATAAATACGTGACTTATTAGTGAAAGTTAATTAATTTATGGCGTACATCTATTAAAAAGTAATGATTGGTCAAATTAAGAATCGCTATCTTAGATACTGATTTTTCCAGCCTAAAAATTGCAAAAGTTACTAACTTTTATTTTATAAATTCGATATCACTGATCAATTATTAGCTTAAAATATTATTTATTCGTTATTGTAAATTAATTTATTATATACATAAAGCGAATAAGTGGTAAATAATAAAATGACAAATTAGTATACTAGATACTGATTTTTTACTCACAAAAATACTAAAAGTTTTTAACTCCCATTTTATAAATTCTATCCCATTGACCAATAATTAATATAAAATATTATTTATTCGCAAGTATAAATTAATTTATTATATACATAAATCGAATAAGTGGTAAATAATAAAATGAAAAATTAGTATACTAGATACTGATTTTTTGCTCATAAAAATACTAAAAGTTTTTAACCCTTATTTTATAAATTCTATCCCATTGACCAATAATTAATATAAAATATTATTTATTCGTTAGTATAAATTAATTTATTATATACATGAATTGAATAAGTGGTCAATAGTAAGATGAAAAATTGGTATACTAGATACTGATTTTTCTTTAACGCCACACGACCTCTACTTCATGAATGCGATCGTCACTTGAAGATCTGTTAGTGTTTACGGTTGACGGTCTACAAACAAATAAGTATTGAAGTGATGCCATTATCCGAGTTTAACCTGGCATAGAAGCGTCTAGCTGTAAGCCCCGGTCAATCTTAAGTGTTTTAAGTTTTTTTTATCAAATATGGATCCGGAAAATGATTTAAGATTATTACAATCGTGGAATTTATCCCATCTTTATACTAATTTTGAAGGTAAGTTTTATTTTTTTTTACTTATTTGCTTATTTAATTTTATACAAACTTTTGCGGCTGTTTCTCTTAACCCGTCAGCACTCCCTTGATTTTTAGTGTCTCGCTTGCGCGACAGCGACATCCAATAAGTTGAATAGTGTCCTGTGAGCAAGATGCTCATAACGAGAGTGCTGGCGGGTTAATATTCAATTTAATATTAGCTGTATCAATATTTTGAATTATTAAAAAGTTATCAATAAATATAATTTTTAAAAAAGTTGAACTTATACTATTAACGTTTTTAAACGTATTATACTTCAATAGAGAGGAATATTTAAAAAAAAAAATTAAATGTACCATTCGTCTTTAGTAGTATTTGTTAATTACTATTAACTAAATTAATATTATAAAATTAAATTAAATTAAAATTAAAAACTAAATTAACATAATAAAATATATGATTCTGAAGTTAGCCAACGATTAGAAATTTTCTGATTTTTTTATCAACAAATAAATTACAAAAAAAAAAAACTAAAAATATGTACATGTAGAAAATTTAAAAAACTATAAGTGCAATTTTTTCTAATATTTTTTTTTTTTATTATTTATCGTTTCAAATAAATTTCAAAAATTATTAGACTTCGGCTATCTTCATTATCATATAAAATATACTTTAATCATCTTTAATAATTATTTTTAAGTCGTTCAGCCACAAAATGTAATTATAATCTATATTATTAAGAGAATAAGGAAAATTTTGTTCCCGGCATATCTATATAATAGAATTGGTGTTGCAGAGCAAGAAATATTTAAACATTGGTTTGAATATATTTTTAAACTAAAATAATTTTAAATTTTTATTTGGGACCGACCATAAATTTTATTTTATTTTACTTCACGTTTTTACTTAATCCATCTATTGTAGTTTACTCAAGTTTTTTTCCCTTATCCTTGAAATCTTTTAAGTTTATATTTTTTTTATCCTTTAAGTACCTTTTCTATTTTATTGCCCTTCACATCTTGTCACAACATGGACGAAACTCGTCATCTGGATCTACCACTTCCACTGTCCTTCTCATCCCTTCAACTTTCCTTCTTAAACACACCTACTACCTAATTAGCATAAATTTTCACCAATCAACTTAACACTACATCCCCCGAACCCGAAAATTATCCTACCCTCTGTCCTGCAAGAGTGGTACATCGGTACGATGACCAACGACAGAACTATTACTAAGACAACTATCTAGCTATCGAGTCGGTCACCAAACTTATCACTTGAAATATTTTGTAACTTAGTGCGGAGTAATAAAGAAAACCCAGAAAATCAAATTCATAGTTTTCATCCATATTATAAAATATCACCTTTCTTATTTAATCGTCCAATTATCAAAAATCAATTATTATCCAGTATCAAAACATTTATCAATAACAAAAATAATCTAATTTAACTATCTACATTATGGTAAAACATAATGCAGAATAAACAGTCAATATTATTAAATTTGGTATCGTTAGAAAGGTCTTGACTTGAATTTGTGCCTTTGGAGACAAACTCTCCGTTTCTTTTATCTCTCTTGTTAATGAGCGGTACTATGTTTATTTCATCTGCACACTTGATTAAAAATTTTTCACGATTGCAAGATTATCTAGTTATCAAGTTCTGGTCTTTATCGTACATCTCGGACTTTTTGTTTTTTTTTTTTTTTTTTTTTAAAGAGAAAAAATTTCGACAAAATTACTACGGAACTTTTTTTAATGAGTTTACTCTGTTATCTGCTGTACAAGTGTAGCGGCAAGCTTACATCCTTTATGGTTTTTAACAAATGAGGACAAAATACATGAAGTCATTACGAACCAGTCTGATGCATCTCAATTCAAATGTGATGTGTTGAGGCAGAAATCGATGTCAGTGATCAAAATCAAGATTTGAATGAGTTTTGACTTAGGTGAGAGCCATAATATATGGAATATCCGAGAAAAACATTAAAGACTGGGTTTTTAAATTTTTTGCTGACAATATGTTTAAAACTAAGGAACAAGTTATATGACATTATCTGATGATCGGAAAAGACTATAAAGAGAAAAAGTTGGTATGATATCAGACACATTTTAGCACATTATATTTTGATTTGTCTGGAAAAAATAACATAAAATGTTATTTTTTTAACTTTTCAGCGCCGGTATCTTTAGAAATAATCAACCGATTTTAACGTTTGAGGTGGCAATTAGCGCGTTTTCTCGAATTCTAGAGCTGATTAAATTTTGAAATTGATCGGATGAGTCACTTCAAAGATAATCGAAAAAAAACTTTTTTATCATTCCTTTCACCAACGATATCTCTCGAACTAATTAACCGATTGAGATGGTTGAGGTGGCATTCGACGCGGCTTATAAAGTTCTAGAGCTGATTAGATTTTGAAGTCAATCGTTCAAGTAGTTTCTGAGAAATCACTAAAAAAAAATTTTTTTTTTTCGTAATTCGCCAATATTTCCGAGTTTGCTTGATCAAATGATCTGAAATTTTCAGGAAAGTTGGGGGCCGACAAGCTCTTTCGATTGCCACACACACACACACACACACACACACACACACACACACACACACACACACACACACACACACACACACTCGGACATCATTCTGAAAATAGTCAGAATAGCTTCCTAGGACCTCAAAACGTCGATATCTGATGAAAACTCGACTTTCGAAAATCGGGGTGAAAACAATAACTTCCCAATTTTTCGAAAATCGTCGATTTTCTTAGCGGGAAGTTAAAAAAAAAAATTTTTTTCTTGGGACCAGGCTCAAAAGTTTCATTTAGATGCCAAAATAGGCCTCTGAAAATATGAGCCTTTAATTTTAATATTAAGGTTGTCCGCATCGGACTTTTCGATTTCCCATATGAATAACACAGGAAAAAAAAATTGTTTTTTTCTGATTTTTGATAACCATAAATTGCTCTACAATTTCCATTGAATATTTTTTTAGAGAATTAAACGCTCTATAAAAAAAAGTCTCTTATCATTTTTCGATAAATCCATCTGTTCGAAAGTTATTGGAGCTGAAAGTCAAATGTATAGTAAGTTTCGAGAACTTTTTACTTTTCCAGCAAAACTATCGGACTTATCAAAAAATGTCATAAGACCTTTTTTGTAGACAAATTTATTTCCTACAAATTATTGTCAATGAAGATCATTCAAATTCCGCATTTTTGTCTAGTTATTTTCATGTTAATGTTAAGTTCTCAAAATCGGCTAGAAGACCATTATTTTTTATGAGCTTAGCATTGAAATGAAAATAACTAGAAAACAATGCGGAATTTGAATGACCTCCATTGAAAATAATTTGTAGGAAAAAAATTTGTCTACAAATAGGTCTTATGACATTGTTTGATAAGTCCGATAGTTTTGCTGGAAAAGTAAAAAGATCTCGAAACTTACTATAGATTTGACTTTCAGCTCCAATAACTTTCGAACGGATGGATTTATCAAAAAATGATGAGAGACTTTTTTTGTGGAGCGTTTAATTTTCTACAAAAACATTCAATGGAAATCGTAGAGCAATTTATGGTTCATTAGTAGATTATAACACAGAAATACCAGCATCTTTTCCTCAACCACTGAATAATGATAGTTCTGATCCATATCTAAATGAGATAGACTCAGATGAAAGAGAAACAATTACTGAAGATGATGTTGCTCAACTTGTATATATTTATTTTATATTTTAACAAAAAAAAATTATTTCCATGTAACTTTGCAAAGTGATTATTCAATTATTTTTGTCTACATAGAATTTAGAAGAATATTTAAAATCAAGCACAAAAGGCTGCGCGATTTTACTAGCACTTAAGAATGGAAGCCAAAGCTTACTAAATACTCATCGAAATCAATCAACACGATTGATGATTGATCGAGAATTAGGAATTGCTAAAGCAAAGTTCGGCAATGATCTAAAGATTTCTCAATTTAAGTATATATATTTATATATATTTTTTCATGATTTACAATAACACATGACGATTAAATCAATTCATTCATTTTTATTTATTATGTACAGTATAACAAAAAAAAAGTTTCTTATTTATACGAAAAGCATTAAGAATCTTTGTCCAACGGAAAGGAGAAAGTCATATTACGTTGGATATAAAAAAATAGGAACAATTAAATGTTTACCTAAGGGTAAACTTTATCGGCATTTTAAATTTCAGAAAAGTACTCTACGGAAAGATGGTGTACTAATATCAAAACCACGAGCTAATGAAAATTTCACATCAAATATGACAGATGAGACTGATTTGAATACGTTAAAACTCCTTGAAGGAAATTTTAATGCGTTTAATGACGTAATAGACTTATGGTCGAAATTATTTTCCGATCGATCAAAGTTATTAAAATATGACAGAGTAGAAATTCATGTGTATATGAACCGATTCACAGTTTTAAAAAGTCATTTCGGTTATGAATTGGTAAATTATTAAGTTATAAAAAAAAAAAAAATTAGTTTGAATGAAAGTTAATCTGAACTTTTTTTGCAGCTTTCAATTGATTTCTCTAGACTATTCCCTGGGAAAAAAGATAATTTTAATAAAAATTGGCCGCCCTTGAAATTAAAATTAATCAAGCTATTGACTGAAAATAAAAAAATAACAAATTCTGAAGATTTGGCACATTTAGGTGCTTTAGATACTATTATTGGTGGTATGTATACAAAAAAAAAAGGTTTATATCTATTGTCACTAGTTTTTTTTATCAATTACCCTCCCTGGTAGAAATTTGTCTGGGCTTGCCCGATTACAAAACAGCACCCGGTCGGGGGAATAACTGAGGCCCTGATTATATGATCCTTAGAGAGTGCCCGGCCAGGAGAAAAACTTTAGCCTGGCTGGCAGGTACCAAGCCGGGTGCCTGAACGGGCAAATTATTATGTCCCCGGTTGCATTGGCCCGCCTGGGCTTTTTACTACGGCAAGACGTGTCACCCGGTTGGTACTTACCTGGCCGGGTTTCTGAACAGGCGAATTTTTATATCCCTGGTTGCGTTGACCATTTCGGGTAATTGACTATTGAAAAACTTATCGCCCGGTCCACAGATACCTGGCCAGGTACTTGAACAAAAAAAATTTCATGTCCCCGGCTGCGTTAGCCACTTCGGGTTTTTTTCTACGACAATACTCGTTGCCCAGTCGACAGATACCTGGCCAGGTACTTGAACAAAAAAAAAATTTCATGTCCCCGACTGCGTTAGCCACTTCGGGTATTTTACTAGGGCAAAACTCGTTGCCCGGTTGATAGAAATCTGGCTAGACAAATCTTATTTCTCATAAGTGAAATTTTTTCCTTTTGCGTAAAGCTGTCATTAAATCATAATGGTGTGGTGGGGATAAGACTTGAGTACTTACTACTTATTATTTCATTTAAAAAAAAATTTTATACAAGCACGAAAACATTTTGTTTATCTACACTAAAGTGTGCGTTTTGAAGAAGTTTTATTTATAACTTTCAAAGTTAATATTTTCAATCTTTCATTGTTTTAATATTCGAAAATTTTTTGTTAAACCGATAGATACCGCTTTAAATATTTAACAATTATGGATGGTTTTAAAAGAGAAAAAGGATTGGCTATGAATCGGTTTAGAGTGCAAAAACATTGTGTATTTAAAAAATTGCAAAAAAAATATATAAGGGAAATTATGACTCAAAGTGTATCGATTAAAGGACTTGATGACTTTCAAAAAGTGAAAAAGAGTAATGGAAGTGAAAAAAATAATGTCTTCAACGATGGAAAAAATTTTTCAACTGACAATAGGAGTGCCGATAATGGTGAAGATGCCATAAATATGGAAGATTGTACGAATATAGAATTAAATGATAACAGCAATAGTTTATGGGAATATGAAGAAGAAGGTGGAGAATCGCATGATGAGAAAACTAATGAAGAAAACATTATAAACGAAGAGATGATAGAAAAACAAAAAAAATCTGGAATTGATCAATTACGTACATGGGCCATTGAATCTAATATAAATCATGTGGCATTGACAAAACTATTAAATATTGTACAATATTGGGAACCAGATATTCCAAAGTGTGCAAAAACATTTTTGGATACAGCAAATGCTGAATATACAATTTCTAAAATGGCTGATGGAGATGGTTCAGAAGGAGAATTTGTATATATAGGAATAAAACGTCATTTACAAATAGTTGTTAACACTGATGCACATACATGTGGAATTATTGAATTATTCATCAATATTGATGGTGTTAAACTTTTTAAATCAAGTTCCGAATGCTTTTGGCCTATTTTAGGAATGATTTATTCAATATCTGTGCAGTACGAACCTTTCGTTATTGCACTATATTCTGGAGAATCAAAACCAAAAGATTCTTCTGATTATTTAGATCAGTTTATTAAAGACGTTTTTTAATTCTTAGTGTATGTGGCTACTACTTTTTACACGGAGAAAAAAATATTGCTCCTCGAACGATCTAAAGTATAGTAACTCGTAGATCGTTACCACAACAATACGTATGCTTATGGTAACAATACCGTATCGTTCCAGTAACTATCTATTAGATAGCTGTGAGCCCTATACGACTTTCCGTAGTCGTCACCTCACACGGCACCGTCTAACCTAACTAAACATCCATTTTCGCGCCAACTTTTGAATATTGTATAATTGTTGCTAGCAGACGTTTAATAAAAAAAATAGTGTAAAGAATAATTGTGATGTTGAAATATGGACCCACGGGTAATTAATAAATTAACAGAGTAGAATCTGCATAACTATGTAGATATATTTTTTGAGAAGTGTTTTTTTATGCTTTTTGTAATCAAATATACATTTATAACCAAAAATCTAAATATTATAGATAGTTGATGTTTTATAATTTAAATGTGATACGTAAATAGAAGAAAATAATTAATAAACAAATGAGATCTAAATTATTATTTAATTTAAGATTAAATTAATAATAAATAAATTCAAAAAATTAAAAGATATATTTATATTTATATTTAAAATTTGTTTAGATTATAACTAACTAATAAATCAGTTTTATAAATTATTTTATTTAATCAAAGTTATTTGCTTATCATTTATTTATTAATGATAAAGGTTTTTAAATATCTCATATAACTTTCAATGTGCGTGACGTTAGATAGGGCTCAGAACGATACCGTATAGATCTCAGAGCTATCCACCGTATTGTTGTCAGAACGATACAGTAGATCGTTGCAGTAACAATCTAGTAGATAACTATAGCGTATTGTTACTGTAACTATACAGTATACTTCTGAGAACAATATTTTTTTCTCCGTGTACTATAGATTTTTTAAATTTTTAGTATCCGTGGATACCACTTTTTCTTATAAATAGATTCCAACTTTCAGTATACATCTTTATATATTAATACGTACGTTTACTAATTTTTGCTCTTTTATGTGTACCAAATTTTAATATAAATAATAGCCATTTTGTAATATATAATGATCCTGGTTTGACATTAGTATACAAATATACTAATTTTAAGTCAAAAATAAACTACAAACTATTAAAATTTTGAGCATCATTTTTTTCCGTGTACAATCAATTATGCATTTTCAATAGAATAGTTATTCTCTATAACAGTATGAAGTGATTGTTACACGAAAATAATTTTATGTAAAAATTCATTTAATGTTAACGCGAGTGAATTGAGAATTTTGATTTTTTAATATTGCTCAATAGCTAAATTAAATACTCTCAATGAAGAGTATATTTCCTCCGACAATAAAGTAAAAAATAATTTAAGACTCTAGTATATATAGTTTATATTTTGTCTTTACGTTTTCATGTGGTTAAGAGGGATGGCTTAAGAATTTATTTCACTACATGTAAAATTTTTACAATTAGTTCTCTCCATGTATTCATATTTATAAATATGAGAGTAATCAGGAAATTAATAAGTTATTTTATTACAGCTCTCCATAACAATAGTATAAACTGGCTTAAAATCAATCGAGATCGATGGGAAACAGTCGTTGCTAAATGGACCGAAACTTTCGAAGTCCGTAAAAATTCAAAATACCAAACATTACGTGAATTTATAGATGACTGAAGTATCATAAATGATTTACGAAGCAAACATTTGGTAACAACCTTTATACCCTATCGTTTGTGAACTTTGAATCGTTTTAATTATTTTTCAACGCAATCATTTAATTTAATTAGATCATAAAAATTTTTTATAGGTTTCTATAGATTTTGAAGTTTTGTATCCGGGAAAGGGATCAAATTTAACATTGAATTGGCCTACATTTTTTGAACGAGTACGTGTTTTTCACAGTAAAAAATATTTAAATGACAACGCATTGAAACCCTGGAAATACCAGTTGAGTGAAGTGGAAAGTAAAGAAAACGTTACTGCAGATAGTAAGTCATTCCTTTCTAATTAATTATGGTAGAATTATAAAAACATTTATAGAATAATCTTTGTTATTTTAGTGAAATTTCCACTTCAGATGATTATTTTGGCGTATTTAATACCACCCAAGGGACGAAGATCGAGAAAATTCAAATACTCGATCCAAGAATCCTTAGATAATATTTTTATAATCGTAGAGGTAATTTTTTAACTTCCCGCTAAGAAAATTGTAAATTTTCAAAAATTCGGGAAGTTATTGGTTTCGGTCCGATTTACGAAAATCGAATTTCCATCAGATGTCGACGTTTCGAGGTCCTAGGAAGCTATCCTGACTAATTTCACGATGATGTCCGAGTGTATGTATGTGTGTACGTACGTACGTACGTACGTACGTATGTATGTATGTAAATATTCATAACTCTTGAACGGATGAACCGATTTTGATCGTTGAGGTGTCATTCGACGCGGCTTGTTAATGTCTTGAGGCCGTATAAATTTGAACTTAATCGGTAGGGTGCGTTCAGAGATATTTCAAAAATAAAATTTTTTCGAAAATGTTTTATTTGGATAACTTTTAATTTGCTCGATGGATTTATTCCAAAATCTAATCAGCTCTAAAACTCTATAAGCCGCGTCGAATGCCACCTCAACCATCAAAATCGGTTCATTCGTTCAAGAGAAACCGTTGACGAAAGAATTCAAAAAAAATTTTTTCCTTGGTTTTTTTGAAATTTCTCAAAAACGGCTGAATAAATCAATTTCAAAATTCTACCAGCTTTAGAACTTGATAAAACGCGTGGATTGCCACCTCAACCATCAAAATCGGTTAATTCGTTCGAGAGATATCGTGGAAGAAAGAAATGCTAAAAAATGGTTTTTTACAAAACAATGGCATACAAAAGTAATTGCGAGCTCGAAGAGCTCGAAAAAATATTCACAATAATGTTTTCGAGCTCAGCGAGCTCGGAAACAGCGGGAAGTTTTGGGGCTGGCCCGCAGGGTCAACTGACAGACCGATTTTTTTTATTGATGTTAATCTGATTAATGTAATACCCAATTATTTCAATTAGGAAGTATGGTATATATATGGGGCATTCCACGCCAAATCGACCACTTTTGACCCCGACCCCTTTCGATTTGGCTGAAAATTTTTTTTCCTTTTATACCCGATTAAAATCATTTTTCCGAAAATTTTCAAATTTTTTTACCCAACCCAAAAAAAGTTATGAGTTTTTCAAAAATAAGGCTTTTATTTTATCAAATAGCTATAACTTCTTCAAGAATTGACTAATCGGGACGTTTTTTTTTTCAAAATTTTTGTCATTGAATGTACTTTTAAAAAAAAAATACAAAAAAATTTTATGATGATAAACTCTATGAAATTTTCAGTTTTTTTGAAAAAAACCGTGATTTCCTTAAAGTACGTCATGTTTTATTTTTTTTTTTATTTTCTCAAAAAAAACTTCATTTAATGCTGCAATTTTTCCCGCCAATCCTAGAGTGGGCCGACTATTCCTTCTATTTTTTTTTATCAATTGAAAAAAAAAATTTTGCCCAGTTGGGCTTATTTTGGAGGATTACCACTATCAATGAATTTTTTCGTCTCAATTCTTCAAAGCCGGATGTCATCTATAAATCCTCAAAAATTTCCAGACTGATGTTTAGCAAAATAAGCCCAACTGGGCAAAAATTTTTTTTTCAATTGATAAAAAAAAATAGAAGGAATAGTTGGCCCACTCTAGGATTGGCGGGAAAAATTGCAGCATTAAATGAAGTTTTTTTTGAGAAAATAAAAAAAAAAATAAAACATGACGTACTTTAAGAAAATCACGGTTTTTTTCAAAAAAACTGAAAATTTCATAGAGTTTATCATCATAAAATTTTTTTGTATTTTTTTTTTTAAAGTACATTTAATGACAAAAATTTTGAAAAAAAAAACGTCCCAATTAGTCAATTCTTGAAGAAGTTATAGCTATTTGATAAAATAAAAGCCTTATTTTTGAAAAACTCATAACTTTTTTTGGGTTGGGTAAAAAAATTTGAAAATTTTCTGGGAAATGGTTTTAATCGGGTATAAAAGGAAAAAAAATTTTCAGCCAAATCGAAAGGGGTCGGGGTCAAAAGTGGTCGATTTGGCGTGGAATGCCCCATATATATATATATATATATATATATATATATATATAAAATGTGTGTATGTATATTAATTTTCGGGTTTTTTTCTACACAGAAAAAAAAATTAACTTGGTTCAAGTAAATTATTTTCTTCAAAATATTATTCTTGTTTCGAAACATCTAAACTTCTCAATTCAAAAAAATTTCAGTCTTGAATAAATAAATTATTACTCTTCAATGGAGAGTAAAAATTTTTCTTTCAAAAATTTTAATCTTAAAAGAAGCATTTTTTGCTTTCAAACAAGATATTTATGTATTTCTCCCAAGAATTTTTTTCTCTTGGTTTGAGGGCGATAATATTGACTCAGGATGATACCGACTTAGTTTGAGTATGGCGCATTTTTTGAATCAGGATGTTATTTTATTCGGATCAGAAATATACAAATATATTTTTAAAAATTATTAATCAGTTTATTACTACAATGGTTACTTATACTAATTTTTGATTTGGAAGTTAAATGCATATTTTTATTTGAAAAAAAAATTTATTTGTACTAAAAATTTAAATAATATTTTTGTTTAATGGCCACATTTTCAATAATAGAAAATTTGAGGTTACCCAGTAAATAAGCATTGACAATTAAATACATTTACTGTGAAAATCTTTAAAGTTTGAACACAGTAATTATTTAGTACTTTAAGTATTATGATACCGAAATTTGTTCATATACATATACATTAAACAAAAATAATTATCAACGGCGAGATTAATGTTTTGATGTTCAAATTGTGAACTTACAATTCAAAACTAACTACAACTGACCGAGAAAAACAAGCAAGTACGCTGTTCTCATCGAGGCGCCACCTGGCGTCAAAATGTTCACTTCACTCAAGTAAATCTGTTACTTGGTTTGAGAGTTAGATTTATTGTGTGAAAAAAAATATACTTTTGAACCAAGCATATACAAATCTTGATTTAAGAATCCTGAAACTTCTTGAGCCAAGAAATAAATTCTTGAAGCAAAAAAAAATGGAATTTTTCAAACTAGTATCCTTGGTTCAAGAATATTTCACTTGAATCAAGTTAATTTTTTTTTCTGTGTAGAATCCAGGAGACATTTATAACAAATACTAGTTTAAATTTCGCGACGGAGACGCGAATTATCCCAGCACTGTATGCGGTCACCCACGTGTAAATCAAAAAAAAATTAAATTATAAATTCATAAGTCCAAAAAAAATAAGACGTTGATAAATGTCACTTCGATTAAATTTTAAATTTGTAAATAAATAATAGTGCTATCAAAATTGTAAATAATAAATTATAAAGTGTGCCTGGACCAGCTCCTCAGGCTGGGTTAGTGCACGTAGGCGCCAGACCGTTTCTCAAAAACGGACAAAATTTTTATCAGGGGGAAATTTGCGAGGGAAAATCCGAGCGAGTACAGCCAGTAACAAGGCGGATAAGTCAAAATAAAAGAAAAGAAATTATCAGAAAATGATAAATACAGTTAAATATATATAAAATAATAAAATCAATTAAATATAGCAAGAAAAAGACCCAGGAAAATAAATATAAAGTATTTCCCCGAGAATTGTTGGATCCAATTGTTTATATATAAATTATCAAGAAATTTTAATACAATATTTCAGTCATAATATAAATTTTAATCTTTAATAAACCCCTGGGGGCAGAATCTATATAATCCAAAGAAAATTTCGCATGTGAATCCAATATAAAATATAAATATATTATAATAATAATTTCCTTCAACAAAATAAACAAAATGTCAATAAATATTTATCACCACCTTGGGTTACCCCTTTACACTTTACAGGGGGAGAAAGATACGGCACACACTCACTTTCAATATAAATTTCCAGAAAATTATTACATAAATTACTTTAAATATATAATCATCCCCTTTTCAATAATTATTTATAATAAAAAAAAAAATATAATATCAATTACTTATCCACTGGGGTACAAAAGAAACGGCAAATTGTTCACAGAAAAAGAAAAATATAAATAATAATTCGAGATTAATTAATTAAATAATATTGATAATAACTATAATAAATAATAAAATAATAATAATAATAATCCCACTGAATAATTATTATTATTTGTCCAGGAATTTTTCCTGTGAATTACTACGTCATCGGCTCAGGAATTTTTCCTTAGCCGGTGTATAGCTATATTTATATGTATAGATATAGGTAACTTTCGATATATCGAACTACCAGAAACGCGCAATTCCCAATATTAAATCATAAATTAAACAACATACAATTAATTTATTGTCTCCAATTCTTTTTATATATAAAAATGTATCATTCAGGGGTATTTAAACATAAAATCCGTCGAATTATTCGACTCGCGAATTCCAACAATCCCCGGGGAGTTCACAGGTAACAATGCATTAAAGGGGAGTACAAGAGTACTTACTCGATTCTCTTCCAAAATTACTTCGCAATCAATACCAGAACTCAATCACCCGGTGAGTTTTATAACTTCTTCAATTAATCACTGTTAATTAACGATATAAATTACTAACGTAACAACAACGTATTCAGAAATTTACTCAGACAACGAAAACAACAGCGTCTGTTCTGTCACACTCTCCGTACCTTTGAGTACTTAATGGGCCGGCCACTTGTTGGCCACCCACGTGGCGCAACAATCGACCTTAATTATCATTATCATTGTTACCTAGCCCCGGGCCTTTAAACTAATTAAATAAATTATAAAGACAATTTTACCCCACCTGAATGATACATAATAAATTGAATATATATATATATATATATATATATATATATATATATATATATATATATATATATATATATATATATATGGTATTTATTTTTACCAAAATAATAATCGTAAAATATATATATAATTAAATAGTAATTAATTTAAGCCGCAAGTTATCCATCGATATTGCAGGGGAAAATATCGATTTTTCCCCTCCTCTATGGTCACTATTTTCATCTCCTCAATACCTGGATATCCAGTTCAAACTAAACAAAATAAAAACAATGATCGGGGCATAATGTGACCACACATTATGTCCCCTGAATAACGCAAAATCATAAATATTCCCTTATAAATAATAAATAATAAGTGTAATTATTTTTAAATTAAAAATTAAAATTTATGCACACACGTGCTCTCAGTCATACCGCGCGCATGCGCGAGCAAACGCTGTCTCACCGGCGTGGCAACGAAATGCCCGCGTAACCATTCAAATTTGAACTTAAATATTATTTTTATTTACTTATTTCTAATTAATTATTAATTAATTTGAATGGTTACGTGACACATTGAGAAAAAAATGCAGGATCAAATAAACTGCGCGTATGCAAAAGAAGATAGAGTACAGCCATACATCATAATTCAAGGTAGTTTCACAGAACATAATCAAATATTACTTGTCATTGATGATATCAAGTATCAGTTTTCGTCGGCTATGAAGGCATTTGATTGTTTATTTAAAATTTACCACACTCTTAATGCGTGCTATCCAAAAGGGTCATTGCATATGCATTTATTGATATAACGATGTGTTTACGAAATTAAAAACAACGAAACTTTGCCACTAAATATATTAGATACCGTAGTAACCCTTGAGAAAATCTAAATAAAACATTTTTAAAAATAACTTTCATATAAATTTACATTTTTATTTTTCACTATTTTATTTATTTAATTTATTATTTTTATAAGAATGATTATTATATTTGTATTAATTATTGGGCTCATTATTTATTTATTTATTTATTTACGATTAATTATTATAAAAAAAAAAAAAAACATTTTACTCATATGTACTGTTACATAAAAAACTGTTTTAAAATTATTGGAAAATTTTCATGCTAAAGTAGTATTTAATATTTAATATTGTATTAATAGATACTAATTTATTTTGTAATAAAAAAATTTTAATCTAGTAATTTTTGGCTACCATTATTATTATGTCATATACCTCCATCATCATCATTATCATTATCTCAGAATTAATTTTCTACGACTTCATTGTCAAAATTTGATGAAAATTCGTAACTGCAAAATCAAACTGTCAACAATCAATAACTGTTGAAATTTCTAAAGTTTTTTATTTTCTTGATGGCAAATCAAAAAAATTTGTCAACTTTTTAAAGAGATATAAACTGAGATGGGTGTTGGATTTTTCGGATCTGATTACCCCACCTATATTACTATAGAATCCGAAACCGAAAAGTCGAACAGACCCGAATATCGCTCTTATGACAATGCTGGTATGTTTTTAAACCAAGAGCTTGATTTTCTTGAATTAATTTTTTTTTTTTTTTTAGTTCAAGTAGCAGCCACTAGTCAGCGTGAGAAAATATACATTTTATATAAAGAAATTAAATTTCATAGAATAAAATATTTTCAGTTTAAATGGAGAAAAAAAAAATGTTCATTCAAAAAAAAATTTACTTCATTCAAGGATTTTATTTTCATTAAAAAAAATTATATATTTTCAAATTAAGACTTTAACTCATTTGAATTGAAAAAATAAATTTTTGCATCAAAACGTTCATTATCAAGAGAAAAATTTCTTCAATTAAGATATTTTTCGTTTCCCTAAAAATTTTCTTGATTCAAGATAATTCATTTTGAATCAAGATAACCTTCCGTTCAGTGTATGTTTCTTTTCCTTTTTTACCCCCGGAACTACGATCAAAATTAGAGCATATATTTCTATTTCAAATTGCACATTAGGATGAGCCAAAAAAACCAACCTATCGAATTTGCGTCTTAAAAAGGACCTATATATCGAGAAAAAAATTTTCACATTGGGCAAAATTTTTAGCTCAATTTTAAAAGATGTCGGTAGCCATTCGAAATTTCCCATTTAAATAACATGCAAACAAATTTTTTTTTATTAAAAATATTATAACTTTTGAACCGAGTGAGATCAAAATTCAGCTCTAGAATATTCTTGTAGAGCATTAAATTTCTTAAAAGAAAGTCTTGGGAGTCGAATTTGTAAACTTGATATTTCGTATACTAACAGGCTATCAAAGTCTGGAGTAAACGGAATCATATACATTTAAGGCTTTATTTGGATTTTCCAAATAATTTTCTTTTATTGTGATCGATAACAAAATATTATTTGTTACAACGTGGATATTGTTGGTGATTTCATTGCACTACATGTAGAACTAATTTTCTCGTAGTATTGATATTTTTAATAATAAAGCCTCAAATTTGTACACTGATAGAAAAACTATCTTGATTCAAGAAAAATTTTTTCTTCAAAATGTGGTTCTTGTTTCAAAATTTTTAAGTGTTTTAATTCAAGAAATAAGTCCTTGAACCAAAAAATTGAAATTCTCGGATAGAGAAAAAAAATTCTTTGTTTGAGAATTTGATTTTTCGATGAAGCCTTTTTTGTTTTGAAACAAAATTCTGACATATTTCGCTCAAGAATTTCTTGCTCTTGGATTAAGATAGGCAAAATGTAGGTTTAAGACATTACCGACTCGTTTCGAGAATGGCGCGATTTTTAAATCAAGATATCAATTTACTCAGCTTGAAAAAAAACTTTTTTTTTATTTTAAAAATCAAAAGTTTTAAAGTGATTTTTTAGGACTACATTCATTTACTTCAGATATGTTAAAGTAGAAATTTATTTAAAGAAAAAAAATGTTTTTTTCATTTCTTTAAAAACATCTTCCATCAAGGAATTATTACTTGAACAAAAAATGTAAAGTTCTTAAAATAATAATACGACATTTTTAGGTGAAGACAAGTGGTCTTGCTTGATGAATTCGATAGTATCGATTGAAGATAATATAGTTTCGGGTCAAGACACGAGAGTTATCCATCGAAGATACAAAATCTATAGAGCCAAGAAAATCTAAATCAAGACAAGAATTTCTTGAAGCAAGACAGTTGGTTTTCTTCAGAAATAAATTCTTGGCTCAAGAAAATATTTCTTGAGTCAATATAAATTTTCTATCAGTGTGAGAACTTGAATTTCAATTTGCACGATGAAATTATTATTACAGAAATTTGCGACAAACGAGTTATTTCAAACTCATCGATTCTCATAAAAAAATGGTTATAAAGTAATGCTCATAAAAAAAAAAAAAAAAAATTCGTGTATAATAATCAGTGTAAATAAATACTTCCAATATAAAAAAATTCAATGTAACATAAAAAATTTTTTTTTTTTTAATTATAATGTTTTTTTATTCAATTTTGTACTATTGGCAATTTATAGAAATCATGTTTAAAAAAATACCTATTTAATTTAAAATTTAATAATATTTCTCGTGAATTATTCAATAACTTTAATAAACAGTTTTATTTTTCATTGTAATATGCTATTAGTGTCCCTTCAGGAAAGATCTCATAGATTCTTATAAGAAATACAATAATATGAACAGATAAACGTAAATAAAATCATTTAAAAACTATAAAAATTTACTTATGAATATTATACTTATAAGATTTTATACGAATATTCGTTGTTTCAAGTAAGATTTTATTTATAATTAATAATACAAAAAATTTTTTGGGGCCAGTAAAAATTTTTTGCACCAAGAAATCTTTTTTTTCTGTGTACTTATAAGTTTTTTTAATAAATATTTGTATGTACCGAAATTTTTTTTTCAACAAAATTTTTCCATTATAAACACATTTAACTGATTGTTCTTCCGTTTCTATTGTTTTTCATACTAGTCTTGTTTCAACAATTATGATGTTATCAATAGTTTTTATTGATTTTATATTATCAAACACGTTAAATAATTATATGTATATTATATGATAGATTCAAAGGACGGATTGGCTAAACTGTTGGAATCGTCACGCATAAAAGCTCCACCGCGGGCTTTATTATCGGAGCCGTCTGAAGACGAATTAAAAATTTAAAAAAAAGTAACTGTTGATGAGTCTGATGATACACGTGAAATGATAAGGAAACGATTATTGGCCAAAGATTTGGTAAGATTTGTTGCGTTTGCTTTAAATTTAATTTCACTTTTTTTTTGCTATATCTTAATTATATAAAATTTGAAGTAATTCTACAAGTTTATTATTTAGGATTTTCCTATTTTTAGGTAAGGTGATTGGGCCCATTTCATACGTTTTAAGCTTGACAGCCAATGATATACGAAAATAAAATTAAGTTTATAAAATTAATTAATCGCTGTATTATAACAGGGCTATGCTGCTACTCTGGTCGTCCTTTATCAAGGGCGCCACTGGAAGTGATAACGGCCTCCCAGAGCCGGATCTTCGATCATCAGGGTCGTTGTAAATTAATTAATTGTAAGAGAGAGGAGAGGAAGTACGAGATTAAAGAAGAACAAAGACCAGAACAAAGGAACCTGAAAAAAAAAAGGAGACAAAGGAACCTGACGAGAAGGACTGGAGACAACACAACGGGAAAGAAACACCAGTAATTAACCCAGGTATTAATTAAATTAATTGTTCTAGGCCCAAGCCAGAATATTAATTTAATTCTATAAAAATACTTAGTCGTTCGTCGGGTAATCCGCGTCTAGGCCCGTTATAAATTAATTAGTCGTAGAATTTGTTAAAATTAATTTAAGCCAGACGGTTGTCTAATCAGATCCAGGCCTTTTAGCCGGATCTAGGCGTCGTTGATAATTCCAGGCCATCGCCGGAATTACTGCGTCGTAGAAAATTCTAGGCCCATTGTGCTGAGCACAAGCCAGAAATTTCGTGGTCGAGTCCGCGTTAAAATTAGTCGTTAATTAAAATGAATAATTGAAATTAAATAAATTAATGAAACCGAAATTATCGAATTAAATAAATAAATTAATTAAGACAAAACAGACGCGAAAAGTCTGAGAGAAATTCAATTAAATAATAAACAAAATTATCAATTAAATTAATTAAGAATTAAAATTATTAAATAAAATTAATTAATAATTTATCATAAATAAAATTAATAACAACAAAAAAAAATGAGAGTCGAAAACTCAAAGTAGTCATTAACGCATAATTTGAAGTATTGGGTAAACGCGACGTTGAGATCTCTGACGTAAATTTATTGTTGATAAAGATAATTATTAAATGAAGGAAATTGATGAAAGTAAAATGATTAAGTCAATTAAAAATAAATTAATTAAAAAATTTTCTTATTCTAAAATTAATTAATTTATTGAAAAAGTCGTGGCGGAAAAGTCGGTGGTCGGACGCCATTTTAAGATTCATTTAAAATCAGTGTGTGTGAACAAGTCCAGGGGACTAGTGTGAGTGTGCGCGTGTATAGATCCAGGGGATCAATTTTAAATAATCATTATTGTTAATTAAGGTTCGTCAGGTACGACGATTTTATATTGTTTTAAATAAATGCCAAAGGTAGTTAGCCAGTAGTAGTAATAAAGTCGTGTGCGTGTGTGTGTGATGCCAAAGGTAGTTGGCTTCAAAAGGTTTTACAACGTCAAAGGTAGTTGACGATAGTTATAAGGTATAATGTATAAGGTTTATAAGGTATAAAAGTTTATAAGGTCAAAAGGTTTATAAGGTTAAAAAGGTTTATTAATTAAATAAAAAGTAAAAAGGTTAAATAAAAAGTGAATTGATTTTATTATAAATTATCCTTCCTCTCCTCTCTCTTACAATTAATTAATTTACAACGACCCTGATGATCGAAGATCCGGCTCTGGGAGGCCGTTATCACTTCCAGTGGCGCCCTTGATAAAGGACGACCAGAGTAGCAGCATAGCCCTGTTATAGTATCAATTGCACTTCGGTATTTATTTAGTGATCGCTTATGTTTTATAACTGTTAAAAGTAGATTAATAATTTAATCAAATTTTTAAAAGATTACTGATAAAGCACTTAAGATTTTAGATTTGGAAATTTCAAGAAAGAAATATAATATTTTTGAAATATTATTTATTCACGTAATTGATTGGCCTAAAAAAGAACTATACACGAAAAAAAAAATACTTTTTAATATTTATAAAGTTTGAAATATTATTTATTAAAGATGTTAAAAAAATTAAAAATTTTTGATTTTCCTGTTTAAAAAAGGCGATTAATTTTTATAGTTGTATCATAAGGCCCATTACATTTCTCATAGAGATTATCCATCCTTATAAATCTCTATAAGACTCTATGAGAATTTATCGGATACTAAAAGTACAGAAAAAAATAACGTAATAAACAATGTTAAAATTACTTTGACATGAGTTTATTCATTATTGCGTCAACTTATTATTGACTATATTACATTATATACACTAATGCAAAAAATTAAAGGAGCAGAAAAATTTTATAAATTTTTTAGTGATTTTTGGAAGGCTGTAACTTGGTGAAAAATGATCGTATCGAGATTTTAAAAAAAGCATTTTGTAGCTTAAAATCTCTAGTTATGGTGCATTTTTTTCAAAATTTTTTCAAAGCTTCGGTTATTGCGCAAACATGAGAAATACCGCGAGACAAAAAATTTCTAAATTTTCTTTTTTTTCCGAAGAGCCCACGGACCGCGGAAAAATTCTTGCAACTAAACGAATGCATAGCTCGTTTAGCAAATTTATTCAGCTTCAATTTTGTTTTTTGTTTAACCTCGTAGGACGTTTTGTCGCAGAGATATAATATCAGCCTTCAAACAGAAAATGATCCTTTTGGCTTTGATCATCAGTATTTCAGGTACCAATGATCGCACAGAAAGTTAAAGGGCGGCGTTGAAAACTTGAATAAATTTCCTACAAGACCTTGTCATCATTTTTTGGAGAAAATTTTTTTTTTATTTTTAACATCCATTAGAAGTAAGTACAAAAAAATGACTTTTTTTGGTTTTTTAGTAAATCAACCGCTACTCTGCAAATATCGATAGAAAAAATAATGTTGCCAGGGACTTTTTTAGCTTAATGTACCCCCAAGACAAAATGTCAAAAAAAATTGAAGAAAAAAGAAAAATTGAAACTTTTCTTTTGTGTGCAAATTTTTTTTTTTGACATTTTTTGGAAATTATTTATTTTTTTTTGTCATTTCTTTGCATTTGCTTAGTCACCAATGCAAAACTTTGAGAAAAGTCCAAAAAATATAATTTTTTAATTTTGATTATGATTACACAATTAAAAGAACAAAACTTGCTCCTTTAATTATTTAGAAAAAAATTTGATCGATGATTCCCAAAAAACGGTTTGATAGATCAATTTAAAAATTTACAGGGGTCTTGGGGGTACATTAAGCTAAAAAAGTCCCTGGCAACATTATTTTTTCTATCGATATTTGCAGAGTAGCGGTTGATTTACTAAAAAACCAAAAAAAGTCATTTTTTTGTACTTACTTCTAATGGATGTTAAAAATAAAAAAAAAATTTTCTCCAAAAAATGATGACAAGGTCTTGTAGGAAATTTATTCAAGTTTTCAACGCCGCCCTTTAACTTTCTGTGCGATCATTGGTACCTGAAATACTGATGATCAAAGCCAAAAGGATCATTTTCTGTTTGAAGGCTGATATTATATCTCTGCGACAAAACGTCCTACGAGGTTAAACAAAAAACAAAATTGAAGCTGAACAAATTTGCTAAACGAGCTATGCATTCGTTTAGTTGCAAGAATTTTTCCGCGGTCCGTGGGCTCTTCGGAAAAAAAAGAAAATTTAGAAATTTTTTGTCTCGCGGTATTTCTCATGTTTGCGCAATAACCGAAGCTTTGAAAAAATTTTGAAAAAAATGCACCATAACTAGAGATTTTAAGCTACAAAATGCTTTTTTTAAAATCTCGATACGATCATTTTTCACCAAGTTACAGCCTTCCAAAAATCACTAAAAAATTTATAAAATTTTTCTGCTCCTTTAATTTTTTGCATTAGTGTATTTAGTTATTTACGACGCCGTAACATAAAATCATTATAAGGCTTTTTTTTCTGAGAAAATCAATTCATGAATATTTACTGTTTCGAATACGAAAATTAACGACATAATATATTAATTCCTATGATCTATACGCAAAAAAAGCATTTATTGTTAATTAATATACAAAATAAAATCTTTGAATATTTTTATACTCTTTCCTACAAACTCTATAATCACGGTTTTTTTTCTAATTATCATTATTATAATTATTCAAATCCCTGCAGCATAATGGAAGATAGAAAAAAAATGTACAATCGTTTATTAAATCCCCCGAGTCGAAATCTGAAATGTGGTTTTATACCTAGATAGTCTCAATTCTTTTGTTAACAGGCTTGCCGCTCGCACTTGAACTGTAATTATGATCTCCATGCCCTCAAAGTAGCATTGGGAAGGTAAAATCATACTTCTAAAGTGATTTTAGAACTGTATTTTATCCTCCATAGCCTAAAATTTTGAGTTAAGACTATACCCCAGTGAACACATGACCTTATTTTGACGTCATACGTAGGTCATAGCAATGTCACGACATCTGATGTAAATTTGATGTCAATCTGACGTTCTACATGACTTTAATATGATGTAAAGCTTGTGACATCATATTGATGTAAGCATGACTCTTGTACGACGTCACAGTTATGACTCATGTATTACGTACGTTTGACATAGAATCTACATCACATTGTTATGTAGTGATAAAGTCATTATCCGTATATCATAATGACGTAATTTTAAAATCATACATTTATGTCAGTAGCAAAGTCACGGTTATACGTAATATGGATGTCACTCTTAAACCATATCTTTACATCAGTGACAAGTCAGTATTTTACGCAATGCTGATGTAATTTCCGAGTCATAGTTTTTTATCATCTATTTATTGAAATAAAACAGTCATAGAATGAATTTTCAAATATGTGTAAATGTGTAAAAATAACAACTCAACGTCGAACATTTTTGGGGTCAAAGTAATCGATAAACTCGATAATAGATCATTCAGACGTTTTAGATTAAAACATTAGCGTGAGCATAAAAAAATTAACTTTATTTTTTTAAATGATATATCGAAAATATCATTTAGGATGACAAAGAAAATGTAACGACAGTTTGAACTCTTTTGCTATTATGATTTTAAAGTTTAGTATCACAATTTTTCAATCGATTAAATTTCATACGATTTTGTAAAATTATTTAATGTTTCGCAAAATTTTATATAAGATTTTTTAAATTTTATATCACAACAAAAAATTAAAAAATTTGATGAAACTTAATGAAATTTCATACAATTATCATCGAGGCCGACAAATATTGCTTCTATAAAATTTTATAAAAGTTCATGGAGTTTTTTAAATTTTGTAAAAATCCATCACGAAAACTTATTAACTATGTCTTTTCCGGCATTTCACTCTAAATACATCAATTAAGCACGAGATTTGAACTCTCGTGATGTGGACCAGTGAGCAACGTTCAGGACTACCAGCCAAGAGGAGCCGTTTTCGAACCCAGCAGACGCCCAGGATTTTTTCATCATTTAACATTATCTAATCTTGTTTCAGAATTCACAATGCGTTCACGCGGTAATAATCAAATCAAAAATTCGGTATTTCATTTTATTTTTTTATTTTTAAAAATATTTTTTCCGAATTGATAATTTTGACATCACCCATATGTCATATTGACGTCATAGAAGGTCACACAGACATCACATTTACATCATGCATACGTCATTAGTTTTACATCATAATCTTACGTAAAAAAGTGTGAAATAATGAGTCACACCTGACTCATTCGTGACTTATATCTTACGTAAATGATGACATAGCGTAACGTCACTCTGACGTCAAATTTACGTCAATGTGTTTACTGGGACTTGTTGGACTTACAAATTTTTCAACTTTTGTCACTCGATTGAATTTTTCTAAGTCCAAAATAAAATTGTAAAATTATTCTGGACTTGAAAATTTTTCAACTCTTGTAAATCCATTGAATTTGTTTGTCCGAAATTTTTTCTCGTTTATGTTTATTTAAACCTGACAGCTTTGAAATTTCAATTAAATGAATATCGATTTTACCCAATCAATATTCAAATACTTTCTAAATAATAACTATTATTAATTAATGGTTATTATTTAGTATTTTTCCAAAGCCAGAAGATAAGAAAATAAAGTGTCTACCATGGTCTAAATAAATTCGGCTAAACTCTTATAAACTAAAAAAAATTATGTTAAGATTAAAATTATAAATCTACATTGACTTTTTCGAAAAAGTAATTAAATTAACTGATCGAATTTATTTTTTTTAATTTCATAACTGTTTATAAATTAAAATAAATATCTATCTGAAACGATTAATTAGTTAAAACATTTATTGTTGAGAGTCTAGTTGTAAATTCATAAATTAAAGCAGTGGACATTTTTATTAAGAAAAATATCTGGGAAATACTCAAACACATTTACACCAGATGTTTAGTTTCACTTAAGTACAAATATTTATTGCTCAAGGAATATTTACTTAAAGCGTTTTATTACTCGGGTCTTTTAAGAAGGATCTAATCCGATAATTGTCCACTTTCACTCAAGTATTTTGACAACTTACCATAGAAAATATTTAAACAAAATTCAGTTACCTTCTTAACTTTATTAGAACCTAATATTTTAACTGCAAATACCTCTTTGGAATTCTGAGATCCAAAAGTTTAAATTTTAGAGACACTCTTCTGATGTCCTACCCTCCTGTTAAGGACTTGACAATTCAAGACTCTAATAACCTAAGTACTCCCACCAAATTTGTAATAACCCACTACCTAAGTCATCCCCACTTTTGTAAATTTATACCTGGCAACTACTTGTAAGAATTTTTGTAAAACCGATATAATTACTGAACCTTCAGCTCTCGAGCTGTACACACGTTTTCAAAATAAAGATCACAAAACAGATTCATCGTTCAGTCACAATTATTTCAATAACATTAAGACAGGACACATTACATCTATTCTGTCCTCGCACGTAATCAAGCAAGTATTATCTTGTTTGATGCAAGTGCCTATACACAAAACATTTATTATTTATTGGTAATGTGTTTTAAAACAATTAAATTATTCTAGTTCTTTAGCATTAACTGGTACAGCTATAAACATACAATCACCAATTTCCATTGACACACAATTATACTTCCAGTCTTGCCCTTATAATTACATGTATACAAACTGTAGTATCACCTCTTCTAGCTACTTGTAACCACGTATTTTAGAGTTTAAAATTTGAATTCCCGGGCTGCCGGCTTCTGTTGAGGTGGCGGTGCCCTGTGGTCACTTTCGTCATAACATTTTTTCGTGCGAAAGAGTAAACACGTCAGAGTTTTAACTTCTATTTTTCTTTTGTGGTTTATAATTAGTTTGCGAGTTTTTTCAAGCTTTCAGGATGGGTCATAAAAGAAAATCGTCCGATCGTGATCGTGATCGAGATTATGAATACCTGAAAACACGATTGCGCGAGATGGAAAAGAAATTAGACAGGCAAACGCGGACACAACGCTCAAGTCCTGACAAGGAGAATAAAAATGGCGAGCGTTCCTCGGCGGAGGATAAAAATCTTACTGATCGAGAAAAAACAAACGATGTCACTGAGACTCTCCCTTTAAATTTTTCAATTAATAAAGGCAAGTACCAAAACTGTTTTTCAAAAAAAAAAAAAATATATATACCGTCAAGGTTATGCGAGACATAACATGAGTACGGAAACTTACACGGCTGAGCTTATACGAGAGATAAGACAAGGCCGAAGTCATTACGGTTGAACTCACACGAGAGGTAAGACATAACCGAAGATGAAATATAAATGATTTTTTCTCCTTATTTACAGAACCTGGAAACAACGTTGTGCATTCTCAAACAGAGAAGCAGATTCCGGTTATAGATATTAGTAAGGGAAATGAGGTAACGCAGAAACAAAACGACACGCAGCCAGTAAATGCTAATGAACAACTCAGTGACTTAGATCCTGAGATTTTAAAAATCAATGGTGAAACACTGTCAACAGAATCAGAGGGTTTAAGTTATCCAGCCATATCTCCGACCGCTGGAAAAACTGGTTAAAAACCGGACAAACAAAAGAAGCAAAAGAACTTTTGCTCAAAAAATACCCTAGAAAGGGTGAATGTTCTCTGGAGGCTCCAAAATTGAACCCCGAAATAGCAGCGTCACTCAATGATGGTTCCTTGAAGAGAGATAAATATTTCTCAAATACCCAGAACCTTACCGGTTCAGCATTATCAGATCTAAGTTTAGTTATCGATCCTCTTCTCACGAAGAAAAGAGAAGAAATCGATGTAAAAAAGATGCTTGAAAACTTATGGGAATAATCACAAATCCTAACTGAACTATTTTGAGGCCAGACAGTGGCTAGGAAAGCCTGTATTCTTCCTTACGAAACGATTCGGAGTACCATCAATTGACTTATTTGCTTCACGGAATAACTCCAAATGTAAAAGATATTGCGCTTGGGAACGTGATCCGGAGGCTATGGCCACAGATGCTTTTACAATTAATTGGAGAGACCATAAGTTTTATGCCTTTCCACCATTTGCTCTAAAAGCTAGAGTCTTACAAAAAATTATCAATGATAAGGCTTGTGGTGTTATCGTAATACCTCTCTGGTCAACACAGCCTTGGTTTCCACTATTAAAAAATCTTATGATTGCTGAAATGATTATTTTCAAACCTAATAACAGTCTTTTAATTTCTCCTATTAGCAATCAGCAGCACCATCCTATGGCAGAGACACTTTCCCTGGCGGCCGTCAAGTTATCAGGGAAGCGTTCTCGAGAAAAAATCTACCAGAAGCATCAATAGAGATTTTATCTGCATCCCTGGCAGACCGCGAGTGGGTAACCCCCGCCATTTTGTGCCTCAAAACATCATGGCGGCCACAAAAAGCTCGCAGATTAGAGATCACTAAGTGATGAATGAGGGCAAGTGTTAATAATGGCGTATTCTGAGATCTTGGTGATTATATTCCTAAGTGGAGGAAGCCCGTATGGGTTGGGAAAGAACTTGCTCCCCACCACTCCTATGCAAGCGGTTCACCAGAGCTGAAGTCTGGTACCATGGGGGATCTATTCCAAGCCCCACTTCGACGAGAGTCTCTCTATTTCCTGAGATGGGAGGAGTGTTTGGGTCCAAATGAGGTCGGTCTCGTGGTGGCTGTTGGTGAGACACCCACATGCAATGCATGCCTAATGGGTAAGTTAATGTGAGCTTATGCTCATATTTCGCTTTTATAATATATGGTGGGCTCAGTATATACAATAGGGATTGCGCAGCGCGAGTATGCCCAAAAGGGCGAGGTATCGGCCTCCCGTCAAACGGAGGTGGGCTTAACGGCCCCGTTACATTAATTAATTCATCCCTGGCAGAATCGACAGTGAAACAATATAACAGTGCTTTAAAAGACTGGTGGACATTCTCGAAGAAAAACGGGCGTGATCCGTTCTGCATTGAGGCAACCTCAGTGTTAGAATTCTTGTCAGAAAAATTTCGAGACGGCGCAGCATATGGGACCCTTAACACAGCAAGATCAGCTATCTCTCTAATATCAACGCAAGACATTACTAATAACCCGATTATATCCCGATTCTTTAAAGGAATCTTTAAACTGAGACCCATAAAACCTAAATATGACTCGACTTGGGACACAGAACCGGTAATAACCAAGACAGCGAGTCTATATCCATTGAACAAGCTGACTTTACAACAATCAACAAATAAATTGATAATCTTATTAGCGTTGGGAACTGCTCACAGAGTACAAACTTTGTCGCTTATCTCAATAGATAACATTGTTCATTTTTAAATCAGCGTACAGATTAAGATTCCGGACATTATTAAAAACTCAAGACCTGGGGCTGCACAACCCCTGATAATCCTTCCTATTTTCACTGACAAACCGGAACTCTGCGTTGCGAATACTCTCCTCAATTACGTAGAGAGGACAAAGTCACTACGAAGTAGTGAAAAGCGATTGTTTATATCAATTCGCAAGCCACATACAGCCGTCTCGTCCCAAACGCTAAGCCGATGGATAAAAAATTTCCTCGGAGACTGTGGAGTGGATGAAAAATTCACGGCCCATAGTACATGGCATGCATCGACAACTAAACTGGCGGAAGCAGGAGTAAGCCTAGATCTTATACGGAAAACAGCCGGATGGTCAGAAAAATCTCTAGTATTCGCTAAGTTCTACAATAGACCAATTAGCAGTCAGAACAATAATAATTTTGCCCAAGTTGTACTGTTAAAATCTTCAAAAAAGTAAATGCTATTCAACATTAATTGTGAAAAACTATGTTTTATTTTTTAAACCACTGAAAAAAAAAAAAAAAAAAAAAAAAAGGAATTTTCTCAGTCTCTAAACATCCACAGTTTGTATACATGTAATCATAAGGGCGAAACTGGAAGTATAATTATACGATCAAACGAACTTACCTGTACGTGAAGTTCGATCGTTATTATACGACAGTCTCGCCCGAAATGATTACATTCCCACCCATTCAGTAATAATCCCCAGGATATTTATCCAAAATATCCTTTCCCTTTCATCCTCGAAAATTCTCTTTTTTCTGCTTTCAACGATATGACGAAAGTGACCGCAGGGCGCCGCCACCTCTACAGAAGCCGGCAGCCCGGCAATTCAAATTTTAAACTCTAAAATACGTGGTTACAAGTAGCTAGAAGAGGTGATACTACAGTTTGTATACATGTAATCATTTCGGGCGAGACTGCCGTATAATAACGATCGAACTTCACGTACAGGTAAGTTCATTCGATCGTATAAATTGATGTCAGAAATCGAATCGGTACCGCAATAAAGTTTTCAGATTTCCTGACTTCATATAAATAAGGTATGGTCACATTTGCACCATCATTATGCACTCGGAACGCGTAATTAAATTCGAAATTTTGAATAATAGCATGGTGGGCACCATGACACAAGCATGCATTCAGGCATTCGCAATTTGTAATTTTAATAAAACAATGGACCCTACCATAGCGAGACTGTCCTGAGATGTCGGTATACATAACGTCAGATGATAATGTTTTTAAATCACGAGTATACTTTTCTGAAACGTACAATTTGCCGTCTTTTAATAATCTATAGTATTGCTTGATATTATTAATTGGCAACAAATGACGAACTGCTTCGTGTAAAAATTCTGGGAAATTATCAAAAAAAGCATATGTTCCAATACTGTAACAGTGTTTAAATAACTTTTCATAAATTTTTACTTCATATTTCCGAAGACAACAAAAATCACGCGAAGCCCCATCTGGTAATTGCTCTAAGAAACGATGCATTCTAAGCAACTGGCCATGAATATTTGCGATTTGTGAATCGATATGTCCGGTACCATGAATCATTTTTAAAAATAGTCCATTAAGATCTTCAAATGGATAGCAAGAAGTCGCCCACAAAGGTCCAATTTTACGAACAAATTGAGGCAGATGAAGAAGTGAATGTACATTAATTGTGCAATGTTGTAATCCATAGAGTAATTCAAAATCTTGGACAAATTGATTTAATAAATTTTGTGCATTATTTATCATATCAGATGAAATATTGTCAGCGCTTAAGTATGCTATACTAGTTAGAAGCAACATAAAATGTTCAAAATAGACATTCAGCATGACTCCTGATAAAATAGGTAACGAATAATAAAAAAACCACATTTTTAATTTGGACGCATCCCAGTGAGTCAACTCCAGTATAGTGCGAGGCATTCGATGAACAAATTGTGGTGGCTTTATAGCTGTTAACCGATTATTTATCACTTGAATAACAGGATAAAGTGGAAATCGAGATTCTCTGTGAGTAACATCGATCCATAAAGACGTTAATTTTTTTACAACGCCAGAATCAACACAATGCATTTTGTCAATTGCAACACCTGCAATAAAATCAGGCATTAGATTTGATAATGCACATGGCCCTTTTACACCTAAATAGTCTTTATTAGTTGATAATGCGATTCTTGCGTGTTCTCGAAATTCATCAGATGTCCGCATTGTAGGATTTGCCACATATTCAAAAACATGACTCGTACCTCCTGATGGCCAGCAAAAATTTGATCCTGGATGTAAACACACTGAACAACCATAGAATCCATTGAATTGTTTGAAATTCAAAAACTAAGTTTTAGCAGGATTATCGCATGTGCCAAACAGTAATGCTGCTTGAACAGAGATTTCGTTTCCATCAGATAAAGTATATTTCACTCCTTCAAAGAGTTGTGTAAGCTGTAAGTGCAATTTATCAAAAAATAAATTAGCATTAGGCTTCGTATTACCAAACCATAATCCAGCAACTATTAAATTTTCTCTCTTCATGCGTGCCTTAAACGGTAGTTCATTAATTGTTAGGTATATAGGCCAAATGCTGATTTTAGAAGATTTGAAAACCGGAACTCCATCAGTATACCACATAAATGAAATATCATCTTTATTACGTAGATAGCCATTGGTCACAAGGTCTTTGTATAACTCTCCATCATATAGATCATAAATAGTATTGGAATCGACATTTCGTCGTTGAAATCGAAGTTGTAGCTTTCTGTAGAATCCCTGTCGCTTGTATAGTTCTTGTAGCTGATCCGAAATAGACATAGTAATAAAATATAATGTCTTACTATTTAAGCATTGGGCACAAACATCTTTTGGGAATTGTAAGCCGTTTAAGCAAGTCGAGCAGTAATAATTTTTAGTAAAATTGGTACAATTATTTCCCATTGCAAAAAATTTTTTAAATTTAAACAAACTATTTTTATGGAGTCCATCACTCAAACAATGTACATTTATTATTGATAAAATATCAGCAAGACACGATTGGGTAACATTGTGAGTAATGAATAGAGTAGCTATCAGTAACATACTTTGAGATACACTTAATGGAGCTTGATTATACAGAGGTTGATCATAATTTTGGCCATTATTACATCTATGTTCCTCATTTTCTTCTTCTCCTTCTTCAAAAAAATTACCTTCTTCTTGTTCTTGTTCTTCTTCTACTTCTTCTTCTTCTTCATCATTATTTGAACAAACAAAATTTTCATTGCCTTCGTTACCCATTTTTTCCGGCACATCATTATCATTGAAACCAGAAACGTTATTATTTTGAGCTCCAAAAATTCCTGCATTTCTATGTACATCATCATCATTGTAACATGTGCGACGATTTCTACCTTCCCGTTGTTTTCATCATTTGCCTGTTCAGAATAATCTGCTTCGTTATCAATGATCTCATTTACTCCATTTAAATTATTTACTAGAATTCTCGCTCCGTTATTTTCTACTAGAACTTCGACAGGTATAATATTCTCAAGAACTTCTACTCCAAAATTTCTATTATCTGCTACTAATTCATTAAAATTGTTACTTTGATTGTCAACCTAAAATTTAATTTGAACAATATTAAAAAAGTACGGTTTTAATAAACATTACAATAATTGTTAAACTATCATGAGTGTGGATGTAGCAGACATCAGACAAATTTAAAATTATTGATAAATAGAGTAAATAATTAATAAAATAAAATTTTTTAAAAATGCGCATTTAAAAAATTAAAAAAATTTATAAGTGCATTTTTCGTAAATATTTTTTTTTTATTATCTACTCTATTTATTTATAATTTTAAATTTATGTCTGCTACATTCACACTCACAAAATATCGATATTTAGAATTGTTTTATTAACAGAAATATTTTAAACCACAAAAAATTAATCACTTACCTGATCCTGATTATTATTCTGATGATTTGTGTTATTTTTTATGCTGTTTAAATAATCTCTCTTTCTTCTACCTGATAGTTCATCAAAACTTTTATTGGACATAGTGTTTATACTTTATACAAAGTTTCCGACTTTTTGTCACACTAATTTGCACTTTACTTTATTAATGTAATTATAACAGGGCTATGCTGCTACTCTGGTCGTCCTTTTTAAGGGTGCCACTGGAAGTAATAACGGCCTCCCAGAGCCGGATCTTAGATCGTCAGGGTCGGTGTAAAATAGATTTGTAAGAGAAGGAAGAGGAAGGATAATTTATAATTAATTAATTTATTTCACAATTAACAATTTTAACCTTTATTTATTTAAACCTTGACAATATTTATTTAAACCTTTATTCTTATAACCTTTTATTACCTTATTAAACCTTATTACCTATAACTTTATTACCTAATGTCAACTACCTTTGACTATATCACACACACACTCACTCTGAGTCCCCTGGACTATAATACACACACAACTTTTCTTAACTATTTTCCACGCGGTCGACAAGACCCTCTACGTGGCTAATATTTTCCCCGCGCGGTCCCCTAGACCCTCTACGCGATATAAAACCTTAACTAATTAATTCACGCGGTCCCCTGGACCCTCTACGTGATTACAAAACCTTAATAACTATTTCACGCGGTCACCTTGACCCTCTACGTGATAAAACCTTATTTAATTAATTCACAAATTCCATAATTACACTATCCACTCCCACACACTTTACAATATAAAATTCCACTATTAAAATTTAACCATATTCAAATTCCTTATCAATTAATTTACCGTTTACAATTACCACATAATTATTTACCAAATTAAAATCACTAATCAATTACTAACAACTAATTTCTTATCAACGTTAAACTTTCTTTTAACAACCATTTTGTTAAGCCGGTTTTAGGATTTATTTTAGTTTACCGGTTAACATTTTATTCACTGACTCTATATCCAATACTCAAACTCGAACACGTTTTACTTAACGACACTTTTTAACGTTTATATATTATTTGATTGTTATTTAATTACTTAACTTAATTATAATTAATTTATCCTATTATTAGTGACTAGATAATTTTGACTAGATCGCAATTGCTTTTCCGGCGAATGCCTTACACAACCTGCCTGGAAAATTCCAGAAGAATTTTCCGGCGATGCTTTATACAACCTGCCTGGAAATAACAAAGCTAATTATATTGAGACCGGTTTTCGATTGAATATTACACGAAAATAGACACGACAATACTTCGCGGACACGACGTATAAGTGCGTATTTAATTAATAAATATTCTGGGAATATTCTATAAAATACTTATTACGATTTATGTTGAATTCTTACACCGTCGATTGTCCAGTATTAGTTGTCCTGGTCTGGTTATTGTCCTGGTCGATGTAATTGTCCTATTCCGTGTAGTTGTCCTGGTGGTTACTTGGTCATCCCGGCTCGGTGCTTCCTGGTTGAAACTTTGGGCGTCTGGATGTTTGCCCGATCCTATGGACTCTGTCCTGAACGTCTAGTCAGTCTGGTCGTTCCGGTCACTACTCCTCATTTTCCACTGCTGTCTTCTAGTTTTATTAATTTCTCTCGATTATTTTCGGCAATGATCGGAAAACTCCTCCCTTAATTAATTATGATTGGGCCTATCGTGAGAGTATTTTCTATTAGCGCGCCCGGCGACAAGTCGAAAAACTTAATCGAATGCTCATTTGAGGTAGCAGGTAAGGTAGGTGGCCATCAGTGATAAATCACGATTTTGAGCAATAAAATGACCCAATTTACCCCGTTACATAATTATCAATCAACAACAGCGTAAAAGATTTATTTACATATATATATAATTATATATACATATATGTATATATATATATATATATATTGTAACATGAGGAAAATTCGACATCGACCCGTGGTTTAAAAATTATTTGAAATAATAAATAAATACTCGGTGAGCAACTTTTGGTGACATCTATGACGAAAAATTCCGACTTTGACCGAGCAATCGATCCAACGCATGGATTGAAACGGGAGATCCGGGAGAGACGCCGTACTAAACGGCCACGTTTTTTTTTGTATTTGAACAATTCGACTCCGACCAATTTCGATCCCGACGATTGAACAACGCGATTTACGACTAAAACGACCAATCCGAGTTTTGATCAACGACTAGTTAAATTAATTGATCACGACAATTAATTTCGACCGACAATAACCGACTCCGTGAACAAGTGAACAAGCCGAAGCCTCGGCCCGAAAACTGAACAACGTGTTCTAGTGAATTTAGTAGTGAACAAGTGAACCGCGTTCGTGTAATAATTATTAATTAATAATTGATTACGCGTAAAAATTATATGATCGTGCAATTTAACGTGTTACCGAAATAAAATATTATTTTATATTTTATTTTATTTCAATCGAGTAATTCTGAGAATCACGGATTATCTGTGTCTCATTCGCAACAGCAGTCTTGTCACCTCGAGGTGTAAGAATACTCTGACGTCATTCGTCAAGTATTTCGTTAATACTTCCGCTGTATGTGTGTCTCCGGACAATAAACGTATTTTATTTTATTTCGATAACCAACTGTGTTTTCTCTGAGCAATGAACTGAATTGTGTTTCGATCAACTACGATTTTTTTTTATAGTTTCGTTTATATCGAGTCAAGCCGACAACGGCATTTATATTTTTTTGTAACCGATAATAATTTTGTGATACCGATCAATTATTTTGTGTTCAATATACGACTAATTATTTTGTGTTAATTCTGATCAATTATTCATCGTAATCTTAAGTGCCTGACCTTTCCCCGATCCGTCACCCTGAGTCGACATTTTTGATAATTGTTTATTTGGTGATTATAAAATCACCTGGCGCCCAACTTAATTATTTTTGAACAAGGTAGCCAAAAACAGTAAGTGTATTCGGACTTCACTCCGGTAGATCCCCGGTGGTGAAAAACCCGTTACATATTTTGGAGCCCAACGTAGCGCGGTGGTGTGATCGACATCGGTCGTTCTCCGGTTGTTCGATTGTTCTTATTGGTCGGTATCAGTCGTTGTTCAATTGTTCGGTTGGCACGGTCGGTCAATGTGGATATTTGTTCCATGAACCGATTGTTCTGCCATGTCGTGTCCAGATTGGTCGGTCGAGCCGTTGACGGTGAATGAAACATCTTGGCGACGTTGATCAATTTAACGGGTCGAGTCGTAAACGGTTCGTTTGAAATTGTCGATCGTAATCTTACGTAGATCCGTGCCTTCTGACCTTTTGTGCCCCACGTTGGGCGCCAAAATATGTAACGGGTTTTCCACCACCGGGGATCTACCGGAGTAAAGTCCGAATACACTTACGGTTATTGGCAACCTTGTTCAAAATTATTAAGTTGGGCGCCAGGTGATTTTAATATCACCAAATAAAGAATGATCGAAATCGGCAGGGTGGCGGATCGAGGAAAGGTCAGGCACTTAAGATTACGATAAATAATTAATCAGAATTAACACAAAATAATTAGTCGTATATTAAACAGAAAGTAATTGATCGGTATCACAAAAATAATCGGTTACAAACAAAATAACAATTAGCCGTTGTCGGCTTGACTCGATATAAACAAAACAAAATTGGTCGTAGTTGATCGGAAAACAAATCAGTTCATTGCTCAAAAAAAACATAGTCCGTTGACGAAATTAAAATAAAATAATTTTATTGTCCGGAGACACACACACAGCGGAAGTATTAAAGAAATCCTTGACGAGTGACGTCAGAGTATTCTTACACGGCGAGGTGACAAGACTACTGTTGCGAATGAGACACGGATAATCCGTAATTCTCAGAATTGCTCGAACGAAATAAAATAAAATATAAAATAATATTTTATTTCGGTAACGCGTTCAATTTCACGATCACACAGTTATTACGCGAAATTAATTATTTCATTAATTAATTATTATTGCACTTCACTCGTTTATTAACAAATCGGTTGTACACTTTGTTCAGTTTCGGGCCGAGGCTTCGGCTTGTTCACTTGTTCACGAACTCGGTTATTGTCAGTCGTAATTAATTGTCGCGAATTATTGTTCGTTGATCAAACTCGGATTGATCTTACATGTCGTAATTCAAATCGTCCATACGTCGGAATTAAGAATTGTTCAGAGTCGAATTATTCAACTAAAAAAACGTGGCCGTTCAGTACGGCGTCTATCCCGGATCTCCCGTGACAATCAATGCGTTGGATCGTTTGCTCGGTCACAGTCGAAATTTTCGATGCTAGAGGTCACTAAAATTTGCTCACCGGATAATTATTTATTAATTCAAATAATTTTCAAACCACGGGTCGATGTCGAATTTTCCTCATGTTACAATATATATATATATATATATATATATATATATATATATATGTATATATATATATATAAATATATATCTATATATAAATATATCAGCGACTGGAACGCCACCAAGTGAGGAAAGGCCGAATTGTTAAGTTTCTCTCTAATTATTAGCCAATAGCAGATTTCAGTATACCACCACTTTTCATAGGTGAAGACCATATAAAAAGACCATGGACTTTAGCTCATCAGTTCTTTTGGGAATCAAACTCTGAACCATACCGAACTCCGGACACTTGACGGTGTTCGTGGCTAGAGGATTGATATCTCGATTGAGCATTCGGTCACGTGAGCCCAGATCATTGGATCGGTCCTTGATCGTCGTAAGCACTCGTATAATCGGCATATTATTTTCTACTAGCTTCAGAAGCATAATCAACGCGATATTAGTGTATAGCATCCGATCACGTGAGCCCAGATCGTACGATTGGTCCTTGATCGTTGTAAGTCGTGAACTAATATCAACCGTTTAGCACCGGTACAGCATTGATTATCTTCATCTTATTTTTAATTCATTCAATTTCAATTTTATTTGTACCACAAAACGTAAAGAATCAAAGAATATTTTACCGCGAGAAAAGCGAAGATTTCAAAGAATTATTTTACCGCGATAAACGCGAAGATTTTAAAAGAATTATTTTACCGCGAAAACGCGAAGAATTTGAAAATACTGAATTATATTTTATCGTGAAAATACGCAAAGATTTTACAAGCAAATTTACATTTTTTATTTACTACGAAGATTTTGAAACGCATTAATAATCAAAACAAACTAAATAAACCAATAAATTAAAATCACATTAATTAACCGCGAGAACGCGCTGTGTAAAAGTGTCCTGTGTTACTGCTGATAGTCTTGACACCTCACCTAAACCTGTTTAGGGTAAGTTTTAACCATTGTAATCATTATTTGATATTTTTATTATTTTATATATTTTGAACCTGATTATAAAACATACGCATAACACATTTTATTTTATATTGTCGATTTTAAACAATTGTAACCCTTTTGTATTTGGAGTATATTGGATCTTAAATAAAATTACTCGTTAACATAATAATTTGAAAAACATTATTTCTCAGACAATATTACTTTAGCAATAGAATACTAGCTTCACGAGGCTTTTCGGCAGCCCACCTTCCTTTATCCCTTATTTTCTACCTGTTTAGCCGCTCAGACAGATAGTTAACAGTAGGGGGTACACAATCTTACGTTTACCGCTCGACGTTTGATTGTGAAATTAAATAAGTCACACTCATAGATTGGAAATCGTTTTGAGTTTTATCAATATTGTCTTCAACAATATTGTGTAGGCGCGAGTTGAATATAAGGTAGAATAAATCGAGCATTTGGTCACGTGAGCCCAGGTCATAAGATCGGTCCTTGACCATTGTAAGTACCCTTTTATTTCATACCTTTATACGAAATTCGTACCTACGCCCATCACGATCTCCAATCGTGACAATATGATTATATAAAATTTTATATGATTATATAAGATTTTATAAAGTCATATAAGTTTTTATAGGACAAATTTCATTATAAAACTTTATATGATTTTATATGAGTCACTTTCATATGATTTATTTATGATCATATAAGAACTTTTTTTCCCGGAAAGTTAATGATCAACACTCAAGAATACAAAATCCAGTCAATACAGACGATGTCGATGATAATAACAAAGGCTATGTAGCACCTAAAACGATTGAAACGGGCACCATCGATCTAGGAGCATTACATACATTTTTGCCAATGCAGGGTAATAAATATTTAAGTGTGAAAATTTAGAAAATTATAAAACTAAAAACGAAAAAAATCATTTCTGATAAAATTATTTACATTAAATTTCTGATACATTTTATATGTATTTCTTGCAGCCAGTGAAGAAAACATTAAATTTCTACGTCAAATTAATTCATGTATAACTAAAGCTTATGAATCTCGAAATCTATGTGTCATAAAAGTATTTATTATTGATTTACCAATTATTCAATTTTATTATTATTGCTAAGACTTACTTCATATAATTTTTCTTTTTTTTTTCACGAACTATATGCATTTTTATTACTATTTTCTTTGAGGTGATTAAAGCTTGTAAAATAAATGGACAAAATACGGTATAATTTATCAAAATCTATTAATTTTCATGTATGATATTAAATTAAAATAATACTATTAGGAGTACAAATAAGTTTCCGCCGTTTTATTGTAGATGGCGCGGCACTGAGTTTCGGTTAGCTTTCGCAGATGATAACCGGCTTAAAAAATAGTTTGGACATTCAAGAACAACATAACCTATTAATATCATTGATTTTATATTGGTAAAATATAATTTTTATAAGTTGAAAATGTCAAAATTTGAGCCAAGTAAGCGTCATTTGCGGCAAATATCAGTTTACTTCTTTAATTTAAAGAAATCTGCTGCTGAGGCGCATCAATTGCTCGTAGAAGCATATGGTGAGGGTGCTTTGAGTGAGAGAACGTGTCGAGAGTGGTTTCAAAAGTTTAAAAACGGTGATTTCGACGTAGAAGACAAAGATCGCAGTGGAAGGCCAAAAATTTACGAGGATGCAGAATTGGAGGCTTAATCCGAGCGAAACAATTACTGGAGCCCTCTATCGAACACAATTGATGAGATTGAGCCGAGTTCTGAAGGAAAAACGACCTCAATACTATTCTAGACACGAAAAAATTATTCTTCTGCATGACAATGCTCGTCCACATGTTGCTGCTCCCGTGAAAAAGTACTTGGAAACACTTGATTAGGAAGTGTTACCCCACCCGCCGTATTCACCAGACATTACACCGTCCGATTATCACCTGTTCCGGTCCATGGCACATGCTCTGACGGCGCAGCGGTTCACATCTTATGAGGATACCAAAAATTGGGTTGATTCGTGGATAGCCTCAAAAGACATGGAGTTCTTCAGACGTGGGATTCGAATGCTGCCTGAGAGATGGGAAAAAGTGGTTGCAAGTGATGGGCAATATTTTAAATAAATTTATATTACCGTTCTTCTATAATAAATATTTAATTTGTGTTAAAAAACGGCGGAAACTTATTTGTACTCCTAATATAATTGAATTGTAGAAAGAAATCGCACTGAATAGTAGAATTTTCTAAATCGTCGATTTTCTCAGCGGGAAGTTAAAAAAATAGTCAATTTTTTGGCCCAGTCTAATATATATATTTGTGGAGGAAAAATGGCGAATTTGCTATTAGTTAAAACCATCAGTGTTGAGTTTTTATTTAATTATTAATGAACGTGACGATTTAAAATAGTGATATTCGAGAGCGTACCTAAGAATTAAAATCCGAAGCTAATAAAAAAAAATCAAAGTGATTTATCAACTCTTTTAAGAGATATCGTGCTCACATACGTACAGACCAACTGACAGATACACCATGTTTAGGTTTCCACTATATAAAAATGGTGTATTACCGTACGAAGGACGGTGTGGCTCAATAAGTTATAGATCAAATTGAATGGAATATAGTATAGTGCCGGATAGCTCAACTGGTAGAGCACTCGGCGTGATACCGAATCGGTCTGGGTTCGATTTCCAGTTCGGGCTATCTATATTTTTCTCAATTTATCTATAGATTGTCTTATTGAGGTTATTTGCATGTTTGCATGTTTAGGTTTCCACTATATTTAAATACTTCCATTTTTATATAGTGGAAGCCTAAACATGCAAACCTCTCAATAAGGCAATTTATAGATAAATTGAGAAAAATATAGATAGCCCAAACTGGGAATCGAACCCAGACCAATTCGGTATCGAATGGGATAATGTGTGTTTGATTGTGTGGCTAAATGTGTGGGAAAATCCGTGAGAAAATGTGTGGGAAAATGTGTGGGATAATGTGTGTCTGATTGTGTGGGAAAAAGTGTGGGATAATTTGTGCAAAAGTGTGTGGGATAATGTGTGGCTAAATGCGTGAGATAATGTGTGAGAAAATGTGTGGGAAAATGTGTGGGATAATGTGTGGCTGAATGTGTGGGAAAATGTGTGGGATAATGTGTGTCTGATTGTGTGGCTAAATGTGTGGGATAATGTGTGTTTGATTGTGTGGCTAAATGTATGGGATAATGTGTGGGAAAATGTGTGGGAAAGTGTGTGGGATCATTATTATTTAATTGACCCATATTTCATTTCCTCTTACGTTCAGTATGTCAGATTGACAGTTAATTTTCGTTGTGAATTAATTTTTTTTATCGAATCGTTCTGTTTTATTTAATCATTTGAATTCATTATTTGAATGACTCTGATTTTTTCAGACGGGTTTTTTTGCTAGCTTCAATCATAACTATGTCTGTGTTTTTCTATGCAGGATTCTAAATAAATATTCTGAATCGTGAAATTAGCTTCCTCGTCATTTGAAATCACGACTTTCGAATTTTTTAATTTTACAATTTTCAATTTTTTCCCTAGGACTTTTTAAACGGGTAAAAGTTGCGACACTACTTATAACTATGTCACAATTATTCAATGGAGTTTCTTTTTGCTATTGGTGCTTTTTTTTTTTAATTAAGTGCTATATAAAATAGTGATGATGATTGAAGTAGACCGAAACTCCGTTTTAAAATTTGGTGACAGTAGACCACCTCTCCGAGGTGTGCAATTAAATATCCCTAGTAGAAATGTTCATTTTTTTACTTGATTAAGTCTAGTATCTGGCTAGCGTTCATATCTAGTAACTGGCCAGCAATCTTATCCAGTAACTGGCTAGTGAAACTAAGTAAAAACTGGAAGTTGCGCCACCTATAACTGAATCGTAAACATTGGTCACACTGATGTTCTACTTATACTAGTGTATGTGTATGTTTATTTTTTCACTTTAACCTGTAGGTTGAATAATATTTAGTAAATATTAAGAAACAATACAAATAATTGACATTATTTAACAATCAATACATTTAAAAGAATGTTAGTTAAGGAAGTAGCTTTAAAATACACTGGCTCCAGAAAAAGTGGTGATAAAACCATTATAAAAGATTTTAACATCATAGATTATTTGAACGAAGTTTTTAAAGCCCACAATTGTGGTAATCCATCTGATATTTTACAAGCTGTGGGAGTAATTTTAAGCAATGCAAAAGACTGGGAGGGAAATCGAAAAAAATAAATATTATTTTTATTGTTTTATGTTATTAATGTTTCTCGTTTTATATTTAAAAATATAATATAATAAATTAATAAATAAATTTTATAACTTTTCCGTGTATCATTATTATTATTATTATTATTATTATTATTATTATTATTATTATTATTATTATTATTATTATTATTATTATTATTATTATTATTATTATTATTATTATTATTATTATTATTATTATTATTATTATTATTATTATTATTATTATTATTATTATTATTATTATTATTATTATTATTATTATTATTATTATTATTATTATTATTATTATTATTATTATTATTATTATTATTATTATTATTATTATTATTATTATTATTATTATTATTATTATTATTATTATTATTATTATTATTATTATTATTATTATTATTATTATTATTATTATTATTATTATTATTATTATTATTATTATTATTATTATTATTATTATTATTATTATTATTATTATTATTATTATTATTATTATTATTATTATTATTATTATTATTATTATTATTATTATTATTATTATTATTATTATTATTATTATTATTATTATTATTATTATTATTATTATTATTATTATTATTATTATTATTATTATTATTATTATTATTATTATTATTATTATTATTAT